>NC_137803.1:21538376-22138376 GCF_963383645.1 Muscardinus avellanarius
TAAAGATGGAGGCAACTGGATCTCTAGGTGGAAAGCCCAGGCGGAATGTCCTCAAAAAGTGTGAGCCGGGCGTGGGGGCGCACGCTTGTCATCCCAGCACTGGGGAGGCTGAGGCCGGAGGATCGCGGTTTGCTGACAGCCTCAGCTACTTAGTGAGGCCCTCTGTAACTTAGTGAGGCCCTGTTTCAAAGCAAAGAATAAAAACAGGGCAGGGGGTGTGGCTCAGCGGTCAAATGCCCCTGGGTTCCATCCCCAGACCTGCAAAAAAAAAAAAAAAAAAAAAAAAAGTGTGAATTTCCATGGTGGGAATAAATAAATATAATGAAGGTGCTGAGCCGTTGCATGGTGCATGTTTGAGGTTCAGATCATCGAGGATTCTCTTGGGTTTATTCTCTGTGGAGCCTGGGTGGGTCCAACCTATTTAAAAACAACTTTTCCCCACCTCTTTCTGTTTTCTTCATTCTTGGTTTTTCATCCATCAGAATGGCCGCTGTTCCATCCGTCTGAATATTTATGTTGGGTATTGATGGGCCATGGCAAAGTTCCCAATTAGAACACAGGACTGAAGCAGGCTTCTTTATCAGGCCTCGCTATCTTGCTTACAGAGTGAACACAAATACTGTTCTTTTGGATCTTTACGTTCCTACAGCTTCGGGATCTCCAATGGCCAGTTATTTCTAGGGCTCTTCAGAGGCTCTCCCACTGCTCAGGGGCCCAACCATATCAGCCACCGGAAGGCAGCCTCGTTTTCGTTCTTTTTGACGACCTCCTCTGACGTGTTCTGCCAAGGACTTTGGGGATGTGAGACCTGGCCACGGTGCTGTGCTGCTGCTAGTTGAGCTGCTTTTGATGCCAATATTTGCTCTTGCCCCTGAATTTTGATGTTCTGACCCCAAAGGCTTTATAACTACCTCCCAGGGCTTTAACACAGCCTACTGCAGCTGCTTCATGGCTGGCTCCCTGAATACGACTGTGCCATGCTGTGTTGACAGATGATGTGAAGGGTCATTCTGTCACCAGCTGTGCCATATCCCCTAGGATCCAAGGTGGGGATACCGTGTGTGTGTGTGTGTGTGTGTGTGTGTGTGTGTGTGTGTCTGTGTGTGTGTGTGTGTGTGTGTGTGTCTGTGTGTGTGTGTGTCTGTGTGTGTGTGTGTGTGTCTGTGTGTGTGTGTGTCTGTGTGTGTGTGTGTGTGTGTGTGTGTGTGTGTGTGTCTGTGTGGTCTGGGGATCAAACCCAGGGGCATTCTACCTCTGAGCTACAACCCCAGCCCTTTTTGTTTTTTTGTTTGGAAACAGGGTCTCACTAGGTTGCTGAGAGTCTCACTACACTGCTGAGGCTGTCCTCAAACCTGTGATCCTCCTGCCTCAGCCTCCCAAGTACTGGGATTACATGTGTGTACCACCATGCCCAGCTGGGAAGGCTACGTTTTGTTCTTAGTTGAACATTGGGAGTATATTTCAGTTTTTATCAGTAGCTCTCAGCTTTGTAAGATTCTAACATAAGCCCAGAGGTCGTTGGGCCAAAGAACAGTATAAATGGCAATTCGTGCAGTGCTCAGAATTGTCCCTCTTAGTGAATGCTAGGACAGTGTCATGGGATGAAGTCTCTAGGCCTGCTGCCTTCCTGGAGGATGAACTTTTATGAAAGGTTCTCCATTCTTTCTCTCTCATGTCTCTTATCTCTTCAGATCCTACACAATCATCCTGAAAGGCATACCTAGATGTGTTTTTCCTAACAATAACATAACCTCAAGTCAGGATAGAATCATATTCTTCTGCTAGTTTGATAGAAATGTCCCTGAAGTTGCAGGCACATTTCTCTTTAGGAATGAGAACAAGCCTGAACTGCTAATCTCCACCTCTCCACCAGAGGGCAGATGTGTCATGTCTATTGAAATACCTGCAGGTCATGTTTACAAAAAGGACTTGTTAGTACAAATGTAATCTAGAAATTACATTCCTGTGTCTTACTCTGCATAGCTTTAATATTTAAAAAAACAGCTAGACTATATTACTATATATAAATGGAACAATAGTAATATCTATCCCAAGCAAATATATATGCTCTTGCAGTAGTTATACTTACTCTTAAAAGTGGTTTTATGGTTTTTAAAATGGTATTTAGCAATAGAAATTTCTTTGTATACCCTGGTTTTCCTTTGAAGCATAAAATACGGATCATTCAAAAGGATGTTTCAAGAGAAAATAAATGTAGGATTAATCTGCGTGAAGTTTTGCTCTCATATGCTTCTTTTATTTGCTATATCTTTAAAATAATTCTGATACTCTCATTTTTTCCACTTCAAAAAATGATTTTTTTTTCCATACTTGGAGAAGGAGAGCTATCTACAGTTTCTAAGTGGCAATATTTTGGTTTTGAGCATTTTTTTTCTGACTGATCCTATTAATTGGAGAATTAATGCTTGATTTCTAATTTTAAGGCATTCTCTAAATCATGTGGAAATAGAGGCCTTAAAATGACAATGTGGTGTGAATATATACCAATGTGAATCTGGATACTCTGTATGAGGAAGGAGGGAAACGGGGAGGGGCAGCACCAAGAATCTATAATCATATGTCATTGTCGGCATGATTTACATTATGATGTGAGACAATAATGCACCCATAAAAGCACAAAAATAGAAATAAAAGAAAAAATGGCAATGTGAGATACAACTAATTGTGGATTGCTCTTTGACTCTTAAGAAAACCAAAGTATAAAAATTATCCTGAAGCTCAGATAAAGGGAAATTCTTCATGTGCCCTTTTTTGGGCCATCACTTTTTAAAATATTGGTGCAATGGCCTATCTACATTTTTTCCAGTAAACACTCTTTTCTAAAAATAAAGAGCCGTGGTCTCGTAGTTAGTTTCAAAGTTGATAGTGCACTTTCAGCTCAAAGGTATTCTGGGGCTTATGTACTCCCTTTGCCTCCATTCAAAGGAAAACCTTTACATTTCCAGCAACTTGCTATTGTTCCTGAGACGTCTCAAGAGAGGGAGAGAGCCAGAGTAGAAAGGCATTGCATTAATTTCGTTGAAAAGAGTGAGCATAGGGTGGCTCAGCGGAATGATATTGCATGAGATCAAAGCTAAAGCCTTCAGACCCCTGGAGAAACCAGACCCAGTAAGATGCTGGGTTCTGGGCGGGGGTCGCGGGCTGGGCACGCCAGATGGGGCCCGGGTCGCGGGACTCTGGGCCCCAGGCCGAACTGCGAGTAGCACGCCAGACCCCTGGAGAAACCAGGCCCAGTAAGACGCTGAGTTCTGGGCGGGGGTCGCGGGCGGGGCACGCCTAATGGGGCCCGGGTCGCGGGACTCTGGGCCCCTGCCGAACTGCGCATAGCACGCCAGACCCCTGGAGAAACCAGACCCAGTAAGATGCTGGGTTCTGGGCGGGGGTCACGGGCTGGGCACGCCAGATGGGGCCCGGGTCGCGGGACTCTGGGCCCCGGGCCGAACTGCGAGTAGCACGCCAGACCCCTGGAGAAACCGGACCCAGTAAGACGCTGGGTTCTGGGCGGGGGTCGCGGGCTGGGCACGCCAGATGGGGCCCGGGTCGCGGGACTCTGGGCCCCAGGCAGAACTGCGAGTAGCACGCCAGATCCCTGGAGAAACCAGGCCCAGTAAGACGCTGGGTTCTGGGCAGGGGTCGCGGGCTGGGCACGCCAGATGGGGCCCGGGTCGCGGGACTCTGGGCCCCAGGCCGAACTGCGAGTAGCACGCCAGACCCCTGGAGAAACAAGGCCCAGTAAGACGCTGGGTTCTGGGCGGGGGTCGAGCACAGGGCATGCCAGCTGGGGCCCTGATCGCGGGACTCTGGGTCCCGGCCGAACTGCGAGTAGCACGCCAGACCCCTGGAGAAACCGGGCCCAGAACAGAAAAAGATAAAGAAAAATATCGGAGAGGTGGTAAGAAAGCCGTTATGGATGCCAGGACACTGGAGATGCAGACAAAACTTATCTAAATGCACTGGAACTTATGGAAAAATTCGCAGTGAAAGAGGACTGCTATTTCTCTATATTGTTAAGAATCTCAGACATCACATATAAGGAGAGAGTTTAGCGGAGACCAAGGAGAAATGCGGTGTTGAAAGAGTTCTTCGCGATGGTGGTAGAGACTTGTATTCAGGAGAAGCAGAAACCGGATCTTACCAACTTTATTTTTTTGGAGAAATTACACCAAATGTCGAATGCTACCATCACGCATGCTTAGGAACACTGGACAACATTCAGAGTGGAAAAAGAGCCTGGGAAGGATTTGAAACGGTGGAGGCAGTGGCAATGCCAGTGGCCAATATTCGGGGGAGGCAGAGATCTGATACATTACAACTGGAACCTTTGAAATACTAACCACAGAGACAGTGATCGGAACCTGCTGAGGGGTTAGGCGGGCGCCGGGGCCAGTGGCCGACATCGGAGCTTGCTGTGAGGCAGGGCCACTACTGAGGCCTCTGTGGCCGGGATTGGAACCTGCAGAGGGTTTAGACCGATGCTGGGGCCAGCGAGGCCGGCATTGGAGCCTGCCATGATGCAAGGCTTGTGCAAGGGCCTCCGAGGTCGGGTCCGGAACTCGCTGAGGGGTTAGGCCGGTGCTGGGGTCAGCGAGGCCGGCATCGGAGCCTGCCGTGAGGCAAGGCCAGTGTTGGGGCCCCCGAGGACGGGACCGGAGCCTGCTGAGGGGTTAGGCCGGTGCTGGGGCCAGCAAGGCTGGCATCAGAGCCTGCCATGAGGCAAGGCCGGTACTTGGGCCTCCGAGGCCAGGATAAGAGCCTGCCGAGGGGTTAGGCCGGTGCTGGGGCCTCCGAGGCCAGGATAAGAGCCTGCTGAGGGGTTAGACCGGTGCTGGGGCCAGCGAGGCCGGCATCGGAGCCTGCCTTGAGGCATGACCAGTGCTGGGGCCTCCGAGGCCGGGATCGGAGCCTGCCGAGGGGTTAGGCCGCTGCTGGGGCCAGCGAGGCCGGCATCGGAGCCTGCCTTGAGGCAAGGCCGGTACTGGGGCCTCTGAGGCCGGGATCGGAGCCTGCCGAGGGGTTAGGCCGCTGCTGGGGCCAGTGAGGCCGGCATCGGAGCCTGCCGTGAGGCAAGGCCGGTACTGGGGCCTCCGAGGCCAGGATAAGAGCCTGCTGAAGGGTTAGGCCGGTGCTGGGGCCAGCAAGGCCGGCATCGGAGCCTGCCGTGAGGCAAGGCCGGTACTGGGGCCTCCGAGGCCAGGACAAGAGCCTGCCGAGGGGTTAGGCCAGTGCTGGGGCCAGCGAGGCCGGCATCGGAGCCTGCCTTGAGGCATGACCAGTGCTGGGGCCTCGGAGGCCGGGATCGGAGCCTGCCGAGGGGTTAGGCCGCTGCTGGGGCCAGCGAGGCCGGCATCGGAGCCTGCCTTGAGGCAAGGCCGGTACTGGGGCCTCTGAGGCCGGGATCGGAGCCTGCCGAGGGGTTAGGCCGCTGCTGGGGCCAGTGAGGCCGGCATCGGAGCCTGCCGTGAGGCAAGGCCGGTACTGGGGCCTCCGAGGCCAGGATAAGAGCCTGCTGAGAGGTTAGGCCGGTGCTGGGGCCAGCGAGGCCGGCATCGGAGCCTGCCTTGAGGCAAGGCCGGTACTGGGGCCTCGAGGCCAGGATAAGAGCCTGCCGAGGGGTTAGGCCGGTGCTGGGGCCAGCGAGGCCGGCATCGGAGCCTGCCGTGAGGCAAGGCCGGTACTGGGGCCTCCGAGGCCAGGATAAGAGCTTGCCGAGGGGTTAGGTCGGTGCTGGGGCCAACGAGGCCAGCAGCGGAGCCTGCCGTGAGGCATGACCAGTGCTGGGGCCTCCGAGGCCGGGATCGGAGCATGCCGAGGGGTTAGGCCGGTGCTGGGGCCAGCGAGGCCGGCATCGGAGCCTGCCGTGAGGCAAGGCCGGTACTGGGGCCTCCGAGGCCAGGATAAGAGCTTGCCGAGGGGTTAGGCCGGTGCTGGGGCCAACGAGGCCGGCAGCGGAGCCTGCCGTGAGGCATGACCAGTGCTGGGGCCTCCGAGGCTGGGATCGGAGCCTGCTGAGGGGTTAGGCCGGTGCTGGGGCCAGCGAGGCCGGCATCGGAGCCTGCCGTGAGGCAAGGCCGGTACTGGGGCCTCCGAGGCCAGGATAAGAGCCTGCCGAGGGGTTAGGCCAGTGCTGGGGCCATTGAGGCCGGCATCGGAGCCTGCCTTGAGGCAAGGCCGGTACTGGGGCCTCTAGGCCAGGATAAGAGCCTGCCGAGGGGTTAGGCCGGTGCTGGGGCCAGCGAGGCCGGCATCGGAGCCTGCCGTGAGGCAAGGCCGGTACTGGGGCCTCCGAGGCCAGGATAAGAGCTTGCCGAGGGGTTAGGCCGGTGCTGGGGCCAACGAGGCCGGCAGCGGAGCCTGCCGTGAGGCATGACCAGTGCTGGGGCCTCTGAGGCCGGGATCGGAGCCTGCCGAGGGGTTAGGCCGGTGCTGGGGCCAGCGAGGCCGGCATCGGAGCCTGCCGTGAGGCAAGGCCAGTACTGGGGCCTCCGAGGCCAGGATAAGAGCCTGCCAAGGGGTTAGGCCGGTGCTGGGGCCAGCGAGGCCAGCATCGGAGCCTGCCTTGAGGCATGACCAGTGCTGGGGCCTCCGAGGCCGGGATCGGAGCCTGACGAGGGGTTAGGCCGCTGCTGGGGCCAGCGAGGCCGGCAGCGGAGCCTGCCGTGAGGCAAGGCCGGTACTGGGGCCTCCGAGGCCAGGACAAGAGCCTGCCGAGGGGTTAGGCCGGTGCTGGGGCCAGCGAGGCCGGCATCGGAGCCTGCCGTGAGGCAAGGCCGGTACTGGGGCCTCCGAGGCCAGGATAAGAGCTTGCCGAGGGGTTAGGTCGGTGCTGGGGCCAACGAGGCCGGCAGCAGAGCCTGCCGTGAGGCATGACCAGTGCTGGGGCCTCCGAGGCCGGGATCGGAGCATGCCGAGGGGTTAGGCCGGTGCTGGGGCCAGCGAGGCCGGCATCGGAGCCTGCCGTGAGGCAAGGCCGGTACTGGGGCCTCCGAGGCCAGGATAAGAGCCTGCCAAGGGGTTAGGCCGGTGCTGGGTCCAGCGAGGCCGGCATCGGAGCCTGCCTTGAGGCATGACCAGTGCTGGGGCCTCCGAGGCCGGGATCGGAGCCTGCCGAGGGGTTAGGCCGCTGCTGGGGCCGGCGAGGCCGGCATCGGAGCCTGCCTTGAGGCAAGGCCGGTACTGGGGCCTCCGAGGCCAGGACAAGAGCCTGCCGAGGGGTTAGGCCGGTGCTGGGGCCAGCGAGGCCGGCATCGGAGCCTGCCTTGAGGCAAGGCCGGTACTGGGGCCTCTGAGGCCGGGATCGGAGCCTGCCGAGGGGTTAGGCCGCTGCTGGGGCCAGTGAGGCCGGCATCGGAGCCTGCCTTGAGGCAAGGCCGGTAATGGGGCCTCCGAGGCCAGGATAAGAGCCTGCCAAGGGGCTAGGCCGGTGCTGGGGCCAGCGAGGCCGGCATCGGAGCCTGCCTTGAGGCATGACCAGTGCTGGGGCCTCCGAGGCCGGGATCGGAGCCTGCCGAGGGGTTAGGCCGGTGCTGGGGCCAGCGAGGCCGGCATCGGAGCCTGCCTTGAGGCAAGGCCGGTACTGGGGCCTCCGAGGCCAGGATAAGAGCCTGCCGAGGGGTTAGGCCGGTGCTGGGGCCAGCGAGGCCGGCATCGGAGCCTGCCGTGAGGCAAGGCCGGTACTGGGGCCTCTGAGGCCAGGATAAGAGCCTGTCAAGGGGTTAGGCCGGTGCTGGGGCCAGTGAGGCCGGCATCGGAGCCTGCCGTGAGGCATTACCAGTGTTGGGGCCTCCGAGGCCGGGATTGGAATCCTGCCAAGGGGTTAGACCGGTGCAGGGGCCAATGGCCAGCATCGGAGCCTGGCGTGAGGCAAGTTCACTCCTGCGGCCTCCAAGGTCGGGACCAAAGCCAGCTTAGGGATTTGACCGGTTCAGGGGCCAGTGAGACCAGAACTGGGTCCTCCCATGAGGCAAGGCCGCTGCGTGAGCCAGCGAGGTCTGGATCAGTCCACTGAGTAGCCAGGCCACTACTGGGACCATCAAGAGTGGGATTGGTACTTGCAACGCAGCATGCACAGAGAAATATCGCAGAAAATATAAATCAGACGCTTCTCTTAATCAGCAATAACTAGGAGGAAAAGGGCAACAGGAAGAGGTTGAGCTATAGAAAGGGCCCTATAGTGAAGCAACTAATGTGATCAATCAGAGGGTATGTAATACTGGAGGACGGAGCCTCTTTAAAATGCAGGAGGTACATAAACAAATGTATCAAAGTAAATCACCAAAGAAGTGTGGGATGGAGGGAGGGGGAGGGAATGGGACGGGGGCTGGAGGAGGGCTAATTGGATGATGTGTGCTTGTATATCCTCTCAAGTCTTGTACTCCAATGTGATTGATATATGACTACAATGCACCAATTTAAAAAATAAATTAATTAAAAAAAAAAAAAAAAAAAAAAAGCTAAAGCCTTTGCCCATTCCCTGTATGCCCTGCTTTTTCATTGATGTGATGAAACATGAACACTGCCAGAAATGGTACAGTAGCTTGCTCTCTGCTCCAGACAGAGCTTTTCCTGCAAAGCGAAGGTGGGGATAGGCGTGCGATAGGAGAAGTCATAAGGAACATGAAATATGGTCATTACGAGGCTCTTTTTTTTAAAAAAAAATCTTTCCCCTTACTGATAAGACTTGGAAGCCTCAAAGATATTTTTTCTAGGAAATCAAGTTGCTGATAAACTATACAATACAACATACTCTCCTTGGAAACATACCGAACGTCTATTTCAGCAACTTAAGATCCTTGATGCTTAAAATGTGGCCCAGGGACCAGCATCATCATCTTAGAACTTGGCAGAAACATAGAACTTTGTGTCTTATCCCAGTTTTCCTGAGTTAGACTCTGTATTTTAACCAAACCCAGGTGGTTTGTGTGTACATTGAAGTTTGAGAAGTATTGTCTTAGATGATTTATTTATTTAAAAACTTGGGTACTTTGGAGCAGAGTCCCCCCCCCCCCTTCTTAAGTTGGCTATATTTTGGGATACTGGTCTACCCGGTTCAACTCATTCAAAACTAGAAATACAGATCTCATGAACCGGATGACTACACAGTGTGTAAAGATAAGGTGTGCCAGCAGGCTGCTCTTTCTCATAATGCTTATTTTTTTTAACATAAAATATAAGGTATGGGTTGTCTTTCATTACACAAACATGATAAGACTCCACCTTATAGGACATGAAATGAGAACGTGATTATTCACATTATGAAAGCGTCTGCTTCACAGGGAAAATTTCAAAGTTCTTTCTTTAAGTTGCCTTGGGGTACATTTGAAATAGACTTTGACTCAAATGTTGATTCACAGTTCAGTTTTTAAGATGGCATATCATACATAAATGGAGACAGAAGTACACAGTAATTGTGGGCACATTATTAATATACATCTGAAAGAGCTCTTGACCACCCTCCTCATTTATTTTTCCCATTTTGGTCTAATATTTCTGAGTTTAAAATCTGTAATCACTTTTTATTCATTTACCAACCTATATAGCTCATTCCTTCACATCCTTCTGAAGCCAAAGCCTTCACGCTGATTGAATTAACCAAGGAGACACATCGAGATGGATTCAAGAAAAATGGCCCTTCAGCCTGATGAATAGTAATGGCAGTATTATGCTTGATTTGAGCCTGTAAAATCTTCTCTGGTAGGAAAATGGTGGTAGAGAAAGGGGATACATTCCTGTAGAGTGCAGTGGCAGGACAAAAATATTTCTCAGGACCCCAGATATTCTCAGCAACTAATAGCCACGTTGGGAGCAGTTGCTCCGATTGCCAGCTCCTCTGTGGTCTCATGGCCCCTGTTCATATCTATGTTATGATACTTATATTTCTCTAGTACAAACTGCATTTGTGCTGGTTTTACCAAAGGTTTGTGGAGGGCAGGGACTTTGCTTTTCTCATTTTCATGTTCCCAATGCCTGGTACCTAACAGTATTTCGCACAAGCTTGTTGGGTGATTTTGAACTCTGTGGTACAATTATTGATCTTTTTAGAAAGGTGCAGGAATTTGACACCTGAGTAAAGCAGCTACAGAAAGCTGACAAAACACCTTTCGGTTATCTCTTTTCACAGGTGCAGGAATAGCATCGTTCATCGAAAATATCAGATAATAAAAATTAGTATTTGGCTGAGGAAGTGTTGCTATGATTTGAATATTAATCACAAGCACTAGAAGTACTAAAAAAAAAGAGAGGGCGAGGAAGGGAAAGGAAGGGGAGAGGGAAGAGGGAGGACTAAGAAGAGGAAGGAGAACCAGGTGTGGTGGTGCACACCTGTAATCTCAGTACTTGAGAGGCTGAGACAGGAGGATCGCAGGTTCAAAGCCAGCGTTAGCGACTTGGTGAGGCGCTCTGAGACTTAGTGAGATCTTGTTTCAAAATAAAAAAATAAAATAGGGCTGGAGGTTGAGCTCAGTAATAGAATGCCCCTGGGTTCAATCCCCAGCACACACACACACACACAAAAGAGCGAGAGAGCAAGAGAGAGAGAGAGAGAGAGAGAGAGAGAGAGAGAGAGAGAGAGAAGGAAAATGGGTGGAAGAAGAGACAGAGAAAGCTATAGCTGCTCCATTGAAAACTCTTCCTCTCTCCAGTTATCTTCATATGTTGTTCGTCTCAAAGGCTGGCTCTGCTTGTGACCTGAGTCTTTTCTTAGGTCAGTACAAAGAATTCAGCACTGTTGGAAATCTGGCCTGTTTACCTCGGCAGATAACGTTCTAAACACAGACCTTGTTATCCTCTCAAGAGAATTTTCATAATAGCAAGGTATGGTGCCAGCCCAGTTGTCTGTCAAGAGAAAAATGGATACAAAAGTGTGTGTGTGTGTGTGTGTGTGTGTGTGTGTGTGTACAATGGAGTATGTGTATATTAAGATATACAATGAAATTTCACTCAGTCATAAAGAACCAAAGTATGTCATTGTCAGGAAGATGGATGGAACTGAAGAATATCATGCTAAGTAAGAGGAACCAGACTCAGAAAACCAAGGGTTGTATGTTTTTTCCTTTTTTTTCATATATGGAACAAGAAAAAAAAAGGAAAGAAAAGAAACTTCATAAAATAAGGAAAGAGACGAACTTATAAAAAACAGAGCTGGGCATGGCAGTGTATAACTCTGTGTGTGTGTGTGTGTGTGTGTGTGTGTGTGTGTGTGTGTGTGTGAATAGGGATTTAACCCAGGGGCTTTCTACCTCTGAGCTGTGTCCTCAGCCCTTTTAAAAGTTTTATTTTGAAACAGGGTCTCAGTAGGTTGCTGAGGTCTCATTAAAAGAGGAGTAAGGACACCTCTTGCTACGGGTGTCCTCACCCCTGCTACCTTTCTGTTTCATCATTCCAAATACATTGTATACATTTTACAGGCCTGGCTCAGTGTGCACCTTTCTTTCTTTCCTTCCTTCCTTCCTTCCTTCCTTCCTTCCTTCCTTCCTTCCTTCCTTCTTTCTTTCTTTCTTTCTTTCTTTCTTTCTTTCTTTCTTTCTTTCTTTCTTTTTTTTTGGTGGTACTAGGGATGGAACCCAGAGGCCTTCTACCTCCAGGCTACACTCCCAGACCTATTTTATATTTTTTTTATTTGGAGACAGGGTCTCTTAAACCAGCTGAGGCTGGTTTTGAACCTGCATGATCCTCCTGTCTCAGCCTCCCAAACGCGGGGATCACAAGCGTGCGCCACCACGCCCAGCGAGTGTGCACTTTTCATCCTAGTACTCGGAAGGCTGAGACAGGAGGATGGCAGGTTTGAGGCTGGTGCACGGTAACTTTGTTAGACCTCCTTTCAAGATTTTAAAAAGGAGGCTGCAGTGCAGCTCACAGGTAGAGCATCCCTGGGTTCATTCCCTAGTACCCTGCACCCCACTCCCACATACACAATGACCTTTTCTAGGTTTCACTTAAAAAGAAGAACCAGAATCACATCTTTGTCATCTTAGTACTAATCTAAATGCGGGATCCTCCTAGACAGATAGAAACCAGCCAAGGTGGCATAGTAGGAGGCGGGGGACATTCCAGGGTAATATTTTTTATGTAGTTGGTGCCCTCCTCTCGAGACCTAGAATCCTGACTCCTGTAGTCATTTGGGTCCATCGTATTCTGATGTATCCCTTTTATATATAATGATATATCCCATTAATTAATAAATTTGAGGGTATATATTCATAAAAGTTGAACACATGTTTTGGAATGAAAGCCATACAAATTTTCCATATACAACAAATCAAAGGTTGTAGACTATAGTTCTGGTAGAAACTCCTAATTCTTCCTCCTTAAGAAAATGAGTGAAAGTAAGAGAAAGAGCCCCATTCTTGTTCATCTGGCCATTATATAAAGTATGGTTGTACTCTGAAAAATTTCTTATACTGGTTCCCCCACTCATACTGTTGTATCTAGAAATTTGCTTTTATCATGTCCCCAGATGGCAGAAAATACTAGTTTTTTTATTCATGGAGAGGCAAAAATATTCTTTTATCTATAGTATTCACCAGATGATGATGATGATGATGATGGTGATTTTGACTTAAGATTGAACCCAGGGACATTCTGCCTCCAAGCTCTACCTCCAGCCCTATTTATTTTTTTAAAATTTGGAGCCGAGTGTGGTGGCGCACACTTGTAATCCCAGTGCTTGGGAGGCTGAGAGAGGAGTATTGCACAGGTTCGAAGCCAGCCTCAGCTACTTAGTGAGGCTCCAGCAACTCAGTGAAACCCTGTTTCCAAATAAAGTATAAAATAGGTCTGGAAGTATAGCCGGAGGTAGAGAAGCCCCTGTGTTCCACCCCCAGTACCACACACACACACACACACACACACACAATTGGAACAAGATCTCATTAGGTTACTGAGGGTCCTGCTAAGTGATGGAGGCTGATCCTAAACTTGAGATCTTTCTTCCTCAACCTTTCAAGCACAGGAATTACAAACATGCACCACCACACCTAGCTTATAGTCACTGTATTCTTACTGAAGTCTGTTACCCACATTAGACTCTGAAAACTCTTTTTATTTTCATTAACCCAAAACAGGATACTGTTTGAAGGGGGTCGGGGGTCTTCGGGAGTTGACGCAAGAAAGAACCAAGGTCAGCCATCGGAGATAAGCAAGTAAGCAAGCAAGCAAAAAACTTTATTAACACAGCCCAGCTCCCTTTTATATCAGGCAGCTGGGAGGAGGGGGCTTCCGCTCACAGCGGAAGATCGCACAAAGTATGGGGTGTTTACTGATTGGGTGGCTCGTACCCCAGTGGGTGTGTTATCAGGGGACTGATTGTTGGGCATCCCGTGGCCCCTTTGGCAAGCTATGAGGTAACCAGCACGATCCGGAAGAGAAGCCGGAGAGGCGCCATCTTTGGCATCACTGGGCTGCTTATCCTAACACTGTTTGTTTCTTTAGTTCTTTCAATCTTATTTCTAAGGTTCTAAAGGCGTTGGCCATTTTCCCTGGTATTTTCCATAATATATCTTTCACGTTCATCACTCTTGGCAGAGAAAGTAACTTTTTGATTAGAATCAGGGCCGAAAATTCATCCTCTATTGGAGATAGTGTGGGTAATTAGGAGCTTCAGTGACAACATTAATAAATACCTCCCTCTCCCACTTGCAGCTGATAAGTAGTGCTTCTTAAAAAAAACATATGTACCTTATATCCCGTAGGGTTTCAAAAGCAGAGTTGGTGGCAAAGGGAATTTCAGAAGGCAGAATACGGAAGAAGATAAAAGATCATGCACCAAGTCCCTGAAGATAACTGCAAAAGCAATGGGCTGGGAGCACTAGGTTGCTTATAAATGGGACAGAATGGAGAGTTGAGACTCTTACTAGTGATTGTTGGAATTAATGGGGAGTGGTCCTCTTCCACCTTTGGAAACGCCTTGTTTAGCACTCGCTGGAAATGTTCAATTACTCAACTTTTAAAAAAAAGTTTGAATTTTTAAGAATTTAAAGTGCGGGATGTGGTGGTACATTCCTATAATCCTAGTACGTGGGAGGCTGAAACAGGAGGAACACGGGTTTGAAGTCAGCCTGAGGAAGGTAGTGAAGCCCTCCGCAACTTAGTGAGATCCTGTTTCAAAATAAAAAAAAACAAAAATAGGGCTGGGGATGTAGCTCAGAGGTTCAGTATTCCTGGGTTCAGTACCTAGTGCCACAGGGAAATAAAAAGGAAAGATTTATAGGTACATTTAATTGGGCATTTCAGAAGTGAACTAAATATACACTCAGCCGATTCCCTGGAATGCCAGTCCCTCTGTGCTTGGCCTAGTTTGCATGATTAGTTTGTGAGAATTTGCAATTTATCCTCATACCTGGAAGGGAAGGGGGGCTTTTCAGACAGTTGACTGGGTTCTTGGCAACTTTTTCTTTTCTGCACTCTGAAGCATTACAAGTTGCGCATCCCTTGGACACCTGTACAATGTAGTCCAGAGACTTTTTATGTGGCTCTTGGAAATGAGACCAAAATAATTATGAAGTGTAGCTCAAGTAGCTGACACGTAATAAAACAGCTGATCTCTAATCTTTCGTGGGCTGTTTTAATGCTCTAAGCACTTGAAGGAGACAGAAAGCGAAGCTATTGATTTTTGTTCCATTTGGGGTAAGTTAGCCTTTAGCTGTATTGACAGATGCTTGTCCCCCGGGAACTTGTTTGGAGGAATGAATACATCTCTTCTCTGGGTCAGAGAGGCCCCAATCTCCAGAGGGCTCTAACTAAGAGCGAACATGGAAGTATTTCCCAGGCTCATGTTTTTATATTTCAAAAGCTCACTACCAGTCAGCTGAGACTGTTGGTTATTATTTCTATTGCATTGAAGGATATAGAGACATTGGGATTATCCAAATAACTCAAGGTCATTGATTCCAATTATCCAAAGATTAGGACCTCTTGCCACAGGCTAGATTAGTGGGTAGAATCTCTCTAACGATGCATTCCAGACTCCTCAATATCTACTAGCCAGTCTAAAATTACTGCATTAGCCCATAATTGTAGGTCTCAATGTTCAGATTGTCTCTAGCTGCGAAGCTGATTGGAGTACAAGACATACTCTGTGGAAATATTTGTAAGAGAAAAATCAAAATGTAGCATATGGGAGGAAGTGTACGGACCCGTTTGATCCACCCAAAAGCAGAGGGAGAGAGGGAGACAGACATACATACAGACAGACAGACAGACATAGTTCAACTTTAGTACATTCAGTATTCTCAATGAATGGTAATTTCCCTTTCCTGTATATTCCTCATCTGGGAGGATTTTTAGTTGTTGTTGTTGTTGTTTTTAACCTTAATAGTAAGTCCTAGGCATTTTTTCATATCAATAAAATATATATAATTTTACTTTTACACTCTTAAATTTATACTGGGGTTTAATTCAGGAGCATTCTACCTTTGAGCTGCACTCTCATCCTTTTTAATTTTTTATTCTGAAATAAGCTCTCACTAGGTTGCTGAGAATCTCACTAAATTGCTATAAGGGTGGTCTTGAACATGTGATCCTCCAGTCTCACCCTCCCAAGTACTGAGATGATAGGAATGTGATATTATGCTTGGCTCTTTTTTCTCTTAATGGCTGCTTTGTATTTGATTGTGTATCTCCTCTTCCTTGTCTTACTACTATACAGTGTCTCATATCTTCCTACCCGAATCAGTTTGTAAGAAATCATCTTGCTGGGCGTGGTGGCGCACGCTGGTAATCCCAGAGCTTGGGAGGTTGAGACGGGGATCGCACAGGTTCAAAACCAGCCTCAATCTTATAAATTAATCTTATATATATATATATATGTATATATATGCATAAATGAAATGTGTATATGTGTGCATATCAGTCTTATTTTATGATAATATCACACTATATTGATTCTGTAGCTTTGAAGTATGTTTTGAAATTGGAAATTAAGAGTACTTCAACTTTCTTCTTTTTCAAGATTCTTGGCTATTTTTTTTTAATAATTTGATTGACTACTTCCTTTTCTCTCTTAAATTGCCTATTCATGCCAGCAGCTAATTACTTATTTATTTGATTTGTGAAAGAAGATTTCTTAATCTCTCCTGGTGTTGGAGAATGAGCTTGTAATTTGGGACTCAGTATAGTATTTTGAGTATTATTTGTCTTTTATTAATTTCCATGTGAGAAAAAAGTCTAGATTAGGCAAGACTGCAAAAAGGAAAAAATTAAACTTTAGTTACTACCATGGGAATGGCCACTTAGGACAGAAGAAGGTATACTAATTAAAATCACAGACAAGGGCTGGGAGTGTAGCTCCATGATAGAGCCACTGACTAGTACCCTTGAGGCCTTTGGTGTAGCCCCCAGCTGCCAACAACAAAACAAAGCAAACAAAACACCCAAACACACATGCACATGTGTACACACACACACACACACACACACACACACACACACACACAGAGTCAGCTTATTAGTGTTTTTTAATAGGAGGGTGGATGTATTCAAGGATGTACAAGGTGAGAAAGAATATGAACACTTATATTAATTAAGCACAAATTTATTAAACATTATAAGTAAAATAGAGCTAATGATAGGGGAAAAAGTAATGGATTCAGAAATGAATCGTTCAGTATTTGAATCAGGAAGTCATAATGTACTGGTGGTATAACTGTCAGCTTCTTCTTCCATAAAATGATTCTGATTATAGGGTTTTAAAGTAATATATAGAAGACATATACAGAAACGTAATTTGAAAATTAGCAAGAGCAAAATTAATGTCATGCTTTTTTTTCTTTTGGTGGCACTGGGGTTCCTGGAAACCCTTCTGCCTCTGGGCTACACTCCCAGACCTATTTTTATATTTTTATTTGGAAATAGGGTCTCTTAAGCCAGCACGGCTGGCTTCGAACCTGTGCGATCCTCCTGTCTCCACCTCCCAAGTGCGGGGATTACAAGCGTGCGCCACCACGCCCGCCTACTGTGATGCTTTCAAGTCAAGCTTAGCTTTTCAAAGTGGGCAGATAAGGTTGTAAGATCACTTTGGGGCATCAGATAATCCTTGAAACATCCATCTTTTGAAATGTGTTTTCTTGACCAACAGGACATTATTTATACTAGTCATTGTCTTCCTCTTTTGAGAAGCCCTTGTTGGAGATTTACAGCGTTCTTCCCTTTGTATACCATGGATCAGCTCTTTTTTATATTGAAATCTACTTTTGTGGAAAATATTTTATGGGCAAAGATTTATTTTTAATCTTATTTGATCCCATTAGAACATCTATTTTAGCCGGGCGTGGTGGCACATGCTTGTAATCCCAGCATTCGGGAGGCTGAGACCGGAGGATCGTGGTTCATGGACAGCCTCAGCTACTGAGGCCCTCTGCAACTCAGTGAGACCCGGTTTCAAAATAAAGAATAAAAAATAGGGCAGGGCGTGTAGCTCGGAGGTAAAATGCCCCTGGGTTCCATCCCCAGACCCAGAAGAAAAAATCTATTATGTACCTATGGCTTCTAATGTTTATAATATTTTAATAAAGTGATACGTACCTATGTTATAATAAAAATACCTATATCTAGAAGTATATCCCGAAACATTTTCCTGACAGTGGTGAATAATAAAAGAAAGTTGGAGACTACAGGTCTAATTTTGTCTCGGGCTGTCTGGTCTGGAGCATCTTTGTGGACTTTTTAAAATTTTCATGCACATCTTGATATTGGCTTAATTTCCTTGTCATTCAAGTCCAGTTACACCGCCATCCAATTCTGGTTCCTCTTGGTCAGGTTGGTCAGAGACAGTATGGAAGTTGACCTTATCATCTTGCTCATTGGCTGGGCTCCTTCAGGTCTTGCTTAGAGCAATTAGTACTTGAAACAACATATTCCTTCTAGCCCTTCCTGGCTCCTCTTCACCTTATCCTTTCCCAGAACTCCACTTACTTGATAACCTTCTCAGAGCCCTAGACCTTATTATTGGCTTCCTTGATACCCATCAAAAGGTACCTGGGCCCCATTCCCTTTGTGTTATAACCTGTGCACCAAGGATCCTGTACTGACCTGAAGCAACACAGAGGGAAGGATATTGGTTCTGGAGTCAGAAAGGTATGTTAGTTCATCTATGAGCATATCCATTTTTTAAAAAAATATACCTGGTCCTTCTTTTAGGTTCTAAAGGCATTGCCACAGTATTTAAATTTGTTAATAAATATACTTTCTATTAAAAACAATCTAAAAAATGACTCCCATACATGGATGATTGTTTGGGAGACAAAGTTGATGGTAGAAGAAAGGAAGTTTTGCTTTGACAAATGAACATGTAATAAAATCATTGACACATTCTTCACAGTATAACTGATCAAGGCTATTTCCGCATTTCAAAATTATTATTTTAATTGTACAAATTTGTAGGGCACAGTGTGATAATTTGAAACATGCCCACAGTATTTAGTGGTCAGATCAGGGTAGTGTTTCCATCCCCTTAAATATTTAAAAAATTTGATTCCTTAAAACTGACACTCACACAGATTCACTCCCTCTTCCTACCTCCCAAAAGGATGAACAGTGTAGAGTAGGTTACATTTAAATAAAAACAACAAAATTACTGGGAAAAGAAAAACATGACTAACAGATAATAATTTTTATCGGTGCATTGTGGTCATACATCTTAATGGGATACAAGATGGCAGAGGCATACATGCACACATTACCCGATTAGCCCTTACCCAATTCCTGACCCATTCCTTCCCCCTCCCTCCTTCTCATGTTTGGCTTAGAGATTGACATTGAAATGTTTGTTAATGTATATCATGTGAATTAGAGTTTGATATTTACATACATGTATATGAAATGTACTAATCACATCAGAGTAGTTAAAATTTCCATCTCCTTATCACTACTTTTTGTTTGGATCCTTCAGACTCCTCTCTTCTAGTTATCAAGAAAATACACAATAGGTTTCTGTGAACTATAGTCACCTTGCTGTGCAATAGAAACTAGAACTTACTACTTCTATCTAACTCTGCTTGGATATCTGCTATCCAACTTTGCACTCTACACCCTACTCCCAACTCTTCCCAGCCTCTAGTAATCATAATTATACATTGTTGTCAACTTTAGAAAATATTCACATATGAGAGAGATATGTGTTGACTTATTTCATTTAATGATTGTCCTCCAGTTTTATTCATTTTGTTATAAACGATAGAATATATTCTTTTTATGGCCAAATAATATTTCACAATGCATGTATGTATATCACATTTTTAAAAAATCTGCTCATCTGTTGATATGCATTTAGGTTGATCCCATGTCTTAACTATTATAAATAGCACACAACAAATGTGGGTATATAGATCTGTCTTTGATATGATAATATAATTTCCTTTGGATATAGACAAAGAAGTGGGATAGCTGGACCATATGATAGATCTATTTTTAGTTTCTTACTGTTTTCTCTAGTGGCTATTCTAACTTACATTCTCACCAAAAGTATAGGAGAATTTCCTTTTTTTCCCCCACATTCTCACCATAATTTGTTATCTTCTGTCTTTTTGATGACAGCCTTCCAATTGGGTGAGACAGTGTCACACTATCTGACTTCAAAATATACTGTGAAGCTGTAGTCATTACAATAGCATTGTGTTGGCGTAGAATGAAACAGCCAGACAAACAGAACCGAATAGAGGGCCCCAGAATAGCCCCATTCACTTACAGCCAATTGATTATCTGCACAGATACCAGAAACATGCAGTGGAGAAAAGGCAGACTCTTCAAAAAGTGATACTGAGAAAAATGGATACAGAAGACTGAAGCTTGACCTCTAGCTCTTACCTTATGCAAAAGGAAAATAAAAGATGGACCAAAGACCTAAGTGTAAGACCTGAAACTATGAAAATATTAGAACACTTGAAGACAGGCAGAGGCAATAACTGTTGAGATAAGATCTCAAAGCATAAGAAGCATGAGCAATGAGTAGACAAATGGGTTCATATAAACCTTTGTATGGCAAAAGACACAGCAGGGTAAAGGAACCTACAAGAATGGGAAAGATCTTTGCAAAGATGTTCATCTCACAAAGGACTAAATAACAACTAAAATACTTAATAACAAGATTCAAATAACCCAATTAAAATGGGCAAAGAATATGACTATATCTCAAAAAATTCAAATGAATATATATATATATATATATATATACTCAGAAGTGAGACATGGTAGACCCATTTTTAGTTTCTTATCGTTCTCCATGGTAGTTGAACTAATTTATATTCCCACCAATGGTATATGAGATTTCTGCATCTTCACTAACATTTGTTATTTCTTGTTTTTGTTTTGAAAAAATCCATTGCTCTGCATTTATAAAAAATGCTCCACCCTATTAACCATCAAGGAAATGCAAGTAAAAACATAATGAGAGCTCTCTGCTTTGTTTTTTGCTTTCTTCTTCTTCTTCTTCTTTTTTTTTTTTTAGTACAGGTAATTGAACCTCTGAGCTACACCCCAAGCCTTTTTTATATTTTGTTTTCAAACAAGGTCTCGCTAGGTTTCTTAGAATCTTGCTAAGTTGCTGAAGCTGGCCTCAAACCTGTGATCCTCCCATCTCAGCCTCCTAAGTACTAGGATTACAGGTGAGCACCATTATGCCTGGCTGGCATTTCTGCTTTGTAATGTGGACGGAATGCTCTGTTACGTCAGTTTCAAGTTCAGAAGGCATGCTTTTGAGATCCTGTTTTCAAATCCAGTAATTAACCACATACCTGGATGTTAAAATACTCTATGTAAATACATCTTTAATCAAGTCTGTGTGAATTGTGGTTACCTGATTAATCTTATTTTTTTTGTGGTACTAGGGATTGAACCTGGGGCATTGTACCACTCAGCTACAACCCAGCCCTATTTTATTTTTTGAAACAAAGTCTCAGTAGGTCATGGAGGGCCTTGCTTAGTTGCTGTGACTGGCCTTGGACCTGTGATCCTCCTGTCTTAGTCACCGAGGTACTGGGATTACAAGTGTGCACCATCACATCTAGCTCATGGGATCTTAATCAAACCTATTCTGTCCCTATCCTTTCTTGCATACATTTTGAATTGTATCTGTTTTGTTTTATTATTACAGCGTCTATATAGAACACCTTGGGGGAAACAAATCTTTCAAGACATATGATGGCTCACAAACTTGCCCTGGGGGAAAAAACAAAACAAAAATAAAACCTTTTGTCTCCGAAACACCTGTCAGCATGTATTTTCCAAGGCGCCAGTTATTGTTTTAGAGAATTTATCTTCAGAAACATGAGCATAAATATTTTTTTTTGCAGGCTCAGTGTTTAAGTAGCTTGATGCTCCTTGCACAATTATTTGTAAAATAATTCAAAGAAGAAGAAGAAACAAAAAGAAAAACCCTTACCCATTTTTCTTCTCTTCTCTGGTGACTTTTGCCAATATGTCGCCTAATTGAAAGTGCTACATTTTTGTTTTATTTTTTTCCCCCTCTGACTCAAATCCCTGGAGAGAAGTCTATGCAATTTAAAGGCTATTAAAAACCTTTAGGATCACATTGTTATTATTTATAACAACTCTCATTGGTTGGGGGTAAGGTCACCACTGCCGCCGAAGTAATTTGTTTTTCTTTTTAAGAAAAAGAAATCTAAGCTCTGCCAACAAGAAAATTAGATCATAAAGGAGAAAACGGGGCTGTGTGGTTTATTTTGTAAGCAGTGCCTATTTAGTAGATATTCTTTAATAAGACTTTTACAGTGCTTCCAGCCATATTCCCTTCTGTCATATTTAGTGAGGAAATTTACAAGGGAAAAAAAAAAGAAATTAAACACCTTCTAGTTTTGCCTCTGGCTCCGTGTCTGTCTGACACAGATTTCAGCAAAGGCCACAATTACTACTTTGTGTAGAGTTTTGTTTAAGGCAGTGATTGGAGAGTTCTTGAAAATACATGTTTAATCAAGTCTTATAGGCAGGAACGTGCTAGTTTATTTTATGTTGGTGCCGAATATTGAGCCACGGGGCATTTTGCCTCTGAGCTACACCCCCAGGCCTGTTTTATTTTGAAAGAGGTCTTGCTAAGTTTTTGAGGCTGTTCTTGAACCTGTGACCCTCCTGTCTCCTCCTCCTCGGAACTGAGCTCACAGGCAGGAACCACCAAGTCCAGCAGGAATGTGCTATTTTAAAAGGTGGTGCAAAGGAGTGATTTTGCTTTGAATAGTTGATGTAATGCCAAGGTCACTGGCCCAGGAGTCAGGGGAGCTGGATTCTAATTATAGCCTTGCCACTAACTCACTGTGTGTCTTTGGATATGTTACTTTCCTTCCCTGATTTCAGAACACTAATACATAAAATGAAGGCATTGGTTTTCACCACTGGCTTTTAAACATGGCTACAACTCATGGTAAGAAATGCATTTCACACTATAACTCAGTATACATATACACATATACATAAATATGAGGGGATATAAGAAACATAAATCCATATTTCAAAAATATAATTATTCTAAGTGAGATTAGTCAGGCAGGGAAAAAGAAGGGACTTATGTTTTCTCTACAACTTAGGGAGTATTAGGGATACCAGAGGGACTCCAGGTAATGGAGGGGAAACCTCAGTGAAGCCAGAAAGGAAGGGTAGGAGATAAAGAAGGCTGAGGTTCATTAATGGAAAAGCTACATGTGACTATGTGTATATGTGAATATAACATTTTTAACCTGGACGCTCAGTATGGGGAGGGAGGGAAATGGGGAAGGGGAGGGCTCACCAAGTACTGTGTGAATACATGCCATTGTCCAAACGATCCACATTATGTTGTGAGACTATAGTGCACCAAAAAAAAAAAAAAAAACAAAAACAATTATTGCTTCCGTGTCTGATGTGCTCTCTGAAATCTGCTAACCCATCCCTTCCATTGTGTCTTACCTAGAAGGAAATGCTGGTGGAGACTCACGGAGTGGATGTCACGCATAGGTTGCAATTCATAGTTACACAAGCACCAGGCTCACTTATAAGGTCTCTATTAAATAGGAAAACCCTTAGGTAGATTCACGAGAAATCTTGGAATCGCTATTAAATAAGAACACACCACTTTCCGGTGTATGAGCATCTCTTTGCTTTTATGGGACTTGTCAGGACCAGAAGTAATGGGCTAGCTTTTGCTGGAGGGCAGGTGGTTTTTTTTTTTTTTTTTGGTTAGGTTTGGCAAGAACTGTGGCAGTCCTGGAATCCAGGGCCTCAGCAGCCACCTCATTGGCTACCTTAGGTCAGCGTTAGGTAAAAATCACAAGATAAAGGACACTTGTTTCTACATCTTCCCTGTTCATTTGGTTCCTGCCCTGTTCTAGGGAGGTTCTGATGATGGATGTGGCCACACTGCGGTGCAGGTGTGCCGGGATCCAGCCCTAGCAAGAGTCGAGGTTCATGTGTTGATGAGGGGAAGCCGAGGTCGAATGAGAGAAGAAACTACACGAGATCAATCTTCTCCATTTTATTCAGGATTTGTTACAACCTTTATACTTTATTTTTTGGCAGAAAAGCAAGGGTATAGTCATGCAAGCAGGATTTTCAAGGACAGGAAAAGTTATTATTTACATACTTTAGGGCAGGGTGTCAGACATTTAATCATAGTATGCTTTGTCTCACTTTATAAGGCTGATTCAAACTTAATCTTATACATTGGCTTAAACTAAGGTCAGTTTAAACTTAATGTTTGGCCCAATAACTTTATCCTTGGGAAAAAAATCTTTGCTGCCTGAGTCTCTCACAAGCCGCTGCCCATCAGTTTTAGTTAAAATATTTATACATAAAATTCCAATTATACATATTAATCCAAATAATCCTAAAGTAATTTTATGAAGAAAGGAATGCTAGACATACTTCATGGGGGATCTACGCCATTGCGGATCCCCTGATAGAGCTTCTCAAGACCTGCAAGATATGCTGTAGCACAGGTGGGTTAGGTTGAATATGTCCTTGGGGAGCCTGCTGGGTCCCCAGCTTGCTTGCAGGAAAGATTCCAATAAATCTTTCCACCCACTCCAGTCACTTAACATGACTTGCCCATCCAAATGAACCTAGGGGGCAAAAGAGTCGGGATTAGCTGGACGTGGTGGCGCAGCACGCTTGTAATCCCAGCATTCGGGAGGCTGAGACTGGAGGATCACGGTTCACAGACAGCCTCAACTACTTAGTGAGGCCCTCTGCAACTCAGTGAGACCCGGATTCAAAGTAAAGAATAAAAAATAGGGCAGGAGGTGTAGCTCGGAGGTTGAATGCCCCTGGGTTCCATCCCCAGACCTGCAAAAGAGAGAGAGAAAGAGAGAGAGAGAGAGAGAGAGAGAGAGAGAGAGAGAGAGAGAGATAGTTAGTTAGTTAGTTAGTTAGTTGGGATTGCATCCTTTCCAGTGAAAACTCTGGGTGATGTTACTGCCTGAGTATGAATTAGTCCTTTGGTTTTTCTTTTCTTAATTTTTGGTAATTTTTAAATGGAAGGATAACCTGTGTACAGGAAGTGTGTGTATGATGAGCTTTCACAAGTGAACTCTGCGATGTTTCAGTACCCAGAAGACCCTGCCCATGCCCCTTCCCAAGTGTTGGGTCTCCCAGCCTCTGTTACCAAGGAAAGTCACTGTCCTAAACCTTGATGCCATGAGTTATGCTTTTTGGACATATATGACTGAAATCATAATGTATGTATCACTTTGTTTAGTTTTATTTTTTCTTTTGCAGTACTGGGGATGAAACCCAGGATCACTCTACCTCTGAGCTATAACCTCAGCCCTATTTTTTCCTTTATTTTGAAACAGGGTCTAACTGATTTGCAAAGGGCCTCATTAAGTAGCTGAGGCTGTCCGTGATCCTCCTATCTCAGCTTCCCAAGTGCTGGGAATAGAAGTGTGTGCCACCACGCCCAGTGGATTTTTTTTTTAAAGGAAATAGTAAGAGCATATCAGTATTTTTTTTAGTGGAATGTCCACATTACTTCAGACATTCTTGATTGATTCCTTTGGATGAACTGCTTTGTTCTCCCTGATGAATCAAGAAGATGGGCTTTGAGATGAAGATGAATACACGTCTGTCAGGGGGAAACGATGTTTGATTCGGAGCTCCATTCGAACAGGTCAATTAATCAGATCGTGGTGGTAAAATATTGCCACTTTCAGGAATCATTGCAGGTGGTATTAAATTATAGAGTCTGGTCTTGATGTTTATGAATAACTCATAATAAATAAATAGACTTAGTATTTTTACAGGGTGATTAATAGAGTTTGGCTTATTCCCATGGGCTGATTTAATGTGTTCAATCAGCTGCCAGGATGAGGTGCCAGGGAAACACTGCCAATAAACAAAAAGAAGCATTTCTATAGAGAGAGATGGGACTCTATTCTTACTGGACAAACACTTCAGATCTTGTGGAAAAACCATGTGGAACCACTGGAGCTGGATACATTGTCCTCATCCTTTGGTCAACTGGCTTTAGCAGTGAGGCCATTTTGATTTCTAAAATATGTAGAGACATGTGGCGCACTCTCGTAATCCCAGCATTTGGGAGGCCGAGACAGGAGGATCACAGTTCGTGGACAGCCTCAGCTACTTAGTGAGGCCCTTTGCAACTCAGTGAGACCCTGTTTCAAATTAAAGAATTAGCCAGGCGTGGTGGCGCACGCTTGTAATCCCTGTGCTTGGGAGGCGGAGACAGGAGGATAGCGCAGGTTTGAAGCCAGCCGTGCTGGCTTAAGAGACCCGGTTTTCAAATAAAAAAGTTTAAAAACTAGCTCTGGGAGTGTAGCCCGGAAGTAGAAGGGTTTCCAGGAACCCCAGTACCACCAAACAAAAAAATAATAAATTAAAAAAAATAAGAATAAAAAATAGAGCTGGGGGTGTAGCTCTGAGGTAGAATACCCCTGGGTTCCATCCCCAGTACTGCAAAAAAAAAAAAGTAACTAGGTCATGAGAGTGGAGCTCCCATGAATGAGATTAGTGGCCCCCAGGGAGCATTCTTGCCCACTTTTCACCATACAAGGAGAAGATACCAGTTTGCGACCTAAAAGAAGAACCTCACCAGAGCTGACCATGCTGGTCTTGCTCTTGGATTCCCAGCCTTTAGGTCGATGAGAAATCAACATCTGTTTTTTATGCCACCTAATGGCACTTATTTATAGAAGCCCAAACTGATGGAGACATGTAGAGTATATGACTACATGGTATTTTTTGAAGACTGCAAGAGAGTTTCATCTATAAAAAGAATTTCTGAAAGGCCCCATAACCCACCAAGGACTTGCTATGGGTTCTGTTAAATGGCAGGGCCATAGCTCAGAAGGCAAAGATATCAGACCAACCTGCTGTCCCTCCCTCACTCAACCTCTTTTAGTATTTTTACTTTCTCTTCCTAGGTCTTCTCATTGTTCTGCTACTTTATGGAGGCGTCTAATGCTGACTCTTTTCAGTTCAAACATATCCCCTTGAGCTCCATAAACCTGTCTCCAATTATCTTCAAGGTAACTCAGTTAAATATTTTTCAGATACCCCCATATGAGCATGTTCAAGTCTGACCTCACCGCCTTTGCCACTTTATCTGAATTAATTGATTAAATCATTCCCTCATACATTCATCATAAATATATGTGAGGACCGAGCTAGGTACTGGAAATACAGTGATGAATACTGTGAGTTGGTCCTGTTTTCATGGAACTTGAGGTCCAGTGGAGGGTTTGCCTTAGACGGGGAAGAACCAACATAGGGTCACAAGGTCAGCACTGGGATGGGAAGTACATGGTGCTCATGGGACAACTAATTAATCTGGACATGAGTGCTCAAAGGGACTTCCCAGAGGAAGACACGTTAAAGAAGAGACCGAATGATGTTAGCCAGGAAATAGGAAGTAGAGTAGTTGGACACCATGGCCCAGGTTAAAACTTTGCAATGAAAATCTCTATTTCTCCTTCTCTTGTTAATACATATGCCTGTGTGTATGGTAAATAGCAATAATATCTGCTAAATACCTAATGTGTCAGATAATTTGGAAGCATTTGACATGAGTTATTTTATTTAATCTTTACCATGACCCAGTGAGATAAATCCTGTAATTGTTCTCATCTTAGAGGAGCATAAATGGAGGCACAAAAAAGTAAATAACTTTGCTCAGGTTTATCCAAAATGTAAATGGCAGAACTGGGATACATATATATGGGGGACGTGGGAGAGAATTCCCTTTCTGAACTGCTCTGCTACTCCTGTTGCCGTCATTAGTGTACAGCCAGCCTCCTCTTGCCTGGCCTCCCATTCATATCATCTGCCCCCATTTTTGAAACTTCCAACTAAGCCTTCTACAGTACTGTCCTTGCAACACCAACATGCCTAGTCTTTGCAAGTATTTTTTTCTTGCCCGAGAGAGTCAAGTTCGGAGCTCTTATCTTGCCATCTCTGACCTTCCTCCATTGCTTCCTGGTCCCTTGGCTCCAACCCTAGCAGCTTCACCCATCATCTTTCACCTGCATCCTCTAAATCTACAGTGAGTCTCTTGCATTTCTGGGCCTGCAAAGTGTTGCTTTTGTTATGGCTCGCCTATAGATTGACCCCCAGAAGAGCTCATGTGTTGGCAAGACAGGAATGTTCAGAGGCGAATCGGGCTCTAACTTCATCTGTGGATAAATCCATTGATGGATTAATAACATGAATGAATACCGGATGGTTACTCTGGGCAAGAAGGGTGTGGCTGGAGCCTGACCTCGAGGGCTATATTTGTTCCTGGCCCTCTCTCCTCTGGCTCTCCTCTCTTTCCAGACACCACGAGTCAAGCAGCCGTCCCCACCATGCCTGCCACCCTGACACCACGATGCTTCTGCCTTGGGGCCTGCAGATCCTGGACCGAACCTCTGAAATCATAAGCCAACTAACATTTTCCTCCTCCAAGTTGTTCTTGTCTGGTATTTTGAGCACAGCAATGAAAAAGCTAACTAAATCACACTTTCCCCTTTACTCACAAATTCCTCCTCTTTTTCCCTTGGACTGGCTCTTACCTGGGATTCAAAATTTGTCTCCTTCCCTAGCTCCAGCCCTTTGGAGCCTGAGGGAGGGATCTTGGCTTCATACTATAATATTGCCCAGGCTCCTGCAACTCTTCCTGTAGAGTCACTTCCTACACACTAATGAACTTTTTGCTTCTTGTCTTTCTGCTCCAGTAGCCTGTGAACTCTGTGTGGGCAAGGAATGTTCTTATTTATTTTTATGTCTCCAGTCCATTGCTTGGCCCAGAGTAGTGCTCAGCAAATGATTGATGAAGGCATAAATAAAATGTTATCATGCAGAGAGAGGGCCTGGGGCAATGGGACTGAGAATGGATAAGGCTTCACTGATGGAAAGAGAGGATGTGGGAGCTGCAGATCAGTAAGAAGGTACTTTGCTAGAAGTTGGAGGCAATGAACAGAGGATAAGGCATAGTTATATATCAGTGAACAGAGTGGTCAGTGACTCTGGAGAGACCCCCATGGACAGGGTTCTGGACATCTCAGTGTTCGTTTAATAAAAATGACAGTTATGATTTTTATTAAAAATCTGTGTGGTACCATCCAAGGTGGTTAACAATAAAAACATCAATGTCACCAACTTTTCTTTCTTTCTCTTCCTTTTGAAAAAAAATTAAAATGTTATGTATATATGTAAAATTATCAGTGCCAGTCTCCATTTTGTGTTTGGGGAAGAGGATGGAGTAGAGAAGGAACCAGGGGGAGGCTGGTCAAGTGCCGTGTGCATGTATGTCACTAACATTATGAACTACATCATGATGTGAGACCATAATGCAGCAATAAGAGTATATTACAAAATTAGAGTGACCTTCTGAAAATCACAAAATTAGAATTATGCTTTACTGAAAAAAAGAAACTCACCTTAGCCAAACTAAAGTTTGAAAAGCATTATTGTATTTGTTTTTTTAGGGCTGTGGTGGCAAAGTATCTCAAATGAGGTGGCTTAATTCAATGAACATTTATTTTCTCACAGTCCTGGGAGCCAGAGGTCTAAACTCAAGGTGTCAGCATGGTGTCCTTCTGGCTCCTGTTAGGGAGAATTCTTTCTTGCTTCTTTGTCTCTTCTTCCGGGGCCTCCATCAGTCCTTCAATCTCTGCCTATGTTTTCAAGTTTCATTCTTCCTGTGTGTGTGTGTCTTCTCATTCCCCCGACTTCCCTGGCCTTCTCTTAAGGACAGCAGACAGACAGATCAGGGTCTGTTTAATTCCAGCATGACTGTATCTTAACTAGGTCTGCAATGGCTTCCAATACCTGTACTAGGCATTAGAATTTTAACATATATTTTGGGATCCAATTAAATTAAAAATATGTTCCTACCATTTAAAGATATCCACTATACAAGGGAATACTTCATGGTCTATTTTTCCATATCTCTTTTGCTCTCTCTCTCTCTCTCTCTCTCTCTCTTCACATACATATATTTTGATCAAAATGAGATGATACTATATACTGTTTTGTAAGACTGCCATTTTTTAGTTAATGATCTAAGGTGATTAACTTTTGATTTCTTTTGTTTTATTATCTTGTTTTCCACCTTATTTACTGTGAGTTTTAGCCATTATATCCAAAATGTGATCCTGTAATGCTTTTTTGAATTGCTAAGCATATTTTCTGATTATTAAGGAAACCTGCAGGGTTTCCTGTGGGGATGGAAAGGAAAAAATAAAAGAGAGATTTAAAGACTTTATCTCATTATGCATACTCCATATAAGCGTGTCTTATGGACATGTCTGCCCTAATTGATATTCAGAAGTTGAGGGCCAGGCTGAGCTCCCACTATCTACCCCAGTAGAAGAGGGCTGAGGTCAAGTGTGACCCTCTTCGATAGGAATCTCTCTGATTAGAATCAACGAGCTGTGTGCCTAATGAAAGGTTCTGTCTAAAGGCTCATTTGTTCATAGGAACTTTTTCTTAACCTTTCTTTCCTCCACCTAATGCAAAAATCTGCAAAGGGCTGCAAAGAAGGAAGCTTTGCTGCTTAAGCATAATCTAGATAATCACACAAGTGAACTAAAATAAAATAAGACCTAATAGAAAAGAGGATATGATCTAATCTTTGTTTTCTATCTCTCGCTCCTTTCTTCCTGTTTGTGAGAAATATGTTGAAGCGGATGCTGGTGCTTTTCAGAAACAGGAACATATTTTCAGTCTAAAAACAATAGAATAGGTAATGTTTATGATGGTAGGGATAACTGAATGGGCCCTGTCCAGCTGAGCTAATGGAAAATTGATCCCCCAATGACCAAGTGAGTAATCCCTCTGAGACAGGGGTTCAGCTCAGAATGTCTTACAGAGAAAGAAACAATCACCAATGTGGGAAGATTTGTAAAATACCGGGAATAAACATTCTACCCACAAATATTTTTTTCCTAGTAACCCACATAGGTGTTAGAAATTATGACATTATGCAGTTCTTGGAGAAATGCCATTGAAGGACAAGTTTAAAGCACAAAAATGACCTATGATTGAAAAATAGAAAACCACTGTCTTCTGTCATATAACATCTGTGTAAACCTGGGATCATCAGTCAGCTAATGCTGAACAGGACATGAATGCCAGGCTTTGCTGGGGGGTGGAGACTAAGAGCTATGGGTATTTAATAGTGAAGTGCCCACAGATGCATGCACGTCCCAAGGAAAGCAGGGATTCAGAGGTGTAGAGTGGAGGGGAGAGGGAAGATGTGGCTGCAAGGAAGTAGATAGAAGCCTGCTGGACACAAAGTATAGCACCATTGTTCAGAGCCAGAGTACCTGGGTTCAAGCCCAAGCTCTGCCACTTATAAAGTTGGAGACTTTGGTCAAGTTATCATCCTTATTTATTCATCTAGAAAGTGGGTCCGAACAGTAGGGCCTGCATCAAAAAGCTGATGAAATGATTAAATAAAATAATGTTTCATGTTCACATCGAGCTTGGGACATAGTAAATGCTCGAGCAATAGTAACTACTACTGTTACTAGTATTGGTGGTGGTACTGGGGATGGAACCCTTCTACCTCCAGGATACACACCTTTTTTTTTTTTTTTAATTTGGAAACAGGGTCTCTTAAGTCAGAGAGGCTGACTTTGAACCTGCGAGATCCCTCTGTCTCTGCCTCGCAAGTGTGGGGATTACAAGCATCCGCCATCATGCCTGGCCTATTATTAGTAATAACAAACCAGATGAAGTGCCTTAGGCATCAGCCTAGGATTTTGAGCAGCAATTCAAATTTGTAATCCTCACAATTTTCTACTAGCACCTTCTTTCAGAAGTAAATAATTACTCATGAATAGGAGCTTCCTAACCCAAGAGGTGACAGGAGGAGAGGCAACTGAAAATTATAAAAGCTTCACAGTTTGGAAATTATAAAAGCTTCACAGTTTGGCCAATTTAGGTATCGAGTGAATTCTAGAATTTGAGCAAAAATCCCTGCACATCCAAGTGCATGAGTTTGGCTCCAGTGGCAGTTAGCAGCCCCAGAGAGTGGTCAGCACGAACCTGCAAGGCCTGATAACTGGGGTTAAATCCCTGTATGCAGAACCCAAGATTTGAATATAAGTAGTTTAATGAAGAAGAAACCTGTTTAGAGGAAAGTAGGGAAGTGGTTCCCGGGAAATTACATGGTTTATAAAAGGAGAGAGTGTCAAGAAAATGAGTCGAGTTATACACCACAGATACCTTTTCTGCAGTTAAATGGTTGGCCTCAAGCACTCACTGAACCCATTTCTGCCTTTGCATTGCCTCTCCTTCTGTTACTTCTTGGGTTAGGTGGCTCCTGTTCATGGATAATTAGTCCAGAGAAGGGGGCACTTTCCAATACTCCCAGCAGCTGGAATGAGAATATCAGCTCAATGAAGACAGTGTGAGGAGGCACCAGCTTAGTACATCTGAGCTGCTAGAACAAAGTACCCTAGGCCGAGTGGCTGAGAGACAACAGTTCCAGAGGTTGGGAAGCTCCCAAATATCAAGGTCCTGGAAGATTATTTATCTAGTGAGGGTTGGCTTTTTGGTTCAGGGATTTTAATCTTTTTACTGTGTTTTCAGAAAGGGTGAGGGAGATCTCTCAGGCATCTTTTATAGAATTACTAATACCATTCATGAGAGGGCTTCACCCTAAGATTGAATAATTTTTCAAAGATCCCACTTCTTAATGTCTTGGGGGTTAGGATTTTAATGTATAATTTTTTTTTTTTGAGGGGAGGAGAGATACAAACATTCAAACCACAGCAGACGCCAACCACAAATATTGCATCAGGTAGATAAATTAGGTAGATAAACCCAATATAAGGTTCAGCATATGTTACTTGAGGTAACCGATGGAAACACTGGTCTAGGTCTTAATGAAACTAGATTTCTAATTTTTCTTTTTCTTTCTTTCTTTTTTTTAGTACTGGAGATGTAACCCAGGGATGTTCTATCTCTGAGCTATACCCCTAGACTCCTCCCTTTTTAAAACAGGATCTTTTTAGCAGGGCGTGGTGGCGCACGCTTGTAATCCCTGCACTTGGGAGGCAGAGACAGGAGGATCGCACAGGTTCGAAGCCAGCCGCACACGCAGGCTTAGGAGACCCTGTTTCCAAATTAAAAAAAATATGTAAAAATAGGTCTGGGAGTGTAGCCTGGAGGTAAAAGGGCTTCCAGGAACCCCAGTACCACAAAAAAAAAAAAATAAAATAAAACAGGATCTTTTAAAGTTACTGAGGTCTTGTTAAGTTGCTGAGCCGGAGATCCTCCTATCTCAGCCTCTCAAGTACTGGAATGACAGGTGTATGCCACCATGCTTGGCTCCTGATTCCTAATATAAAAAAGCATTTATATGCATTGACTTTAAGAATCGAGGCAAGGTAAAATGAAAAAATTATGTGACACTTGTTGAATGACACTCTTGTTGACGAAATGGCAAGAAAATCTGATGAGGCCAGACAAAGTGTGAAGGCTGAGATCAAGGATGTCCTTCCCTTGAATCTCAGCTCATTCTCACCAATCTGCAGCCTTCAGGAAACTTGACTATAGGAAATGGAGAAGAGGATGACTCTTTTATGTAGATCTTAGCATGTACTTCTGGGAAGGGTGACATTTAAGGGGGTTGAACAATAATTCTACTAGCAGGTGGTAAATGTAACCTGAGCAGGGGTGGAGCTAATCTGAGCCAGCCAGTGTCCGGGCCTTGGAGGTGGCTGGTGCATGAGCCAAAGTTCCAGCTCTAGTTCTACAACACACTTGTTGCCTGCACCTCTGCATTCCTGGGAAACACGGGTTTCTCGGCTGTGAAATGAAGATGCTCCCTCCATTTCTGAAACTCGATTCTATTTTTTTGGCACTCATACTAGACACCACGAAAGTGTAGCTTTCACACAAATTAGACGTGACACTCCCTGGATGCCTCACCACTGATAAATGATGCATTTACTGCTTATGCTTTGTGTTTCACTTGGAAAAAAAATCAATGAAAAGCTTTGAAAAATTGGTTTTAAAAACATATGTTCCAGATAGTGATGGATAGTCTTGGCATGGAGGTGCTCTGACTTGAGAAGTGAGGGCACACAAGGCTGACTGGTCCCTTTTCTTTGGGGCAGGAAGAGCTGGCACTACTTCAGATAGGCACAAATACGATCACCCAGGTGTGCATACGGAGGGCCACTTGATGGGGCTGTTGCTGCATTCAGAGCAAAAAAACCACTCAAGTGGTGGCCATTGTCTCAGTGGTCAGAAGCAAAAATTTAGCCTGTTAGTGGACATTTAGTAGCTGCACTGTTTTTATTTTTATTTTTTTAGGATTTGTAGTGTTTCCTTGATCAAGTGTGTGTGTGTGTGTGTGTGTGTGTGTGTGTGTGTGTGTGTGTTACTAGGGATTGAACCCACCAGGGTCATTCTATGTCACTAAATTTCTGCAGCTGGTCTTGAACCTGTGCTCTTCCTGTCTCAGACTCCCAAGTACTGAGATTGCAGGTGTGTGCCACCACACCTGTTTTTTCTTGATCTTTTAAAAGTTTATTTTTGCTGGGCGTGGTGGCGCATGCTTGTAATCCCCGCGCTTGGGAGGCAGAGACAGGAGGATTGCGCAGGTTTGAAGTCAGCCGTGCGCGCTGGCTTAGGAGACCCTGTTTCCAAATTTAAAAAAATATGTAAAAATAGGTCTGGGAGTGTAGCCTGGAGGTAGAAGGGCTTCCAGGAACCCCAGTACCACACACAAAAAAGTTTATTTTTAAGGGAACAATGTTTCCTTGATTATCTACATATTCATGGTATCCTTTCTTTCTGGTTGTCTGTCTACTTGACTCCAATCAGCTCTGCCACATCTATGGCAATTGCAAAAACGCACTTGGATAGTGTGGGTTAAACAATGTGCCGATGCTCTCCAAGTGTCTCTGAGCCTGACCCGGGTAAACTTAAAGAGAGAGATTTAGAGGACAATCTTGAGCTGATCCTCTGCTGTTCTTGGATGAAAACATATCCTCAGAGCTTATCACAGTAAATGGCAAGACATGTACTTGTCAAGGTGGGAGAGGTTTTTTTTTTTTTTTTTAACCCTATGCTCTACCTGAACTCTTCTTCAACGACACAATACCAAACTATGTCATTTTTGTATTTCATCTTTTATATATATATATCATAATGAAGCTGAGAGAAATAGGGATATACATGCACATAGCACTTTGTGAACCCATCCTGGGTTGTTTGATACTATGCATATATAGCCTGCCTCTAGTAGGGTAAAAGCAATGGCTCATGTGTCTCCTTGTTCTGTGGGTTCCTCTATATGCAACCCCTTTAATACTTTGGTATCTACCACAGATGTGAGGCTAATCGAATAGGTCACTTACCCGTATCCCACTAAAGCTCTCCTTCAATTACTTTTTGCTCACAGGTGGACTGCCAAGAAGGCCTCTGTAAACTAGCCTGGATATCATCGTCTTCTCCTTTCCTCCTCCTCCTCTTCCTCTTTTTTGTGGTGCTGGGATTGAACCCAGGGGTATCCTACCTCTGGGCTACACTACAGCCCTATTTTGTTTTTATTATTTTTATACATTTATTGGTGTATTATAATTTTACACAATAATGTAGTTCAGAGTGATGGTGTCATACTTGCTCTCAACACTTGGTGAGCCCTCTGCCGACTCCCTCCCCATTCCCTCTCTTCCGCATATAGGATATTGAGATCGGCAGTGGTATTCTAACATGTGCAAATGATGCCAATGGAAGAGTTTCCTTCATTAATTTCCTCTCCACCTCTCTAGGTCTCATTAAGTTTCTGAGGGCCTTACTAAGTGGCTGAGGCTTGCCTTGAACCTGCAATCCTCCTGCTTCAGCCTCCCAAGTACTTGGATTACGGGCATGTGCCACCATGTCCAGCCTACCATGGACTTCTTACAGCTCTTAGGCTTATGATTTGGAAACACAATTCAGGCTCATCTTCCAGTGATGTCTCATCCACCCCAGAGCCTGGGATAGGAGATGATGCTCACTTCCAGAATAACCCCTTCTGCAATTGAAGTGTTGCTATGTCTTAGCTCAACCAATAACAAAACATTTAAATAATCAGCCGAGCTGAATTGTTTGTCCTTTTACTGAATAGAAAATAGAATTTAGAGAAAAGAAAACAAACAAGACATAATTTACGTTATAAAGGAACTTCAGATGGGGTTTCTCTTAATTATGCACAGTATGTACTTGATTCATTGGTGAATTTTTTAGACACTAATATAAAAGCTGTGCATTCTTTCCAGTGAAAGAATCTCATAGAAAATAAAACAAAGTTTCTGTTGTCAGCATTTAATCAAGGCAGAAATAGTCTTAAGGGATATGATCATGTGATTTGTTAACTATTAGTGGGAGGCCAATCGCTTTCATGAAAAACAGAAAAAAATCTTCAAAAGAAAAATGTAACACAGAAAGCATTATTAGCTGCTTAAAGAGAATATTGTAAAATTTCACTACATTGGTTAAACAAGTATCGGAAGCCCAAGTGCATATACTGGGTTGAAGAGATAAAGAAATGAAGACACTTAATTTTATTCTAAAGCAGGACCCAAACTAATCATGTTTCACACTCAGACTAGAGCCTCATACCCTGAGAAGTGAGGTGCAGGATGATGATGTCCATGTTGCTAAAAGTTCATTTCTAATTTCCGATTATTTCAAATGTTCATTTTGGGGGCTGTGTTTACTACGGCAAAACCTGAAATTGAATATAGAAATGGCTATTTTACACACACAGCATTTGAATACCTGGCCATCACCTCAAACGCCCAGCCATGTTGGATTAATAGCCTTGTTCTCACAGAATGTCAGGCTTAGAAGGGCTCCAGTTTCCAGAAGAGAATATTGAGACCCAGATAAGAGTAATGGGCTTACTGAAGGGTCTGATTTAGGATGGGAATAGACAGAATTCTATTATTTTTCTCCAATCATTGCTTTCAACTATGCTTGGCGGACTCTCCCTTTTCTATTCCTTCATGACACCTTGGGTTTGGCTCATAGCTTTCTGGTCACTTTCAATTAGTAACAGCCAGGAAGTCCAGGTGAACATAATCATCATACAGCTTAACTGCCCATCATCTCTATTCTTCAGATGTGGCTGTGAAAGACTAGGAAAGGGAAGGCAGTGTCTCTGTGGGGCTTGCACTCTCCTCTGTCTGCTGTGTCTCTGGCTTCTCTGGGGTTGGAGATGATGGAAGGACTGGGACTTTAATACTTTTTTTGGGGGGTGGTACTGGGGTTCTTGGAAGCCCTTCTACTTCCAGGCTACACTCTCAGACCTATTTTTTATATTTTTGTTTGGAAACAGGGTCTCTTAAGCCAGCCTGGCTTCGAACCTGTGCATTCCTCTTGTCTCCGCCTCCCAAGTGCGGGTATTACAAGCGTGTGCCACCACTCCCGGCTAATCATTTTTTTTCAACAGAAGAAATAGATTTATTTGGGGATTAATCTGGGACGAGGCACCCAACCAGGAGAGAGAGTCCTTGAGAGTCAGGGACCCCTGCCTTATAGATGAGGGGCTTTGTATGGGGCATTAGGAGAGAGGGATAACTACACAGTCATGGCTTTTCCCCATTGGTGGTTTTGATAGGGGGCCGAACATGTAAGTTTATGGGCTGGGGGCAGGGAGATGGTTAGGGTCATTTTCCTGTCATTGCTGGAGTTCTTTGTTCTCTACCTCCTCTGGCCAGGACTCCCAGCCATACCTCAGAGTGCCCACATTCCAGAGGTTTTATAAAATTTATATTGGGAAATGGGCAGCTGGATTTTCTCTGGCTACTTCCTGCATGGCAATGGAACGAAGGTAGACCAAGAGGTAGAGCTGTGTTGCAGGCACTGTGAGGGTCTTCAGAGGTCTTGTGCATTTGAGAGGAGGATGTATTGGCCTTTGGTCTGCCAGAGAAGAACCTTGTTAACAGAGCAGTTAGTGACTTAAAATTTTTTTTTTTTTTACCTAATCAGGTTGATTATGCATAGCCCAAAGAGCAGGAAGAGGGGGAGTTAGGAATTATAAAGGGCAAGAGCCATGCTATTTATTCATTATTTTTGTAACATGACCTAGGAGTGCAGTCAGTCCTGCGTGGGTGTCGCTGTTCAATGTTCTCTGTGTGACAGGTGACCAGAGTTTGGCGCCTCAAGAGCAAACATATGAATCTTTTGGAGGATTTTTGGCTCATCAGGCTGGTTGTCTGCTCTATAGACTCTTTCACTAGGAGTCTTCTTGCCTGATGTTCAGTCTTCTTGGGTACAGTTCTGACCAGATTGCTTGGGCTGATTACCACCTGGAGTGCCCTCTGCCCATGTGACACTCACCCTTGTGGTTAAGATAAACCTTGGGAGTGCCAGATTCTCTGTACCAGATTTGTCTCTATCCTGCTATCAGAATATCAAGGGCACAGCAACCCGTCCATTGCCAAGCAGATGTTCAACCAGGACACCAATGCCAGAATCCCATTCTTTTTTTTTTATTTTTAATGGTACTAGGGATTGAAACCAGAGGCATTCTACCTCTGAGCTACACAACCAGACCTTTTTATTTTTGAAATAGAGTCTTGCTAGGTTGCTAAGAGTTTTACTAAATTGCTAAGGCTGGTCTGAGACCTGTGATTCTCCTGTCTCAACTTCCAGAGTATTGGGATTACAGGCGTGTGGCACCACATGCTTTCTTGAGAATCCCAGCTTACTAGCTCCAGCCCCTTTACTTAGCTCTTAGGAGTTTTCCTTCTTCTCATCTTTGTAGCCTGTTGCTAGGTAGACTGGAAGAGAATAACATAAACTAAGTGATACAATCACAGAAAAGATCTGGGAAGAATAAAAATGCTGGAAAGGAAATTGAAATATCCCATTGCTTTAAGTGAGTTACAATTTCTTAGCTGGGGGAAGATTATCTTGATCAAATTTTGTGCTGAATCTTACCACTCCATGTTTTAGAGGCTGGATTCCCCTGGACTGCTCAATGATTCATCACTCTTGGTAATAAATGCACTACAGCAATAAACCAAATGTAATGGACTGTGTTGGCAAATGGCACGGCTCATGATGGACTGTCCACTGAAAGTTTTCCAAATTTGATGCACTGGTGTTCTGACCATGTGGAAAGTTTTAGCTTCATTTTACAGGACACATTGAGTACTTTTTGAATTATTCCTCCTCTTTCTTCTCTTCTTTCTTCCTCCTCTTTTTGTGGTACTGGGAACTGAACCCAAAAACATTCTACCTCCAAACTATACCCCATCCCTTTCTTATTTTGAAAGAGGGTCTTACTAGGTTGTAGAAAGTCTTGCTATGTTACTGAGCCTAGTCTTGAACCTGCAATCCTCCCATCTCAGTCTTCCAAGTACTAGGATGACAGGTGTCTACCACTATGCCTCGCTACCTTCTTGAATTTCTACATGTAAAATTAGGTGGCACATTTACTCAGGCATTTTTTATTTTTATCATTTAGTAAACATATAAAGCTCAAGGTGTTCCTTAGCTTCTAAGCCAAAACAAACAAACAAACAAACAAAAACCCAAAACCCCAAAGCAAAAACAAACAAAAACCAAACCAAACCAAACAAATTGGCATTTATGTTAGGTTTCCAAGACTCTCATGAAGAATTTGGCAAACAAGATGGGTGCACTAAAACCCAACACAGATGTTCAATGTCTTTATCTCTATTAAATATTATTAAGGAATAGCTATGAAATATCTTTTTAAAAATATAGAGCATATATTAGAATTTACACAAAATTTCGTTGTTTTTCAAATTGCATTTTTAATTTAAAATTGACCTTTTCACTTTATCTTAAATATGTTTCTCTGAAGCCAAAGTTGAAACAAACAAACAAAAAAAGAAGCACTAGAGTTGGATATGCCAATGTTTAAATTAGTCCCTGCCATTTATTGGTAGAGCCTATGTAATTAACCTACCTCAGACTCAGTTTTCTCATTTATAAAATACAGGTCGTAATTACTACCTCACAGAGTAGCTTTAAAAATTATTTAAGAGACTATGTGAGATGCTTTAGAAGGGCGCAGACCTTTGGGCATGTTCATCTCTGGGTCTCAAGGTGGATCAATTGCTCCTCTTACCTCCATCTTCACTGTCCTTGTGTCTGAACTCTGTGCCATGTGGTAGCAGCTCCTATCACTACACTGCTAGAGTCCATCTCGGCACTTTTCAGCCTCTTCAGTCATGTGACTGGCATTGGCCAATGGGAAGTTTACAGAGGCTTGAAAAAGCACAGCAGTGTTTTCATGCCTCCTCTCAGTTCTCTGCTCCCCTCCATTCCACCAGGATTGCTGTTGGAGGACCACACAAGGAGCACCCAGGCTGCCCTGTCATCTCAGGAGAAGCCATTATAGAAGGACTGAACTTCAGCTCACTGCAGGATCTGGGAGTTTGCCCAGCTAGGACCAACCTCATCACTGACTAGCACACTTGGGAGCTGGAGAAACACTGATTGTCTTAAGCCACTGCATTTTGGGCTAACAAATTAGGGACAGAACAATTATCAGTTTGAAGCTGTGGCAGCGATCTTCTTATGGGGTTATGGTTTGTCTTCTCAGCTTGATATATACCTTTCTTTCTTTCACCAGGCAAAACTTCTTTTTGTAATATTTTGTAGGTACCCAACAAATGCTTTCCAAATGATAATGTAATTGTCTATTAATTAAGTGAACTGTGGATTTTTATCAAACATATTTGGACTTCAGTCTCAACTCTGTTACTTTTTCTTTTTTTTGGTACTGAGGATTGAACTCAAGGGCGTTCTACTTCCTAGCTACATCTTCTGTTCTTTTTCTTTTTCTATTTTATTTTGAAACAAGGCCCCTCTAGGTTGCTGAGTCTGGCCTTGAACCCTGGATCTTCCTTCTCAGTCTCCCAAGTACTGAGATTACAAGCATGTATCACCATGCCCTATTTATGTTATGTTTTAACTGGCACTGATCTTGTTTCCTTACCTAACTATATAAATAATATTAATTTTTATATTAAATAAGTTCAAGCATTCAAAACAGAAAATAAGCAGTAAGCTCTTAAGAAAGCAAAAATGTTTCTGTGGATTTCAATAATTAGGGTTATTTGTATATCTTAGAAGGGGATTGCTAGTCCCTTAACTTTGTCCAAAGAATGATTTTCCTAAAGCAGAAAATCTGCCTTGTAGGCTTAACAAGGACATACATAAAGATAGATGATGGAACAGGACCTCAGCCAGGTCAACTTCAGCAGGGTGACAGATGCCCGCCTGCACACTCCCACGTTCCCCATCCACCTCTCTTCCCCCATCCTTTCCACTTCTTCATTCCCAGCATTCCTGGAAGCCATTAATGGCTGGCTGACAGCTTCCTGGACCCCTCCATGAGCTCCCTTCTGAGTGGAAAATTACCCACACTTCCATTCTCACCCACACTTCCATTCTCTTACCCACATTTCCATTCTCTTACTCCCTCCCCACCTAATCCTCTTCTTTGCAAATGGAAGATTCCTGTTCTGCTCAGTCTACAACATGGCAGAGGATGCTCATGGTTAACTTTTTTCCCCTTTTTTACTGTAGATAAAACAACAGATATCAGAACATTTACCATTTTAATCATGTTAAGTGCCTGGTAACACTAACTACATAGACTGTATTGTGCAGCAGGTATCTAGAACTTTTTCATCTTCCCAAACTGAAAACTCAACCAACAGAATGCTTCCTCCCCCTTGCTATCTCCATCCCTCTGTCTGTCTGTCTCTCTTTCCTTTCTCTCGGTGGTACTGGGGATTGAACCCGGGAGCATTTACCTCTGAGCTACATCCTCAGCACTATTTTATTTTACTTTTATAAATTTACAGGTGTATTGTAGTTTCACATCATAATGTGGCTCATAGTGATGGCGACCTACACACACATAGCATTTGGTGAGCTTTCCTTTGGCTCGCTCCCCACTCCCTTTCCTTTTAGATGATTTTGAGATTGGCATGGTATTCTCACATATATAAATAATGTTCATGAAAGTGCTCTCTTCCTTCCTTCATTGATGTTCCCTCCACCCTCTTCCCTAAACTGCCTCCCTCACTCCACTGGGGTTTCTCCTCCATGATCTAAAGCCCCTCTTGCATTCCGATTACTCCCTAACCTCCCCATATGAAAGAAAACATATGATTCCTTACTTTCTGTGACTGGCTAATCTTACTTAACATAATGTTCTCCAAGGCCATCCATTATTTTCTTTTATTTTGAAACAGGTTCTCACTAAGTTGCAGAGGGCCTTGCTAAATTGCTGAGGCTGGCTGCAAACCTGAGATCCTCTTGTCTCAGCCTCCCAAGTGGTGGGTTAGTTTTAAGGAGTAGTTCCAGTGCTGAGAAGGCATATCATACATAATGATAAGGCCCAGGAGAAGCCTGGTGGATTGGCTGGAACCTTGCTCATGATTCCTTAGCTGATGCTGCATTGATTATATATACTAACCATACCTTTGTATCTAGCAGACTCTGCTTAGAAAAGTTAGAGAATTCAAACTAATCTCTGCAAATCTTGATAACTATCTGGAAAGTAGCCAGCAGTCATGCCTTTGATCTGAATAAGGACTTTTTGAGGGTAGAGAAGCTCCTACTGAAGATAATTTAGTCTTCTGGTTCTGAGGTGAAGTTGCTTGAATCCAGGAGGAAAACAGGATTGACCACTGCTGTTTTCCCCTTTCCACTCTCCCCCGCCCCCTTGTCCTGTGGACTGACCCAGGGATATTCTACCTTCAAGCTATATTCCCAGCCCTTTTAATTTTTTTTTTTTGAAACAGGGTCTTCCTAAGTTGCTGAAGGACTTGCTAAGTTGCAGAGGCTGGCCTTGAACCTGTGATCCCTGTGTCTCAGCTCCCAAGTTCTGAGATTTCAGGTGTGCATCATCATACCTGGCCCCTTTCTCACACTCCTGGCCCCTTACCATTCTTCTTGCATGTTTTTCCCCTCTTGCACAAATATGCATTTTCTTTTTCACCTTCATGGCTCCTCAATCTTCAATTTCTATTCCAGACTCCAAGTGCCTGGACTATGCTCTCCTTACTGTCAGTAAAAAATAAGAATAACTAACATTGATCAAGCATTGGCTGTGTGCTAGGCTTGGTGCTTGGCATGTATCAGCCCCCTTAAAATTAATGTACTCAAGATGTAAGTATTATGATTATCCCACCTTTTGGATGAATACATGAATCACAGAGGAATGTGTTAATGATTTTTGCAAAGTGTGCTCTGATTTTTGACACATACTTTGGAAAGTATCTTACCCAAAACTCAGAATTCAGATGATCATGGACCACCTTTCTTCCATAGGAAATATTTACCAAAGGGTTTACTCACCAACTAAGTAAGCATCCTAATCTTATGGGAAGAGTCTCAGGTACATCCATATGTAAAAGACAAGAAAAAGAGCACTGGGAGAGAGAATTTGCTTAAATCATTGTTTCCCAAACTAATGCGTGCAGAGAAATACTTTTTTTTTTGCCCCATACAGCAGAGTGAATGTTCTGTAGTGTATTTGATGGGCAAAAATTCTAACAGTAATTCAAACTAATCTTTAGGCAAACATAGAAACTGTGTATTCAATAATATTCTTTTCCACTTGGAAGAGTCACCTTGAGAAGTCATTCATTCATTTCAGTGGTTTTCAGTCTTAAGATGTTCATATATTTTTTCTTGAATTTTCCTTTTGAGATTTTTCTTTAAGTCAGAACTGAGGAGGAAAATCAATTTTTATGACTTTATGACTATACCTTGTTTCTGACCCAAAGGGATGTCTGTGAACCTAGTCACCCATCTCACTCACTAGACTTGATACTGAATGGCTTTGTATTTTAAAAAATAAAATCATCAAAGCATGAGTAGTTTCTAAGAATGAAGATGCTTGTCTTGAAGGTGATCTGGTTGCCTGGTTGCATGAAGGTGAAATATTTTTGAGTCAAGGCATTGGGCAGGATTGACTGCTTTGAGCTACCATCCTAAAAGGACCTGTTGTTCTTTCGCTTCCTGTCTTCCTGGCTGCATCCTGCCAACTTCTTCCATCAGTTTCCTGGTCCTTGACTTTCCAGGGTCATTAGCTCTGTCCCACACTTCCAATGTGCTCTGTGTACCAATTCTTAGCCCAGGCCAGACTTTCAAGTTAGTGTAATACCTTGGCCTTTATCTCTTGCAATAAATCTTTTGTGACATGGGGATGGAGAGTGTCTTAATCTATTTTCTGTTGCTGTAACAAAAATATGTGGAAAATTTATTAAAAAAAGAGGTTAATTTAGTTCACAGTTCTAGAAGCCCAAGAACATACTGCCAGCATTTGCTTAGCTTTTGGTGAGACCTTCATCTTGTGTCATCTGATGACAGAGAAATAGAAGGAAGGTAGATGCATTCAGAAGAGCATGGTTATGCAAGAAAGACCTGGGGTGTGTGTGTGTGAGGGTAGACTTACTTTAGTACAACACATTCTCACGGTAGTTAGCTGTGGTAATTTTATGAGCCATAACCTACCCTCAGGATAACCTGACTCATTCTCTTGGGAAAGACATTAATCCATTCAAGAGGGCATGGCTGAACTTTTAAAAGCCTCAGCACCTCTTAATGCTGCTACACTGGAAATTCAATTTTAACATTTGGTTTGGCCAGGGATAAACCACATCTAAACCATAACAGGGAGGGAGAAAGAAGGCATATAACTCCGAAGTTTGTTTGTTTGTTTCTTTCATTCTTTTTTTTTTTTTTTTGGCTGTACTGGGGGTTTAACCCAGGGGTAGAATGCCCCTTTGAGCTACACCCCCAGCCCTATTTTTTATTCTTTATTTTGAAATGGGGTCTCACTGAGTTGCAAAGGGCCTCACTAAATAGCTGAGGCTGTCTGAGAACCACGATCCTCCTGTCTCACCTCCCAAATGTTGGGATTGTAAGTGTGTGCCACCACGAAGTTTCTTTATAGCAATTGTTTAGCAAAGTTTGTTAAGACTGAGGACACTGGATGATGATGTTTAAAGGACAGAGGCTCCCCGGCGAGTTTTAAGTGCAATGAAAATATTAAATGCTATTAGTTTAAGAATAACAGCCATCACTACCACAAAAAGAGTACTCTCAACTGACACACTATTTCAGCAAGTCCTAATTGTACATCTGCATATTTTATTCCCGTGTATATGCAATGATGTAAAATTTTTAGAAATGTGATCTACAGACACAAGGACATAAGAAAGAGGGTCGAATCTAAAAGACAGATCAAGGAAACATTTAAGTCAGTTGCATCTGTGACCCAGGGTGTTAACATCTCTAGTTAGGCAGCCACTCCCTAGGCAGTTGATTTGTGTTGTTTTTTGGTGTATAAGGATGTATGGTTGGGTGATGCTATAAAAATTATTTTTTTTTGATAAAAGTTACTGCATTTGGAGTCATAACAAACCTGTGTTTTGGCAAGCAGAATGAACAAATTTATCTACATGATTAGGAAACTCCAGCAAATCAATGAGATATATAAGAGTTGGCAGCATGTGCATTTTTTAGTTGTTTTTCAGAAACATATTTAGTCCTCAAAGGGAAATCTAAATGATAATTTTGCCAAAAATATGAGAAGATTAGGTGTTTTCTCTGCCTTCAGTGGAAATGCCTGCTCCATCTGTATGCAGCCTGTTTCATGTTCTGCTACAAAACTAAACTGTTAATAAGGGGAAAAAAGTGTGAAAGAAAAATTTCTTTCAAATTATGATTCACAGTTGGAAAGGGTAAGCATTTAAATGTTAATGACAATAACACCCTTACTGTTCTGCCTGAAAATAAAACGAGGTATGAAGAGATCAGCCCATGATCCAAAGAAATTAAGTTTGCATCAGGATTCTACTTGAAACTCACACCTCCTCTGAAATGTCAAGGTCACACACAAACCCTATTCTGTGTCTTGATGCGTCTTTTAACACAATCTGGTCAAGAACGGGATAGTCTGTCTTGGGATGAACTGGAGGTTGACATTTTTATTCATACTTATTTGGGGACAGTTTTAATTTTTTTTTTGTTTTTGCTTTTGAAATAAGTTTATACTTGTGGAAAGGTTGTGATGAACTGTGTGAGGTATGCTCCTCCTCTGGAGCCTTAGTGGTTGGCATCTTTACATTTGATTTATCATTCTGGCTCTCTCTTAAAATACACATACAAGCTCATCAGTGCCTTGTGCATGTGTGTGTCTCTATCACTTTTTACTTTACTATGATATGAGATTACCATGCACCAATAAAGTTATACCAGTAGGGATACATGTTGTTATTATGATTTCCTTCAAACTACTTGAGAGTAAGCTACAGATATGCTATCTGTCATTCCTAAAAACTTTGGGGGAATCCTGCAAGAGCTATCTCATATTTTCACAGTATAGCCGTCTAAACGGAAGTTACATAGATACACTCTTACTCTGTAATCTATAGAACCCACTCAGATTTCCCAGCTGTTCTATTGATGTTCAATATCCAATCCAGATTAACACATTCCACTTAGCTATGATAGTTCTGGAGTCTTCTTCAATGTAGGGCAATTTATCAGTCTTATCTATCATGGTTCTGATAGTTTTCATTGCCGAGTGTAGGTCAGTGATGTTGCAGAATGATCCTTGGTTTGGATTTATCTGCTTTCTCCTTATGAGTGAGATTATACATGTTTGTCGGAAACACTGCCAATGTGATATTGTATTCTGAGCCATTTCAGTAGACACTCAGTGTCACATTTCCAATGATAAATTTATTATTCTATTAAGGAGGTATCTTCCAGAGTTATCTATTGCAAAGTTAGTGAAGAAGTATTTTGTAATTGTTAGTAAGCAATTGCTGTTAGCTTGGATTCAACTGGAACTCTATCAGTAGTATGTACTTATACATTCTGTGTGTGTGCACATGTATTTCTGAGGTTTGAACTCAGGCACATTCTGTCTGGGTTACACCCCAGTCTTATTTAATTTTGGAAGAGGGCCTTGCTAAGTTGCTGAGTCTGAGAGTCTGTGATCCTCCTGTTGCCCCTCAAGTACTGTAGTGAAAGGTGTGTGCCTCCATACATGGCTAGTGCATTCCTCTTTTATTCAGCAGGTTATAATTAGTTATGGCCCTTGTTTATTTTTAGACATTGTTTATTTTGATGCTGAAATTGTCCTCCATTTGGTTAGAAGAGCGTCTCTCAACTCAGTGCAGTTGGCTTCTGTGCCCTTTTGACATGTCTCATCAGCTCAGAGCACTTCCTTTTTTTTTTTTTTTTACAAAATGATGTGCCAGGTTCAAATATATTCATGTGCTTTATTAATATAGCTGCACGTAAGCAAACTCTAGGCCATGGTAGGGGTGTAACTTTTTTCTGGAGAAAAGTCAAGAGTGATAGAGACACACATTGCATACTTTAGAGAAAAGGAAGGAGGACAGAGGAAGCTGCATTAACTTTTTTTTAAAAGATAAAACCTATGAAAATTCTTTTTTTTCTTTTTTTAATTTTTTATTGGTGCATTATATTCATATATCATATTGGGGTAAAAAACTTGTATGTACATACATGTACACATCACCGATTTAGCCCCTACCCAGTTCCCACCCCATTTCCTCTCTATCCCTCCTTCCCTTGCTTGGCTTAGTGGTTGACTTCGATATGTTTAAGTATGTTACGTGTTTTAGAGAATTTCCTTCTTCCCCCCTCCCATTCCCTCATTTAGGTTGTCTTGTTTGCTCCTCTATAGGATTTCCATTTTCATCTAGAGTTCCTCCTATGGCCCATTTCTCCTTAGCTTTCACTTATTAGGGAAAACATCTGATTGTTTTTAATCAATATATAGGATGTCATGATTATTTGGTTGACATTAGTTGGCTACTCCTTTTTTATAGTACAAGGAATTGAACTGACAGGCATTCAACCTCTGAGTTACACCCCCAGCCCTATTTATTTATTTTTAAATTTATTTTCAGAAAAAGGTCTCACTAAGTGTCAGAGGGTCTTAAGAGGTTGCTGAGCTGGCTGTGAACCTGAGATCCTCCTGTCTCAGCCTACCAAGTATTGGGATTACACATCAAACTGGCTATTCACACTGATTAGTAACTGATGACAATCAGGAATTTGTTCCATCTTTAGTTGGACACTGATACTTCCTCTAGGTTCAGTCTCTTTTTCTGTTATTCATTTTTCTCTTTTCATCACCTCTAGTACTATTATTGTTATTATTTTGGGGTATTGGGAATTGAATCCAGGGGCATTCTACCTCCAAGATATTCTATCCCCAGCCATTTTTGTATTTTTTTTTGTTGTTGTTGTTGAAATAGGGTCTTTTACTACATTGTTCAGAATCTTGCTAAGTGGCTGAGACTGGTCTTGAACCTGCAATCCTCCTGTGTCAGTCTCCCAAGAACTGGGATTACAGGCATGCACCACCACATCTGGCTACCTCTCTTACTTTTATGATCAGTTTATTTTTCTTGCTAAATTGAGGTTTGTATACACCCCTCAATTTAGTCTATAACCTTACTTCTGTACCCAGAGAGTTGCTGCTTTAGTGATTGATTTTGCAATGTTATTTCTTTTTTATAGTAAAAAAAGAATTTATTGGAAAGATGGAGTAGTTTACAAACTTGAAGAGAAGGCTGAAGAATTAGATTCAGATACTTGGGAACCTTTCATCTCACCATTTTCATTTTGAATAAATCTTAAGCATTTTCTTTGTTACTATTCCAAAGAATTCACCTAATTAGCCTAATCTGGATTTCAACTTCACTACAAAGTTAAGAAAAATGGCGGCCAGTCCCACCAAAACTCTATCCAATGGTGCGTGAATTAGATTTAAAAAAAAAAACAAAAAAAACTGAGGTACTATCATTTGGAGAATTGAAATGAATACAGGACAGATAAAATAATAGATATGTACATTGGCCCATAATTTTCCTATGTTTAAAATATAGAAATTATTAGCTACTTGAAAACTACAAATGACTAATCAGTATATTTTGTCACTAGATACATTTAGTGAGTATTTGTAGAAATATTTCTCAGTGTCTTCTCAATTACTAGTCTCTGCAAGTTTCTTACCTCTGGAAGACTAGATTTATTTATTTATTTATTTATTTATTTATTTATTTATTTATTTACTTATTGGTGGCACTGGGGTTCCTGGAAGCCCTTCTACCTCCGGGCTACACTCCCAGACCTATTTTATACTTTTTTATATTTGGAAACAGGGTCTCTTAAGCCAGCACGGCTGGCTTCTAACCTGTGCGATCCTCCTGTCTCTGCCTCCCAAGCGTGGGGATTACAAGCGTGCACCACCATGCCTGGCGAAGACTAGATTTTAAAGAGTTATGATCAAATTCATATCTAATAAAGCTGCTTTTGTCCATGTCCCTAACTCTCATAGTCTAGTCTATATACCAAATGCAGCTATGTGTCTCCTCATTTTGAGTTCAAACTCAATTTTCAAGACATTTAGTAGTAAATTTATAAAAGTCATTCTTGTTTGCCTCAAAATATAAAATTTGTCCTTTACTGTTTGTGGCCTGAAACTCAGACTTTCAATGTACCATAGTGTTTGGAAACAAGTAAAATTTAAAAGATTTAGGCTTCTAGCTTTGTTTTGTTCTTTTTCTTAACTGTGTAAACTTGGGCTTGTTTACTTTTCTTCTATTAGTTTGTACTTTTCTCTGTAAAACATAGACACCAAAAAGCATCACAACCTGAATTGTTGACATGACTTTTTATTTTATTTTATTTTTATTTTTGTGTGGATTGTGTTGAAAATGGCATACATTCAGGCCATGACTTTTAAGAGTACTCTTTCACTTGGTGGAGATCTTGACATATCTTAAGGTCTTCAAAAATTTATTTCTATCTTCATTCTACCAATTATGGGTTCCAAGAAGTAGGTATAAAAATAAACCACAAGAAGCAAGTGAACCAGGACACAAATTCACTACAGTTCACTAGTTCACACAAATTCACTAGTCTTAGTTCAATCACTACAGTTTTATATCTTTGGGCCCACGATTTTCCTCTTAAAAAATATAATGAAGTCTTGATTACATTAAAGGCTTTTCAAAGTAAGATCATGTAGAAATACTGTGTTTTACCACCAATAAAATTAAATGATGACCTTTTTAATTAATATAAGACAAATCAACAGAATATTTTAGGCATTTTTTTCTCCTGTAAATATTCTTCAAACACCATGTCTGTTAATATATTTAACCACTCAAAACATCTCATTATTTTCTTAGGTTTGTTACTTTGTTCATATTTTTACAGTACACATATGCTCACTTTTGGCTTGAAGAACTGGCTATGTATGTATACACTAAAATTCCTAATTTTTTAGTGAAATGCAGTTATATTGTCAGGTTACTGCTTGGAAATCTGCAAGGCGGACTAGGTCTGTAGAGTTGAAGATGATGTGGTAAAAACTCAAGTAGTTAAGGTGGGCTTCAGTGAACTTTCTCCTAAAATCCTCCTTTGATGAACTACTTAAAAAACTCTCAAGCATGTTTTGTTGTTCAAAGCAATCTCGGGCTTTGGTTTCACATGTGGAAGAAAAAAGAAGGAACAGAAAGCCTGCCCTCCTCTGCCCTGGGGTCTGGCATTCATGTCCTTGTTCTAGAACATGCTGGGTCTCGGCTTCTTCTTGGACACCACCTGCGGGGGCCGAGTGGCCACGCCGGCGTCTGGCTTCACACCTCAGCCTTGATTCCCATCTTGTTCTGCACTCCGGTAGGAGGGCCACCTAACGTCTCGTCCACCTCTCATGAGACAAAACATGTTATTTCTCTTTTTGACTTAGTTTTCCTTTAGTGATAGAATTTTCTGTGAATATTGCCAGTGCATTCATCCAAAAAGCATTATTGAGGATCTATGTGAACTTAGCAAGTTGAGTTTGACATTCTTTTGAGACACTCAGTTATAGAACTCTCCCTTAGGCTTTTTTAGGTAAGCAGGCAATGGAGGAGAATGTAACAGCCTATCATCTACAACAGAGCAAACAATCTCTGATAGAGATAGCGCATCTAGATAAAGGGAGAAGCCAGTAGGGAACTTACCCATGGGGTTTGGCCCAACAGCCAGCCAGGGGTTGTTACAGAACTTCTTCTTCCTCAGCCATTTTCTGGGCCACTGAGCTCTGTATTCACAACTGAACTAGCACTAATGCAGTGTCCCCACAGAGTCAGAGCTGGCGGTGCAGACAAAGCCCATGCACATGACCCAGTCCCCCAACACTGCCCACCCTTAGGACCAAGCCTTCAGCCACACACCAGAGCTTCTTAAGCTCTTTGTGTATTCATATATTTGCATATTCTAGATAGAACTTTGTCGAATGGAAATGGGTAGCTGATGAAGATCTCCCATTCTGTAGGCTCTCTCTGTAGAATCTTGATGGTTTCCTTTTTTGCACAGAAGTTTTTTAAATTTAATGCTATTCTATTCATTAATTATTGCTTTGATTTCCTGAGCGTTTGGGTCCTCCTGTACCTATATGTCGATGTATTGGTCCTATGCTCTCTTCTAGCAGTTTCAAAGTTTCTGGTCTAATTTTTAGGTTGTTGAACAATCTAGAGATGACTTGTGTAGGGTGAGAGGCTAGAGTTCATGTCCATTTTTATACATATGGCTAGCAGTTCTTCTAACAGCATTTGTTGAAAAGGGTATCCTTTCTCTATGTATCCCTTTGGCACCTTTATCAAAGATCAGCTGGCAGCAGATATGAGGCTTTGTTTCTGAGTCTTCTCGTCTGATCCATTGTTTTTGTGCCAATACCATGCTGTTTTTTTATTATTGTCACTTTAATTACAGTTTGAAGTCAGGTATTATGATGCCTTCAGCATGGTTCTTATTTCTAATAATTTCTTTGGCCAGCCTCATCAACTTTGTGAGACTGTGTTAAAAAATTAAAAAAATACAAGGTTGAAGATGTAGCTCAGAGGTAGAATGTCCCTGGTTTCAATCCCAGGTAACACACACACACACACACACACACACACACACACACACACCACACCACACGAGGACAGAAAGTAATATGCCTGAGATAATAATTTTGGAGGTACAGCTGTTATCAGTATGATCATAAAAATGGAGGGCTAAAGTGATGGGGAAAGTCACCGGGGATCCATACATGGAATAGTAAGTCTTAGGGTCTTCCATGTAGATGATGAACACATTTCTGGGGCTGGCCCTCTGGATGATGCCTGGGCATGAATTAGTTATGTTATCAAGGTATCAAAGTCTTCACCAAATGAGAAAGAATAACCATAGTTCTCATTTTTGAAAAGTCCACTCTTTAATTCACATTTGAATATTTCTTGGATATAGATGCAGTTTTTAGTTGTTCATGGGTCTATTTATTGTGGCCATTTTTCTTGCCCTCTTCCTTTTCTCAAACAGTTATTAAAATAATTAATTAAGCTAACAACTATTGGCTTCTCTAAATTGAGGAAGTATGGTATTTATTTTTGACCAGAATGAAAAGATGGTATGGCATCATTTGAACTTAGGTTTGAAATCCAATTATACCACTTTCTACCTTTTTGACTCATTAAAATTATTTAAACTTTTAGAGATTCAGTGCCTTTCTTCATAGAAGATGATGTTAATTTCTTCCAGAGATAAGGTAAAAATTAAATTAGTGAAATCATAAAAAGCTCTTAGTACCACATTTGGCAAAGAATTGCCCAGTAAATGGCAGCTGTTTTATTATTTTTATATTATAAATGTCAATGTTGGCCATAGCAAGTATAAGACTAACAGATGCTACTGTTGTGGTTTGATAACTTATGAGAGGCCCTTCATTTGTAAGGTAAGGCTTTAATTACACCTGCATCATGGCACATTCATCTTCAATAGAAAACACACACACACACACACACACACACACACACACACACACACACATGATTTGCTCTATTGATTATTTGGAATTTCTATTGTCTCTTTGGATCTGGGTTTTGGTTAAGTCATTTACCACGCCAAGGAGTTACAGTGTTAATGTAATTCTTTAAAGTACTTAATTAAGAAAAGCCTTTTAAAGGTTTCTTTTCTTTACAAAATTATCTATGAACCACAATGTCTGAGAATTCAACCTTAGTTGTCAAGAAGTTCAAATTTATGGTCCTTGCTTTCTACCAGCCTGAGTTCTCTTGAATTTATGTTTGACTTTGGCAATCATTCACAATTGTCCACAGAGGATATATAGCATCTCTCTACGTACAAAGCACAGATATTTCTAAAACCACCTGTAGAAGGGACACAATATTGGGTTTCAGGTGTTATTGGAGTACTGCTAATGCTGCATTTTAAAGTTATTTGTCTTTGATTTTTATCAATAACTATGTTAATATAAGATTTAGTGCATCATCTTTTTAGGCCATTTTTATTAATTGCAGAACATGAGTAGTACTATAAATATTATTGTGGTTGGAGGACACTAATTTAGGTATAGCCAGCCTCCCCTAGAAACAAATCTACTTGCAAATTGGCTTGACCAGAACTTCAATCCCTGTGTTGATCCACATTTTTCTTCATAAATAAGAAGCCTTCTTAGAATTCTAGAATGTTTATGGTATTGAACTTTAAGGACCAAATCATTATAAATTCTGAAATTTTATTTGCTGAGCTTTGTATTTTGGTTCCAGATTGTTTGTCACTTAAGATATTTCTGTTTTCAAATTTGAAGTAAAGGGTGTGGTGTGAGAGACAGTATATGAGCATTAAATGTGAGCCTCTTGAAATTTTGATGTAGCCACCATTTTTGGCCCTAGCAGCACTAGGCAAACTTATGGTACAGGAGAATTTTGTCTTATTTATTACTTCCAGGCTTTACATTGAATGTGAATTTATGTCTAGTCTTAATGACTCTATTACTCTTCTCTCTATAAGAATGCAGAAGATCCTCATACTCTTTCTCTCTACATTTATTTCCTATCAAAACTATCAAGAATGAATTCATATTTCAATTATACTCTGGCTTGTTTCTCAAAATGCAATTGATGATGGTCTATATTGGAGTCTTTTGTGAAAAATATAAATTCCCAGCCTTATCACATTGGGATACTTAGAGAAAGCACAGAAATCAGCAGATTATCTCTAGTTCCATCTATTTCCCTGTAAATGACATAATTTTGTTATTCTTTATGGTTGAGTAAAATTCCATCGTGTACATATCCCACAGTTTTGTAATCTTTTCATCTGTTGATGGACATCTTGGCTAGTTCCATAGTTTAGCAATTGTGAATTGTGTGGCTATAAATATAGAAATGCATTCATTAATTTGGTAGTTTGGTTGTCATTCTTTTGGGTAGATACATAGAAGTGGTATTGTTGGATTGTATGGTAGATTCAATCCCATTCTTCTGAAGATCCTCCATACTGTTTTCCAAAGTGGTTGCACTAATTTGAAATCCCAACAACAATGTATTTGAGTTCCCACTTCTCCACATCCTTACCAGCATTTGTTGTTGTGTTTTGAATGATTGTCATTCTAGTTGGAATTAGGTAAAATCTCAAGGTAGTTTTGATTTGCATCTCTCTAATTGTTAATGATGTTGAACATTTTTTCATATATGTATTGGCTGTTAGCATTTCTTCTTTGGTGAAGTGTCTATTTAGTTCACTTGCCCACTTTTTGATTGGGTTATTTGTTTTCTTAGTGCTGAGTTTCTTGAGTTCTCTGTATATTATAGTTATTAGTCCTCTATCAGAGGAATAGTTGGCAAAATTTTGCTCCCATTTTGTGAGCTTTCTGTTGAGGTTCTTAATAGTTTCCTTTGCTGTAGGTTTTGCAGCTACATTTAAAGTAAGTCAAGATTATTATATTTAATGATGACTAAGAACATAAGACATCTTGATTTTTACCTACTCTGTCACTGAGAAACTACATATATGAATGGTATTAAAAGTCATTACTTACTGAGCCGGGTGTGGTGGCACACACTTGTAATCCCTGTGCTTAGGAGGCAGAGACAGGAGGATCATGGAGGTTCGAAGCCTTGCTTAAGAGACCCTGTTTCCAAATAAAAATATAAAATAGGTCTAGAAGTGTAGTCCAGAGGTAGAAGAGTTCCATCCCCAGTACCACCAAAAAAACAAAAATTATTACTTATTAAGATCTACTCTATGTTAGACCTTTTATTGAGCAATTAATATGTATTACTTTGTGTCATCCTTGGAATAATTTTGGAAGTCTGTTATTATTAGTGATTATTATTGTGTTATAATATAATAACTTGGGCTCTTCAGAATTGAAATTTTTTTATTGGTGCACTGTATTCATACATCATAGTGGGATACAAACTTTTGTAGACATATATGGACACATCGCCCAGTCAGCCCCCACCCAATCCCCACCCCATTCTCTCCCTTTCCCTCCCTCCCATGCTTGGCTTAGTGGTTGACATCTAGTATTATGGCAATTTATCCAAAATTAAAAATGATAATCTCACATAACAGTTTCATTTGTCTGATACCAAGCTTTTGATGACTTAAAGATAACATTTCAATATTTCTTTTTGCTTTCTTTCTTACCAGAGAATATTTTTTTCTATTTTTTAGGTGAAACTATCATATATTTATATATTTATTTTTCAGAAAAAAATCTATCCTAATATGGAATATGGACTCTAGGTACCCAAAACGATCTTGAAAAAGAACAAAGCTAGAAGATATATATTTTCTGATTTCAAACCATATAAAGCTACAATAATTGAAACAGTGTAGTACTATTCTAAAGGCAGATATATAAACCATTGGAGTTAAATAAAAGCCTAGAGCTAAATTCTTCCCTATATTGTCAAGTTATTTTTGACAAGGTTTCCACGAACATTTGGTGGTGGAAATAATAATCTTTTAACTAAATATTGTTGAAAAATAATAATTACATGGAAAAGAATAAAATTGGACCCTTACCTAATCCCATATACAAATATTAACTCAAAATAGATAAAAGACCTAAATATAAATCTTAAGACTATAAACTTTTAGGAGAAAATCTGGGTCATAAAACCTCACAACATTGAAATTGGCAGTGATTTCTTGGTTATGATTTCAATGACACAGGCAACAGAAGAGTATACAAACTCCCTAAAAAATAAAAAAAATATTGTATATCCAAAGACAATGTAAACAGAGTTAACAGTTACTAATAGAATGGGATAAAATATTTCCAAATGCTATATCTGAAGGTATATTAATATTCCAACTAGAAATCCTAAAAATTAACAACAATAAAGGCAAACAATACCCTTTAGAGATAGGTAAAAGACTAACATAAATAATGAATCTCCACAGATAACCAACCTTAGTTGTCTGTTGGATGGAAAATCTTGTTTCTCTAGTTCTGGTGTGTGTTACCTATTTCTTCTTTGTAGTTAATCTCTTTGAGTATTTTCTCTAGCGCTGGTTTTGAAGACATAAATTCCGTCAGTTTCTGTTTGACATGGAAGCTTCTTATTTCTCCATCTAATTTGATAGAAAGTTTTGCTGGGTAGGAAATTTTTGGCTGGAAGTTGTTTTCTTTCAGAATTGGGAATATGTTACTCCAAGCCCTTCTGGCTCTCATGACTTGGTTTGGGAAGTCTGGAGTGATTCTAATTGGTTTGCCTCTGAATGTCACTTGGCCCTTTGTTTTTGTTGCCTTTAAGATTCTCTGCTTAGCTTCCACATTGGTCATTTTGACAATTATGTGGCGTGGGGATCCTCTTCTCCGATCCTGTCTAAAGGGAGTTCTATAAATTTCCTGGACCTTTGTATCAACCTCTTGCTCTATGTTTGGAAAATTTTCTGCTATTACTTCTTTGAAGAGATTGTTGATCCCTTTGGTTTCACTTTCTTTTCCCTCCTCTATTCCAATTATTCTTAGGTTAGCTCTCTTAAGATGGGCCCATATTTCTTCAATATCATATTCCTGCTGTCGGATATTTTTTTCTAGATTAGAAACTACGCGTTCATTTTTGGATTGCTCATCTTCTAAGAGCGAGATTCTGTTCTCCATGTGTTCTAATCGGTTGTTTGTGCTTTGAATTGAGGCCTTTACTTCATTAATTGCATCCTTTATCTCTTTTTGGCTCTCTCTGAGTTCTTTTTGAAGCACCTCTATTATTTCTACAGTTATTTTCCTGATTTGATCTTCTAGAAATCTCTGATTTTCAGTTTTATTGGATTCTGATGTTGTGGGGTTGTGGGCATTCATTGCTCCAGTATTATTCCTCTTTCCCATGATTTCGGATGTTTGTGCCTTCTCTGGGTTCTTCCCTTGGGTCACTATGACTTCACTTAAGGTGTTCTGGATCTTGAGTCAGTAGTATCTCAGACCCCACTACTCCTTTACTGGGTTGTATCACAGAGTCTCCGACCCAGAGAGTCGATAGAGGCTGCTTTAGACTGTGGGGGGTGCCAGGTTGCACGTTCTCCTATGGTGTGATATCTCTGCCACTGCCCCTCCCCCACTGGGTCAAGTACCTGGGAGTACAGTACTGGGATTTCTCCTCTGTGGCCCGCAATTTGACTCACTGTTCTTGAGTACGCAGATGTAGCTGTACTGGCCTCGCTGAATTCGCTGCTGCTGCCGCCGGTGGCAATATGGCGCCGCTGCTACGCCCTCAGCTGTGGGGCTGAAGTTTTTCTTCTTGGTTTTGATTTCCACTCTGAATCCCTGCAGCGTGTGCTGAGCTCGGCCACTCAGAGCTTTAGATGCCCTCTGTGCTGAGAAATCCCGCCTGGCTGTTCCGCAGTGGCTCACCTCTGCTTGCTGTAGCCTCCCGTGAATTCGCAGGTGCCGCTGGCAGTATGGTGCTGATGCCGCGTATGCCGCATCCTCGGGCGTGAGGCCGGTGTTCTCCTCCTTGGCTCTGTTCTCTGTCCGCTTTCTCTCTGGAGCCTGGTGATTTTTTTTGTTTCTCTGGTGATGGTGTTTTCTGGCTATGAAAGGCGCTGATTTTGTGGTAATGGAGATTTGTTGTTAGCGGGGCTCTTAAGCCTCGCTTTTCTCAGTTGCCATCTTCCCGGAAGTCTCCCAGAATTGAAATTTAAGTCCAGACCTGTCTGACTATGAAGTTCAGACTCCTTCTATTATGTCAAAACTGGGCAAAAAGAAGAGATAGAAAAATATCTTAATGGTTTTGGAATTGCATAAATCTGAATTATATTGCTATTACCTTAAACTTTTTCAGTAATAGACATTTATAATAATTGTTTTGCTATATAACAAAACAACCGCACTTACCATATATTAGATCTTTTGTAAATATATATACATGTAAATACATATATTTACATGTATTGCCTGGAAGTCTGGTATTATTAGTGATTATTATATATATATTGTGGTACTAGGGGTGGAACCCAGGGGCTTTCTACCTCCAGGCTATACTCCCAGACCTATTTTATATTTTATTTGGAAACAGGGTCTCACTAAGTTGCTGAGAGCCTCACTAAGTGGCTGAGGTTGGCTTTGAACCTATGCGATCCTCCTGTCTCAGCCTCCCAAGTACTGGGATTACAAGCATGTGCCACCATGCCCGGCTTTATTTTCATATTATAACATAATAACTTGGGTTATTAAGGTCTGATTAACTCTGAATTTTAGATTCCTGTTATGTCAAAACTGGGCAAAGAGAAGTACAGGAAAATATCTTAATGGTTTTGAAATTGTATATATCTGAATTATATTGCTATTACCTTAAACTTTTAAGTAATAAACATTTAAATAATTTCTTTTTTTAATACAATTTTTACATTTTATGGTCTTTTACTCTTGATTAAGCATTTAACTCCTATAAACTTCAATAAAAATTGGCAAATTAGACCAGATATTAGCATTTCACAAATGATGGGCTGAGAACTTGTTGCCTCAAGTAGAAGACATAGCAGGGAAGCTGGACTTCATCCCTCTATGAGTGTTCAGAGTGACTAGACACACAATCTTTATAAAGGTAAAATTCTGAGGAGATGCTATAGATGAGCAAATAAGATGACCTAACTGAGGGGAATAGGGGGTAGAGAGGGAAATTCCCTTATGTACATTAACAAACATATCAAAGTCAATCACTAAGCCAAATATGAGAAGGAGGGAGGGGGGAGCGAATGGGGTGGGAACTGGGTAAGGGCTAATAGAGTGATGTGTGCATGTATGTCTCTACCATCTTGTACTGGGTTAAGATGTATGACTATCAGTCACAAAAAATAAGAAATCAGATGCTTTCCCTAATATGTGAGAGCTAGGGAAAAATGGGTCATAGGAGGAACTCTAGATGAAAAAGAAAATCCTATAGAGGGGCAAACAAGACAACCTAAAGGAGGAGAAAGGAGGGGGGAAGAGGAAAATCTCTAAAACACACAACGTACTTAAACATATCGAAGTCAACCACTAAGCTGAGCAAGGGAAGGAGGGTTGGGGAGGGAATGGAGTGGGAATGGGTTAGGGGTTAAACCAGTAATGTATACATGTATGTACACATACGTTTTTTACCCCAATATGATGTATGAATATAATGCACCAATAAAGAATTAAAAAAAGATGTATGACTATAATGTACCAATAAATAATTAAAAAAGAAATGTCATTCTCTAAATCCTCTACCCTGAAATGGTAAGCCCACATTTTTTGTACCACCAGGACTTAGCCTACGGAATATTGCTTTTCTCTTCTCTGGCTGACATATCTATCATCACACAAAAATTCTTGTGGAAAGACTTGAGACTTTGAGGGAAATCAGTGTAGAAGGAGTGCTGTTTTGGTCAACAGTCTCACTGCTGTAATCCAGAAACAGTTGACCACACAATTTAGAAGGATTTATTTGCTCAAAGTTTTGGAGATTTCAGAGGTTCAGTCTCTGTCAGGCTGGATCTGCAGAGCTTAGTGCATGGTGGCAGGAAGTAGAGTGAGGTAGACAGCAATGCTTTGCTTGCACATCATAAAGACCAAAAGAAGAAAGAGTGAACAAAGGGAAAATGTGCTTTACACAATCCCCCAAGGTCACACTCCTAAGGATGCCTCTTTGGCAGGTAAGGCCCACCTCCAACATGGCTATCTGGTTTTAGAATATCTGGGGATATTCTAAATCCAAACCAATATAAGTGCCAAAAAATGGGGGAAAGAGCTTAGATAAATGAGTCTGAAGATGGTTTTTCCTTGGGATATTCCTGTTTCATATCTTAGAACATTGTCTGCATAATTTTTTTTTTGGTTTTGGAAAAGATTGAGAAATATTTAGTGATACTGAAAAGTAAGACATTTGATTCAATTTCATTACATTTTTTAGTTATTGTTAATCATCTTCTTCCACACATCTAAAAGTAATTACACATGAAGAAAATAAATTGAATTTATATAACAGCTAACTTAGGGGGCTGAGGTTAATTTTATGTTAATCTGTTTGCCTCTGATAATTAGTTTGATGGTCCTAACAAATCATGTAAAATAAACAAGGTTAAAAGAGTTACTATTTCAATTTAAAAATAAAATATAGTATACTAGCATATAACAGCATTGATTGTATGTTATAACCTGGGAGAGAGGAATGCTAATTTAAAAAATGTTTTTATGTAGCTGGGCATTGTGGCGCATGCTTGTAATCCCCGCGCTTGGGAGGCTGAGACAAGAGGATCTCTTAGGTTCAAAGCCAGCCTCAGCTACTTAGTGAGACCCTGTTTCCAAATAAAATATAAAATAGGTCTGGGAGTATAGCCCAGAGATAGAAAACCTCTGGGTTCCACCCCCAGTACCACCAAAAAAAAAATGTTTTTATGTAGAGATTTTGATTCAAGAAATGATGATACTTGTATATTAGGAATTGATGGAAAATAACATTTTGGTCTAAGAAAAAAATTTTGAGGTAGTTTATATCCTATTAAGGCTTTCAGAAGCTATATTTGAGACCAATAATGATTTTTTTTCCAGAAAGAGAACCATCTCTGCTCAAATGATGAGCACATTATCTACTTTAGCTCTATTTTCATATTATTTCTACTTTAAATGCTGCAATTTTAACTTGCATAATGAAGAGCTATGAAATCTTTGATATCAGAACTTCATAGACATTGGCTAATCTTGTCAGTAAATGATACATGAACTAAGCTTTTAGTAGGCTAACTAAGTAATCACCTCTGTAAAAGAGAGTCATACATTTTTTGCTTTTAGTTTTGTTAAATTTTGCTTAGTGTCTTTTGAAATTCTATTACTTAATGTATATAAACTTAGAAATGTCTCTCTTGGTAAATGGGTTCTTTTTATAATTATAAAGCACTCACTATTATCTTTGTTAATACTTTTTGCCTTGAAGTCTACTTTGTTTTATCTTAAGGAAGCCAGAACAGATTTCTTACACTTAGTGTTCATATTGGCATGTTTTCCCACTATTTTACATTCAATGTATTTGTGTATTTACATTTAAAGTGCATTTTTTTGTGTGAACAACAAATGGTTGACTGTTACTTTTTTAAATATTCAGTTTGATACTCTCTGCCTTTTAATTGCTAAGGGCTAATCTTATATTCAATATAATTACTGACATGTTGAGATTTGTCTTAGTTGTTTTATATTTGGCCCATGTAATCTTTGTTTCTTGTTTTAAGTTATTGGTATTGTTTTTGTATTTTGTTTTTATCATTCTATTGGCTTTTGGGCTATATCTATTTATATTATGTTTTAGCAATTGCTCCGGGGATTATAATATATAACCTTATTATGGCTGACTTTGAATAGAAATTATACCACTTATATATAAAACCTGTGATAGCATGATTCATTCAATTCTTTTTTTCTATAGTTTGGTAATTGCATGTCTCCTGACTGCTCTTTGTCAAAGGCTTGGTTCCCAACATGGGAGCTCTGTGAAGTAATGGAACATTTAAGAGGTGATGCTTAGTTTGAGGCATGCTCTTTAAGGGGATTGCAGAACCCTGGTCCCTGCCTCATTCTCTTTTGCATCCTGGTCATGAGGTGAGATTTTTGGCTCTGCCATATGCTCCCACCGTAATGTACCCTTTTATCCCAGGCCCAGAGTGATAGGGTCAATAGACTGTGAATTAGAAACTATAAAACTCAACCAAAATAACTCCTTCCTTCCTTCCTTCCTTCCTTCCATTTCCTATGAAGGATTGAACTCAGGAGCATTATACCTCAGAGCTATATCCCCAGCTCTTTTCAACTTTTTAAATTTTTTTTTTTTTTTTTTTGTGGGTCTGGGGATGTAACCCAGGGGCATTTGACCTCCGGGCTACACCCCCTGCCCTATTTTTTATTCTTTATTTTGAAACCGGGTCTCACTGAGTTGCAGAGGGCCTCACTAAGTAGCTGAGGCTGTCTGGGAACCGCGATCCTCCAGGTCTCAGCCTCCCGAATGCTGGGATTACAAGCGTGCGCCACCACGCCCGGCCATCTTTTTAAATTTTAAACAGAGTCTTGCTAATGCTCAGGGTCTTGCTAAGTTGTTGAGGCTGGCCTGAAAACTGTGATTCTCCTTTCTCAACCTCCCAAGTACTGGGATTAGAAATGTGCACCGTCATGCAGGTACTTTTATCTTTATAAGTTAATTATGTCAGGTATTCTGTTATAGTGACAGGAAGCTGGCTATCACACCTCTACTGAACTTTGTAATGTTATTACACATTTTATGCATTCATAAATTCACCTTTTAATGTCACCATTTTTGCTTTAAGTCATTTGTATTACACAGAAATATTTTTAGCTAAAATGCTTAGCTAAAGTTATCATAATTTTAGTTCCTCCAGGTTATTTTATCCTGTATATTAGAATTTCCATATGATATTTCCACATGATATTGCTTTGTTTTACTTTGGCCTTAAAAGCTGGGCTTTTTACTCTTATGGTGCATATCTACTGACAAAAATTATCTTTGCTTTATAATTCTAGTTGATATGAAATGCTGTATTTTTACCTTCACTTTACTACATTTCCAACTCTTTTATTTTTATTTTGAAACAGGGTCTCATTAAGATGCTAAGACTGGCCTTTAACTTGTGATTCTCCTAGCTCATCTCCCAAGTATTGCAGTTTCAGGCATGTGCCACTTGCACCTAGTTTCATCTTAAATTTTGAAGTACATTTTTGTTGAATATAGAGTTCTAGGTTGATAGAATTTTTCTTTAATTACTCAAGACATATTGCCTTTGGCTTCCCTTATTTCTGATGAGAAGTTATTTAAAATTTATATCATATTTATGATATATGTGTGGACTGTCTTTTTTCTCTAAATTCCTTTAGGATCTTTAGTTTTCAACAGATTGACTATGATATATGTTATATGTATATTGAATTTAAAGTAGATATAAATTGGTATTTTTTTTTTTTTGGTGGTACTGGGGATGGAATCCATGGGCCTTCTACCTCCAGGCTGCACTCCCAGACCTATTTTATATTTTTTATTTGGGAGCAGGGTCTCTTAAGCCACCTGAGGCTGGCTTTGAACCTGAGCGATCCTTCTGTCTCAGCCTCCCAAGTGCAGGGATTAAAAGAGTGTGCCACCACGCCTGGCTAAGGCTCTTTTATTTTTCCCAATATTTTTTTTCTTTTTGGTTCTGGGGATAGAACCCAGAAGTATTCTATTTTTGAGCTATACTCCCAGCCCTATTTTTTTTTAAATTTTGGAATAGAGTCTCACTAAATTTCTGAGATTGGCTACAAACCTGAAATCCTCCTGTCTCAGCCTCCCAAGTACTAGGGTTACAAGTGTTCACTACCATTTCAGCTTCAATCTTTTTTTCTCTATGTTTTAGTTTTGATAATTTCTCTTGTCCTTTCATCAGGTTTACTGACCTGATGAAAGGTCAGTTAACTTCCATTAGTCCCTTAGTCCATCCAGTAAATCTTTTTTTAAATCTTTTATGTTTTAGTTTTAGCACTTTATTTCACTCACATTTAGTGTTTGTGTGTGTGTGTGTGTGTCCTAAAATTTCCTTTCTCTTTCTTATATTTATCTTTTCCCCCCTTTTTTGGTATTAAGGATTGAACCCAGGTACAGTCTACCTCTAAGCTACACCTTAGCTTTTTATATTTTAGTTTTGAATAATAATCTCTCTGGGATGCTAAAATTCTGTGTTGCTGGGGCTGATATTGAACCTGCAATTCTCCAGTGTCAGCCTTCTAATTACCGGAATACGGGTATAGGCCACCATGGCTGGCTATATTTACCTTTTGTAGGGTATAGACATATTTTTCATAATCATATTAGACCCTTGACTAATTCTAACATCTGGAGTTGTCTATGTATCTGCTTCTCTTGGATATTCTATATTTTGACTATGGATCACATTTTCCTGCTTTTTTACATATCTCATTATTTTTTGTTGAATGTTAGACATCGTGGTTGACATTAAAATTCTGTATTCTATGATATTTCTTTGACATGTGTTCCTTTTTGTTTTAGTAAGCAGCAAGATTAGATGTGGCATTACATTGATTTTATCTAGTCTTTCTGGTAAGCTTCGTTAGTGGTGAGTCTAATTTTGTTTTACCATCACTCTTAGGGCATAGCCTTTAGTCTAGTTTGTAATTCTGATTTTTAATGATAACATTTCTGAGGTTTCATTAGAAGCCTATCCTGAATAAAACACAAGGAAGCAAAAGATAAAGTCCTCAGTCATGGCAATGGCAGCCAGAAGGAGGACATGAAGCAGACATATGACTGGTCTTGAGGGTTACCATATGGAAGGAAAAATAACCGGACTGAAAAAGTAATAGAGAAGCTGGGCGTGGTGGCGCACGCTTGTAATCCCAGCATTTGGGAGGCTGAGACAGGAGGATGGCAGTTTGTGGACAGCCTCAGCTACTTAGTGAAGTCCTTTGGAACTCAGTGAGACCCTGTTACAAAATAAAGAATAAAAAAAAAATAGGGCTGGGGGTGTAGCTCGGAGGTAAAATGCCCCAATACTGCACACACACACAAAAAAAAGTAATAGAGAATAAAGAAATAGTAGAGGGCTTTTTTTTTTAAGGGAAAATAGAGAAACTTGGAACAAGTTCATTCTTAGAGATCAGTAGGGAGACTAGGTGGCAATGTCCAGTAGAGACATAGTCATATATATATGACTATATATGACATCGAGAGAGTTGAGTTAAAATATAGATTTGAAATTTATTAGTAAATGGATAATAATTGAAGTTCCAGAATGCACAAAGTCATCTAGCAAGGAGATAGCCTGCCAAACTGTGACCTGGAGACTATTTTGCAACCCAACTATCATCAGGTTAAGAATGCTGATTCCTTCAATCAACTATGTACCAAGGGAATGAGAATGTTTCAATATACGACCAGAAATTTCAATTTAAAGAAACTCCTCAAATGATATTTTTATACAGTTAAATTGGAGTTCCACTACTGAAAAGTGATAGCAGAAAAGAGGACAGAAGGGCAGAATTCTGAATAAAATCAAATGCTTTAAATATATCAAATAGACCAATGACAAAGGCATACTCAGCCAATTTTGTAATTCTAATGACCCTAGAGAGTTGAAAATGAAGTTTTGTATTTATTTTATATTTTAAGAGTCAGGGTATTGGAATTATTAATTTATTTTCCAAGGCAATATAACTTAGAAGAAAGAAGTTTAAAAACTTTTCTAACTTACCAAACATTTCATAGTTAACATATTTTAGCCAGTAGGTTAGGTTCTCAGCCTCCCAAGCGTGGGGATTACAAGCGTGCGCCACCACGCCTGGCTTGACCCATCACTTTCTGTCACTGGTTAATATTACTTAACACAATGTTCTCCAGGTCCATCTATTTTCCTAAAATGGCATAAGTTTGCTCTTTATTGTTCAGTAGAATTCCATTGTGTATATAACCCATAATTTTGTAATCCATTCATCTGTTGATGGACATCTCCATGATTTGGCAATTGTGAATTGTACTGCCATAAACATGCATGTATCACTATATTATTATGATTTGGACTGATATTTTGAAAACAAAACATTTCATACTCACCTTGATTTTCTGTTCTGAGCCCTCCCACGACTAAGAGTCTAGGATGATTTACTCTTGAAACACTTAGCCTTCCTTTCTGCTACTGTTCCTTACACTTGGGTACTTGGACAGGCTATTTTGTGTTCTAGCTGTGACTGCAATACCAACCACAGGCACCAGACCCAGGAGTTATGTGCTGCAAGGCTTGTTGTCACAGATTCTACAGCTCATTAATATGCTTTTGTCCTTTCATTTGAAAATAGTTAAAGCTCTCTTTTTAAAATAGAATCTAAAAAGTATAATGGACTGCTTCATAGAATCAACCACTCAGTTCTTGAAGTCAGCAATCTAAGTTATTTAATTTACCATAATGTGTAATTCCGGCTTCTTTTATTCCAGTAGTTGAAGCTGAATATTGGTGAGCACCATTTCAACAAAGTTATTATTTTTCTGCTATTTTCAACAGTGGTTATTTTGCTAATTTTGTAGAAGTTCAGTCAGAAGGAAGAGTTGAACTGGAGTCATAATAAGGTCTTTTGCCTCATAGGAACAACTTTTAGTTATATAATATAGAATATGACCAGAGTTATTGAGAATTAATTGTAAAGAATTATCTCTTGAATGCTTATTCTTCTGGAAATTCATGCTAGGCCATTGAAGAAAAATAAAAGGCTCAAAGATATCCAGGATAGTTAATATGTGTAGGACCATGGAATACCCAGCTACCTAATTAAACATTATTTCTGGGTGTGTCTGTGAGAGAGTGTTCTGGGAAAGATTAGCACTTGAATTGGTAGACTGAACAAAGATCACCTTCACCAATTGGGTGGGTATCATCCAATCTTTAAAGGTCCTGAATAGAGCAACAAAGATGAAGAAGGTTACGCTTACTCTTTGTCTGTCTTGACTACTTGAACTTGGACATTGAGATCCAGCTCTTAGTGATCCTGGTTCTCAAGCCTTCAGATTTGGACTAAAATCTGCCCAATGACACTCTGGCTCTTAGGCTTTCAAGCTATAGCACTGGCTTTCCTGGGTCTCCAGGTTTAGGCAGAAGACTATGGGACTTCTCTGTCTCCATAATAGTGTGAGCCAATAACTTATAATAAATCAATCTTTTTTCTCTCTGCACATATAATTTTGATAGGATAATATATACCCTATGGTTCTGTGTGGAGAACCTTAATACAATACTTAAGCTATACCATCATAGCATCTGGGGAAATATTTTATGTCTTAGGTCTCTTTTTTTTTGTAGTACTGGAGTTCCTGGAAGCCCTTCTACCTCTGGGCTATGTTCCCAGACCTATTTAATACTTTTTATTTGGAAATAGGGTCTTTTAAGGCAGCGCGGCTGACTTTGAACCTGCGCCAGGTGTTCTGCTGGCTGTAGGTAGAAGTTCCTGATGCCACTTGAAGGATAATGTAAGAACAAGGATAGGATGGTGACTTGTGGTAGGTGGTACTTGTTCAATCAGAGCCCTAAGTGGTAATTATGTTTATGTGATCCAAAGGATATGAGAAGAAAATAATGCAGATTCGTTTATTTCCTAAATATTTTCCACTTTGTGTGTTTTGTGATTTTCATGCTATACCAGTTGGTAATCCAAGTATATATTTATGACATTATATAGCAGATTAAAGTTGGCTTCAAATTTTTGAGACTCCTCCCACTAAGAGGAGGGGATCTCTGTCTTCTCCCTTGAAGCTGCATGAATTCTGTGCCTACTTTTGCCATATACACACAGGTGGTTGAGGGAAGTGAGACCTGGGAGTATTGACTGTGCTACAGTTTCATGGCCCCATCTCCCAGACTCCTCCTGCTTCTCTTTGTACCACATGCAGTTCCTCCACCTCCCTTTGGAGGTGTCACATTGCAAGCAGAGATGGTGATGGTGAGGAGTTGGCCATGGGTGTGGAGATTTACATTTTTGTTTTTGATTCTTGTTTTGGTTCTTTTAAATGACGTGTGTGTGTGTGTGTGTGTGTGTGTGTGTGTGTGTGTGTGTTACCGGGGATCATTCTAAATTTGAGATATTCCCCCAGCCCTTTTTTATATTTTATTTGTTTTGTTTTGTTTTTGAGGGTCTGGGGATGGAACCCAGAGGCATTTGACCTCCGAGTTACATCCCCTGCCTAATTTTTTATTCTTTATTTTGAAACAGGGTCTCACTGAGTTGCGAAGGGCCTCACTAAGTAGCTGAGGCTGTCCACAAACCGTGACCCCCCCCCACCCCCGGCTCATCCTCCCAAATGCTGGGCTTACAAGCGTGCGCCATCACGCCCAGTTTATATATTTTGTTTTAAAACAGGGTCTTCCTTGGTTGCTTAGAGTCTTGCTACATTGCTGAGGCTGTTCTTGATCCTGCAAATTTACTGACTCAGCCTCTCAAGTACTGGGGTGACAGGTGTGTGCCACCATGCTCATCCAGATGGAGACTTTTGAACTAAAAAACCAGTAGAGAATTTCTTTCTCCCACTCTGTTTTCTGAAAATTCCTTCCTAGAGACAATGGGCACAGGATAGAGTAGCTGTTTGTTTATTATGATACTGGGGATTGAACTCAGTGGCTCTCTACTTCTGAGATACACCTTGAACTCTATTTTATTTTTATTTTGTAACAGGGCTTCAATAAGTCACCTCATGCTGCTGGCCTTGAACCTATAATCCTCCCGTCTCAGCCTCCCAAGTACTGGGATTACAAGTGTGCACTATCACACCTGGCTAGAGCTGCTGTTTAAATGAGTTTGTCTTTCTCTTTGCATTAGAAGCACTGGGAAAAACCACATTGGTTGAGACTGAATGAAGTCTCCATACACAAAGGCAGAAAATCGGTTAACTATATTCTAAAACATTAAAAATAAGCTAAAAATAATTACAGTACCTTAAAAGAAAAAGCAGTAGTTCCTTGCCTCTTTATAAATACTGTTCAGTTAGATATGGTGTTTTACAGACCTTGGATTATATCTGAAATACAAACGATGGCACAAAAAGTTGAACAGGAAAAATCAACCATCTCGTAATTGTCTGATTGATATAAGCCACTTTTCCCTTTTGTCTTCAGATTGTTATTGAGATACATTTGTAGATAAATTTTATAGCTTTTGCAAGGTAGAAATTTATAGCTTAGTTGTTCCTATTTATACATCTTCTAAACTATATTTCTGGAGTAAACTTAATGGGCTAAAATGATTTTTATGGCTGTGTGTGTGTGTGGGTGTACGTCTAGGTTTTTGGTGTCTTGTGTAATGTTCCCTCAGTCATGAAATCCATGAATATAAATGAGAATGTGATGACATTTATTAGAATAGAGTTTGAGCAAGAAACACTCTATTTTACTACATATATTTTTGGATTCTGTTATTCATTATATGCATGAGATTTAAGGCAAGGCTTTGTCCTATAAACATGGACAAAGGTTTTCTTAGAAGGCACATTTCTGGTGTGACAGGAGGACCTTGTAAAACCTGGTATGGGAGCAATATGTGCTTAACTCTTTGCTCAGGGGTTGGTGAGCATTCTCCTTGGGGTCTAAATATCTTGGTATACTTTCAAAGTTGTAACAATTTGGCTTGGGGGAGTTAAAGTTGGAACTAATGAATTTTGGTAACTTTGAGTCATGTACGTTTGAGAAAGTCAATTCACTTGTTGGGCCTCTGTCTTCTTAAAATGAGATGGTTGGAGTGAGATAATCTCTGAAGTCCTCTTCATTTTATTTTAAACAAAAGACAACAATTCTATCACTTTCATATAGAAAGATGAAAGTTTATTTTAAGTCAGGGAAAAAAGACAAAACAGTTCTCTCCCACACAGGGTGGAAGAGGGCTCTCCAAAAGAGAGTAATCACTGAAGCTCTTGGGAGGTGGGCTTTTAAGCCTTATTGAGGTCCTCTATCTAATCTTTTACAATTGGTTAAAACTGGGTCATGGAGGACTATTATTTTTTGATCAATTTCAATCTTTAAATCCAATCTTGTGGGCTGATCTCCTGGCACCCACTGGTCTCTCACCTGCAGGCTCATCTCCCTCCGTCTTACAGAAGGTGATACAGATGGCCTTTTAATTCCTCCTGTTTCCAGGTCCTCTGCCCTGCTCCTGTCCCCTCCTCTGATGAAGTGACCCTAACTGCTGTTAGGGAAATGGGGCAACGACCCTTTTGACTGCTTTGTGCTAATAGGGGGGTGCTGTTAGGGTATTGCAGTCAGGATCTCATGGGGCCAATAATCTAGAGGACCCTAAAAAAAGGAATTGTTCATATGAGTTTTGTTTTTTGCTTTGGTGGTACTGGGGTTCCTGGAAACCCTTCTTCCTCTGGGCTACACTCCCAGCCCATATATATATATATGAAACAGGGTCTCTTAAGCCAGCACAGCTGGCTTTGAACCTGCATGATCCTCCTGTGTCCTCCTCTCAAGCGCTGGGATTACAAGCGTGCACCACCATGCCCGGCTCATATGAGGTTTTATTCTTCAAAATATCTGTAGCTGTAGGGCTGAAGGACACAGCCTCAGGAACATGATCTGTAGCTAGTTTTCCTAAGTGTCCACACCTTTGACATTCTGGTTAAACAGGGTGTTCAAAGTAGTTGACTCAATGTTTTTAAGCCTGGTCATCTTGGTTTGTTGGTTAACAAAGTCATTTATTTGTTTTTTTTTCTGGTATGGTGGTTGCAGTTAAAGTCAACATAAAAACCTGATAAGTTACGGCCAGGCGTGGTGGCGCACGCTTGTAATCCCCGCGCTTGGGAGGCAGAGACAGGAGGATCGCGCAGGTTCGAAGCCAGCCGCGCGCGCTGGCTTAGGAGACCCTGTTTCCAAATGAAAATGTAAAAATAGGTCTGGGAGTGTAGCCCGGAGGTAGAAGGGCTTCCAGGAACCCCAGTACCACACACAAAAAAAACCCTGATAAGTTAGTATATTATAGAATAACCCATAAGCCAGGTGTGGTGGCACACGTTTGTAATTCCCGCACTTGGGAGGCTGAGACAGGAGGATTGCATGAGTTCGAAGCCAGCCTCAGCTACTTAGTGAGGCTCTCAGCAACTTAGTGAGACCCTGTTTCCAAATAAAGTATAAAATAGGTCTGGGAGTATAGCCCGGAGGTAGAAAGCTTCTGGGTTCCACCCCCAGTACCACCAAAAATAAATAAATAAATAAGAATAACCCATAAATTTTGTCATAATTTTTCCCCCACAACTCTTTATCTTGGGCCATCACCTGTTAACATTTTAAATTAAAGGCCAGATAGCCAATCTGTTTGCAGTAGACCATTAGTCATTAAAAAAGTAAAAAGTTCTTGCTCATAAAAAGCACATCATACAATTTTTTATTATGAGACCACTTGTCTTTCATTTTTTACATATTTGGTAGAGTCATCTGTAAGCCAGGCATGTTGTTTGTAACTTAGCCTAAACAGGTATTATTTGTCTTTAGGATTTAAAAAAAAACCCAAAAAACTCAATAGACCCTCCAGGAGTTTACAGGTATAGGAATCTTCTCTGTAGTGTCTGATGGTCGTGGGCCTATAAAACCTCAAGAATGTCAAGTTTGACTTTACAGCATGTCCTGAACTGGAGGGAAGTCTTGGGCATTGATGTCATATATTGTTTCTTCTGTTACTAGAAATGACTTCAGTACAGCTTTTTAAATTTTTTTTTTTTGTGGATCTGGGATAGAGCACAGGGGCATTTGACCTCCAAGCTACATCCCTTGCCCTATTTTTTATTCTTTATTTTTTAAACAGGGTTTCACTAAGTTGCAGAGGGCCTCACTAAAGTAGCTGAGGCTGTTCACAAACCAGTATCCTTTTGTCTCAGCCTCCCGAATGCTACAATTACAAGTGTGTGCCACCACACCTGGCTTCAGTACAACTCCTTTTTTGTTACCCCTGAAATGGCATATTTGCCTGTGGCTTTACTGTTCTGGGTGTTCAGCACCAAGCAGGAAGCTCTATGTTGGGAAAATATAAGTGTTTGTAACACTCTGTTGCTGTCAAGGTCAGTCAAGGGCCCTAAGGGTCACTCCTAGGGACTTTGTGAGATGTTTTCTCTGCCAGTTGTGCCACCTGCTAGGACAGGACGTGATCTTATTGAACATTTTGTTTCAAGTATGGGGGACTTTTCTTCTCTGATCACCCTCCTTTTTGCAGAATGTATGCTGGTGGCTCCCAGTCTTTGGGACCTTTTTGATCTTCCTGATCAAAAATTCCGATGGCTCGCGGGGTGTGGTGGCGCAGGCTTGTAATCCCCGCGCTTGGGAGGTGGAGACAGAAGGATCGTGCAGATTCGAAGCCAGCCGTGCTGGCTTAAGAGACCCTGTTTCCAAATAAAAGATATAAAATAGGTCTAGGAGTGTAGCCTGGAGGTATCCAGTCACACACACACACACACACACACACACACACACACACACACACACACAAATTCTGATGACTCATCAGACTTGCAGGTCCTTTAGAAAAGTTCCATCATCATCTTCTGAGTCCTATTTGATGTCAGAGGGTGAGGGCCAAAATATTGGCTGTTCTTTCTTAGCTTTTTTTATTTCTGGGTTGTGACCTATGTTTCAGTTGTTGAACGTGCAGAAGGTCAGTTTCAACAATCCTTTATAAGCTGTCTTGCAGGTGAAAGGTATCACCTTAAAACACTGGACGTTGTACTTTGGTTAAATGTTAACAGACAACAGTTATATAATTTTATAAGAAAAACAGAAAACTGAATTATTAGGAACAAAACAAATCCCAGTTTTACCTTTTCATAAAGAAGATAGTCATAATAAGGGACATACAAATATAAGACTGGAAAGGCTATCCCTATTCCTAGTTTTGTTTAGATGCCATTAGCTTAGTAAAGTGTTTTGTTAAGTTTTGTATTTTAGAAGTCCTGTTGATTTTGATAACAAAAATACTGAAAACATTATTGCTTTCAATAAAGAAAGTACAGACAGCAGGAAGTACAGGAAATTATTTTAATAAAATGTAAAATTTTGTTCTTTAGACTTATTTTTATAAGTTTCACCAAAATAAGACAACTCTTTAGAAAATCTAAGTTTAAAACAGAATCAATGAATTTAATGTGACTCTTAGAAGATCCTTTAAATAATTATAATTTTACTCGTTGGGATTTCTTTTGTCTTTTTGGGCTCTGGTGGTATGACAAATTTTCATCTGTCAGTGTAATCAGAAGGGCCACATCAGATTTACCTTGTTGGCATAGCTTTGGATTTTTTTCTTAACACAAACTTCAGACCCTTTATTCTGCTCCTGAAAAACAGATCCAGCTCTAAGATAATGTTACTGTTCACATTTCTCTCTGGTGGTCATTCTCTTTGTTTTTTAATCTATTTCACCAAGTTCAGGCACAGAAAAAGACTAGACATTTTCTTCAGTGTCTCTGGGTAAACGGAGTTTTAGTTTCATAAGATACAATTTAAGAGGGCGCTAGCAATCTTGTCAGTTGGGTAGTTTCCTGTCTGAACAAAAGAGGAAAACAAACACCTCTTTTAACTTCTCTCACTGTCTGACCGTCCCAAAACATTGTTTGAGTCCTGTACCTGATTTCTGTTCCATGCATGACAATGGTGGAGGCCAATGTACTGGACTCATCCAGAGTTACCAGCAAGATGTAAACACACACACACACACACACACACACACACACACACACACACACACACTGGGCTTGGCTGCAGGGCCTATTGCCTCTCTATCTTCCAAGGGAAGTGTCCCTGGTCTGTGTTTAGTTTTCCTAGGATGATGGCCAGTAAGGGAATGAAGCTTGAGATGTATAACCTAGTTCCTGGCGTCATTATAATTTTAGTATCTGGCCCAATAAAATTTGTCTTCTTTTTCTGGGGATTCAAAAATTTCCATGCAATTCTATCAGCTAAAGAGTGTTCAGTAGTATTTTATGGGTCTGATCATTGTCTCCAAATTTTTTAGGGTACTCAGTAAAAGAATGGATAGTTGTATCCAACAAAGTATCCCTTCTTGGTGCTGCTTACCTATGTTCCACTGACCCTTTTGGTAAAGATCCCCAAACAAAGCCATCTCATAATAATGATTTCCTATATAACAACAATTTAGAAGCCTGTTCAATAGACCTAAATGTTATTGTAGGTCTTAAGAAGCCAATAGAATTTTATAGCATTAACTACATTTTGCATTTACCTGATTTAATTTAATAACTAAATCATAGATTGTACCTGAAAAATCAAGACATCAGATAAACATCATCAATATCTTAAACTATTTTTTCATGCCACAGAGAAAAAAATCAGAAGCAATGAACACTGTATTTAAAAACATCCTATAAAGCCAGGCATGGTGGCACATACTTGTAATTCCAGCATTTGGGAGGCTGAGACTGGAGGATCGCGGTTGCAGACAGACTCAGCTACTTAGTGAGGCCCTCCCTAATTTAGTGAGATCCTGTTTCAAAATAAAGAATAAAAAATAGGGCTGGGGGTATAGCTCAGAGATAGAATGCCCCTGGGTTCCATCCCCAGACCCCCACGCACACAAAAAATAAAATTAAAAACATCCTACAAAGGCAAACATAATTTTGACTGCCTGTTTATCCTTCCATCTTTCCTGGCTAATGCACTGTGTCTGATACAGCATGCCTTCTCTTATGAGGTTCTTGTCATGTGGATTTTTATGAAGTCCAAGGACTAATGAAGGGTTTAGAAATATGAAAGTTTAGTTTAAGTCAAGGAAAGATAGAGGACAAAAACATCATCTTCTTCACATACAGGGAGAGGGCAGTGTCTTCAAAGGAGAGTAACCCCTCGTTTTTACTTTATTTTTAAATTATTATTTTGTGGTGCTAGGAATTGAATCCAGGTACATTATATCTCTGAGCTACACTCTCAGCTCTATTTTATTTTTTATTTTGAAGCAAGGTCTTGTTAAGTTGCTAAAGGTTTTGCAAAATTGCTGAGGCCGGTCTTGAATTTGCATTCCTTTTGTCTCAGCCTCCCAAATATTGGGATTACATGCATGCACCACCATACCCAGCTTCTATTTCATACTTATTAATATTTAATACTGAAAGAATTAGAAGGATAATTTCCTGAACATTGCATTTCATTCATGGTTCTAGGCTGGGCTTCACCCAAATTGCTTTGGACAGATGATTTATGTAACTTGTTCTAAACCTTTAGAGAACATTCTTGATAATTCCTTCTGCCACCCAAATCTGTCAAGAATTTCATTCTCTATAGCTACAATGTATCTTGAGTGTTATAATTGTTTTGTATGTATTGGCTAATGATGGTGATAATATTTTACATATTGACCCTCGTGTTGCAGATTACATTTTGTCAAAGTTAATTTTCAGAGATTTAGAAAGTAAAGATGGTTACTTATGACAGGATCATTGTATTCACAAACAGGAGCATAATAGCTTGCTTTATCCCCCAAACCCTACCTTAGCATGGTTTTTTAAGAGGTTTTGGTTGTATCTGTGTGTCTTATAAACATTCGGATGAACGAGGTAATACAAATGGTATGTTGAGAAACCATGATCTTTGAATACTCTCAAAGAGAATATATAAAGCCCCAGTTTTCTCTTTTAAACAATGTTGAAAATACCTTGATTCAACATATTTCTTGGCTATGAAAGCTGGTTGTAATCTGTTTAGTGCTCTCAGATACAAACCATTACTACTTCCAGAAGTGTTGATTATATTGGAATTGATTTCTTCTATACACTTATCCATACAACCTTTTGACTATGCTGACTTTGGTTAGGAGGAAAGTTTTATACTTTCAAGGAAATCTAATTGGTTCCATCAATTCAAATATCAACTGAACATTTATTTAGTGTAGAACAACAAATATCAATATTGTCCCATCCCCAGGGAGTTTTCAGCCTTTTGGGTCAGAAGATCTATTCATAGACACCATGGCTGGAGAAGGGATGCCCAGAAGGACTCCTTGGTGGTGTTTATCTGGCTCCCAGGTTCAGGGAACCGCATTCCACATGCTCTTGGGACCCTTGTACCTTCTTCCATGGTTGTATCTACCATTTTAAGTTGTGGTTATGTTTACATGATCCAAAGAACCTGGGAAGAAAATATTGAGTCTTTGTTTATTCCCCAAACATTACATTCTTCTCTTTGTGTGTTTTGTGATGTTCATGCTATATACTAGTTCAGTACAAGTATATATTTTATAATATGAGACTGCAGGTTAAAATTGGCTTCAAGTTTTGTTGAAACTCCTCCCACTGAAGAGGTGGGGATCTCTGTCTCCTCCCTTGAATCTGCATGGGCTCTGTGTCTTCTTTGGCCAGTAGAAAAAAAGAAAAGAAAAGAAAATAGTAAAAGTGACGGATACCATGTAGATAGGTAGAAAAGTAGATAGGCAGAAAGCTAGGCAGATATACGTTTCAGTCTACTCAGGTCTATTTCAGACAATTGGGGTCTACTGTGTCCAGGCTGTATGATTTTATCAAGTTGCTTAATCCCTCTGAGTCTCAGTTCCCTAATATTTAATAGAGTAATTTTTACCCTGAAGAATTCTTGTGAGGCTTACTAGGTGGTCTATAAACTTTACTTCTACTGTTATGCATTTTATTTTTACAGTATTTTATTACTGTGTAAGGATTTTTAAGGCAAAGGGCTTAAATTTAATGAACACTAGGATATAACTAGCATGGGTTATTACTAAACTCTTAGCTCACATATATATTTTTTGGCTTGGCATCTGAAGATATTTGAAACAGCCATGGATATCTTTTTCTTTTTCATCTATTTTTCTTTTTTTTCTCTTTTATAATTTTCCATGTTTCTTTTTTATTTTTTATTGGTGCATTGTAGTCCTACATCTTAATGGAGTATAAGATGGTAGAGACCTACATGCACATATCACTTATTTAGCCCGTCCTCAATTCCTACTCCATTCCCTTCCTCCTCCCTCTTCATGTTTGGCTTGCTGATTGACTTTGATATATTAATGAATGTGTATCATGTACATTAGGTAATTTCCCTCTTCCCTCCTCCCATCCCCCTTGGGTCACTTTATTTGCTCATCTATGGTTTCTTCTTCCTCGTCTAGAGTTCTTTCTGTTACTGTTTTTCCTCTTTAGCTTTGGAATATTAAGGAGAACACCTGATTTCTTACTTTTTGTGACTATCTCACTTAACATGTTCTCCAGTTCTATCCATTTCCCTGAAAATGGCATAATTTTGTTCTTCTTTATGGCTGAGTAAAATTCCATTGTGTACAAATCCCATAGTTTTACAATCCATTCATCTGTTGATGGACATCTTGGCTGGTTCCATAGTTTGGCAATGGTGAATGGTACAGCTATGGACATAGATATGCATGCATTAGTTTGGTTTCCATTCTTTTGGGTAGATTCCAAGAAGTGGTATAGCTTTTTAGTTGGACATCTGTTTAAAATGGGAATGAGGTGGCTGAGTTAATTAGAGTGGCTTCTTGTCTCATGCTGATTTGAGCCACTTGCTCAGAAAGAGTTACCATCTTTTCCAGACAAATGGTTATTAAGAGTTTTAAAATTATGATCTTCTGGGCATGGTGGCATACACCTGCAATCTTAGCACATGGGAGGCTGAGATATGAGGATTTCAGGTCCCAGGCCAGCTTCAGCAACTTAGAGCGACCATGTTTTGAAATAAAAAATAATAGAGTCAGATGTGGTGGTATATACTTGTAATCCCAGCATTTGGGAGACTGAGGAGGATTGTGGTTTGTGGACAGCCTCAACTACTACTTAGTGAGGGCCTTTGCAACTCAGTGAAACCCTGTTTCCAAATAAAAAATAAAAAATAGGCTGGAGGTGTAGCTCAGAGGTAGAATGCCCCTGAGTTCCATGCCCAGTACCATTAAAAAAATAAAAAAAAGAGCCAGGCGTGGTGGCGCACGCTTGTAATCCCCATGCTTGGGAGGCGGAAACAGGAGGATCGTGCAGGTTTGAAGCCAGCCACTTGTGCTGGCTTAAGAGACCTTTTTTCCAAATAAAAAATTATAAAAATAGGTCTGGGCGTGTAGCTTGGAGGTAGAAGGGTTTCCAAGAACCCCAGTACCACAAAAAAAAAAAAAAAAGAAAGAAATAGGGCTGAGGATGTAGCTCAGAGGCAGAATACCTCTGTGTTCAATCCCAAGTACAGAGAGAGAGAGAGAGAGAGAGAGAGAGAGAGAGAGAGAGAGAGAGATCTTTTATGTGCTTTCTAAGCAGGATAATCATCAACTATCACATACCTGATATTACTAAAATGTGTGATTATACCCTCTGCAGATGTTCAATATATTTGTGGATGATGAAGATGAATTTATTTTTTTTAAATGTTTACCCCTGTCAGTTAGCAATGATTAAAAAATTGTTTAGAGATGTATTTAGAAAGTTAAGATCAGCCTGTTAAATATATTGGTTTAAGGCAAAGTTATAAATTGTTTTTACCCTAGGTCATTTTCCCTAAGTATTCTACAATCTATTACTATTATTTTTGTTGCGATAAGAAACACATAAAACTTGTCATCTTAACCATTTTAAGTGTAAAGTACAGTAATCTTCTCTATATAAGCATTGTTGTGCAACTGACCTCTAGAAATTTTTCATCTTCAAAACTAAAACTCAGTACCTACCGAAGAGCAACTTCCCATGTTCCCCTGATCTCGACCTCTGGCAACCACCATTCTTTTTTATTTATTTTGAACAAGCTTATTAATCTCTACGCAAGCCTTCTTCCTGTGCATACCTCCTCTTGTCTACTTGATACTTCTATTCACCCAGTCCCTCAGCACATATCTCTGCAGCTTTTCTTTGGCTTCTACATTGATTTTTATTATGCAGGTCAAGTAACTCTGTCCAGTTAGATACTTTGAACATTTTCACCCTGTTGCTCTCCAGAACAATATGATCCACTATGCCTACAGCTCTGCTCTTGGTGGCAAACTGCCCAGGAATTTCAGGATATAATATATTCCCATGTTCCTTTTTAAAACTTCCCATTTGGAGCCCTGAGCTGCCATTTACTCTCAGGTGTAGTCTGAGGCCATTTCTAGCAGCCACACGTGGATGGACAAATGGGTCTCCCCAGCAGTTAGAAGTAGTTAAGCCTAACGGAAGGTTAAGCATATGGAATCCTGCCTGACTATATGCTTGATGGAGAATAATATGATCTCAGCACCATTTCACGGGTTTCAATCATTTAAAATAGAGGCTATGTTTGATATGGTAGTCAATCTCCATCAAGCATATTCGCAAAGCCTTGAACCATTCAATTCAGCAAAATTCTGCTTATTATCATTCAATTCAACATACTACTGCTCATGTGGCACTCATGATAGCAATTTGAGTGATGAGAGAGCTTTAGAATGGCTTTGCTCCTGTTGAGAACATTTCCCTTGAATATTTGAAGGTTGGCGAACTTGGCCGCAATCATGTATGGGCATGTCAGGAGCCTGTGGTCATGCTGCTGATAATTTATGTTGCATTTTTATTTCATAGGATTTTATACTCCTTCCTTGATTTCTCGTAAACTCTTTATGAAGTAGAAGATATGTAAGGTGCTTATAAAGTTAATATTTTGAGATAGTAGAGGTAAGACCTTTTGCCTTAGGCCTTTGCTTAGTTTCCCAAGCTATTTGGCCATGAGTCTTCATTGAATATGACCAAAATACAGATTAAAGCCCCCATTAATTGTATAAGCACACCATTGGTAATGTTTGTCTAATGTGATGGCTTTTAAACCTTATCTCACAAGTAATATTTGGGAAAGAACTATGAAAATACAATTCCCAAACACTGTTCCCTCAGGTCCTTATTCATCAACACACTGAGTCTATCAATTTGTTTGAAAATTTTTATTTTTTATTGTGCTAAGATATGCATAACTTTAAAGTTACCATCACACTTTTCTTTGTGGTACTTGGGATGAGACCCAGGGGCATTCTACCTCTGAGCTACATCCTTGGCCCTATTTTATTTTTTATTGTGAAACAGGGTCTCACTAAGTTGTTGAGGTCCTCACTAAATTGAAGAAGCTAGCTTCAAACCCACAATCATCCTGGCTCAATCTCCCAAGAACTGGAATTTACAGGTGTGCACCACCACACCTCGTAGCTACACCATTTAAAAATGCACACTTCACTGAAGTAAATTCACATCGTTGTGCAGCCATCACCACTATCTATCACAAGAACTTAGTATACTTTTGTTTTGTTTTGGTGGTATTGGGGTTTCTGGAAACCCTTCTACCTCTGGGCTACACTCCCAGACCCATTTTTATATTTTTATTTGGAAACAGGGTCTCTTAAGCCAGCCAGTTTGGCTTAGAACCTGTGCGATCCTCCTGTCTCCGCCTCCCAAGCACGGGGATTACAAGCGTGCGCCACCACACCCAGCAGAATTTAGTATACTTTTAAAAATAACGTTCTCGGTAATTATGAGGCAGAAAACTGTCCTATTTCATTTGTAAAACATTGAACTAGTGTGAGCATATCATGTTGCTGAACACCATAGGAAAACTAAGACATGTGAAACATGATTCTTGGACTCAGGCAGCTTACCTTTAACAAAGGACAAAATTATAGTATATATGGAATAACTAGAGAACATCTTCAGACCGACTAAAAATAAGTGACATAAACCAGGTGTGACTCTGCACATCTATAATCCCAGTACTTATTAAACTGAGACAGAAAAAATCGCAGGTTTGAGGCCAACACTGGCTACTTAGCGAGACTTGGTTTTAAAATAAAGTATAAAATCAGCTTGGATGAATATCTCAGGGATAGAATGCCCCTAAATTTAATCCCCAGTAACACACACACACACACACATACACACACACACACACACACACACACACACACACACACTCACAATGATACATATAAGTAGGTGTATCATTCTAAATATATATATTATAGGAACAGGTGGATGCTAGGAGTAAAACAAGCATGTAAATATGATAAATAATAAAAGCCATGGAGGGATAGGTGCTGACTATATAGTTGGACTATACAGAAATAAAGACTATTTTTAGGCATACAGCCATAGTATTCCAGGCAGAGAAAATACAAGGTAAGAACCATAATCTCTTTTATTTGAAGATTGTACATTATATGAGTCAGAGTCTGTTTTTTATTTTTTTCAAATGTATTCTCCACATGCAGGCACAGATTAAGTTCCATTAGTCTTTTCAGCAAGGAGCAAAGATATATAAATGCACAGTGGCATTACCCATGGTTTTAGTCACATGGATCGTTTCATTTAAGGAACGACCCTATGAGAGTTACTAGTTCGCTATGTGTTATTCATCGTGGCTGAAGCGTTAGACAAGCTTTCTTCTATAAGGGCTCACAGTGCCTGCACCTGTTGTTCTCAATTCAGAGTTCAAATTTTTCAGACTTCACCCAGGAGGGATGTGGGTCTCATGTAGCTCCTCAGTCTTTTCTCCAGTGTTTTTTCTACCTTCTTCCTGCATCATCTCTAGGAATTGAACCTTTTGGAAAAACCGTAGAATAGATCTGTTCATTTTTCCCTCTATCAATTGTTTCAGATTCAAATTTCATTTTCTTCTTACCATTATTCTTCATTCTTTTTATTTTCTTGTAGTTTGTGCATTTCCCCCCGTGTGGCACTGTGATTGAACCCAGGTGTATTCTACATCCAAGCTATACCCCCATCCCTTCTTATGTTTTTGTTTGGAAACAGGGTTTCCCTACATTGCTGATAGTCTCACTATGTTGCTAAAGCTTTCCTCAGACCTGCCATCCTTTTATCTTAGCCTCTCAAGTTCTGAAATTATAGACATGTGCCAACATATCTGGCTTGTTAATACTTCTGTAAAAATTCAGTTGCTACTGAGAATGTGCCTCAGAGCTGAGGATTTGAATGCATCCCTTCTAAAATAGTTGCCAATGTGCTGATAATAAGAGGCAGGCCCTTTAAAAAGTGATTAGGCCCTGAGGGCTCCTTCCTGGTGGAGGGGATGGGGATCTTTATAAAGAAGGCTTTAAGTGGCCTTAGGCTTCTTTGCTCTTCTACCCTTTACCTTGTGGGGATGTGGCATTCTTCTCCAAGAAAGGTGCAACAGGAAGGCGCCATCTTGGTAGCAAGCCCTTGCCCGACAACAGAAACTTCAGAACCTCTGGAGGCTGGATTTTCCCATTTCTGGAACTGTGAGAAATACATTTTTGCACTTTGCAAATTAGCAATTGCAGGTATTCTGTTTCAGCCACACGAGCTTAGATAACGAGATCCGGAGTTAAGTGCAACGTGGTGTTCAAGATTGGACCCTGAAGCAGAAAAAAGACATGGGTGGAGAAACTGGTGCCACCCTAATGAGGTGTGAAGTGTAGTTGGTCATCATGTACCATATTAATTTCTTAGTTTTGACAAATGAGCCATGACTATGTAACATGCTAATATTAGGCGAAGCTGCGTGAAGGAGCAACCCAAACTCTGTAGAATCTTTGCAACTTTTCTGTAAATCAGAAGTTCTTCCAAAATAAGAAGTTCACTGAAAAATCACTTTCTGTAGTTTTGGTTTGGTTCCAGAAAGGGAATAAAATGAGATGCATGTGTTTGATCTGTCATAGAAGACTTTAAAGTTTAGATATTATCTCCCTTCCAGGATAAAAGTATAAATCTGTTCAAGTTCAAAGTTTCATTCTTTTGCTCTTGCGAATTACATATCAAAGGTTTTGGAGTCCTTCCTGGATTCTCACTGGCTCAGTCTCATTCCCCTGGTCGAATGAAATTGGATTTATTTTCAGAGTTGCATCCTGGGATGGGTGTAATTCCTTCAGAGATTCAAAATATGCATTAGTTCAGTGCTTTTCCTAAAAAAAAGTCTCTTTTGAAGTAATAAAGTGAACAAAAGGTTTTTATATCACCAGATCCAAAATTTAGAAAATATTTTTTTTTTTTTTTGCAGCCAGACTATTTATCTCAGACAAAATTATATTCCTGGAACCCAGGTTACATTGTTGCTAAAAAAAAAAAGTATAAGCTCATAATAAGATAGGAAAATTTTAGTTTTAGCCATTATCAACATACTGATCAATGGGTACCTATTATGTTTAAAATTTTTATTTTTTAAAAATTGGTGCATTGTCAATGCACCATAGCTAAACTATGGAACTAGCCAAGATGTCCATCAACAGATGAATGGATTACAAAACTGTGGGATATGTACACAATGGAATTTTACTCGGCCATTAAAAAAAACACACACACACACAATTGCAGCATTTACAGGGAAATAGATGGAACTGGAGGACATTACGCTAAGCGAGATTAGTCAATCGCAAAAAGTTAGAAATTGAATGCTTTCCCTAATATGTGAAAGCTAAGATGAAATGGGTCATAGGAGGAACCTCAGGTGAAAAAGGAGATCTCCTTTTTGGTGGGGACTGGGTGGGGGCTGGCTGGGTGATGTATGCATGTATGTCTACACAAGTTTTTTTTTTTTTTACCCCATTATAATGTATACAATGTACCAATAGGGAATTAAAAAAATAAATTGGTGCATTGTAATCACAGGTCATGATGAAGTTCAGAGGAACAGAGGCACACGTGCACACAGCGCTTGGTGAGTCCTCCCCTAAGTCCCACCTCATGCCCAGTGCTCATGCTCCCCACACACAGCATCGTGATTGGCCTTGATAATTTTGTGTATGAACATGATCAATGAAGTGTGTCCTTCTTTGGGTCTCCCTCATTCTTCCTGCCTCTTTCCCTGTCCTCCTTTGTCTTGAGTCCTTCCTATGTCTCTCTAGCTTCCACATATGAGGGAAAACATCTGACCTTTCAGTTTGTGTGACTGAGTAACTTGACTTAGCACGATGTTCTCTAGTTTTATCCATTTCTTTGCAAATGACATAGTTTTGTTCTTCTTTATGGCGCATCCACATCCCATCAAATGTAATTATATCCCATAAATTTCATAATTTTGTATGTATATTCCATAAATTCCATAATTTTATAATCCAAAATTATGTGATTTGTTGATGAATACCTAGGTTAGTTCCATAGTTTGGCTATTACTTATTGGGCTGTTATAAACATAGTTGTGTGTTTCTATGGTAGCCTGGTTTCATTTTTGGGGGATAGATACAGAGGAGTGGTATTTTGGTCTTACCATAATATGGAAAAAGCCCTCCTAGGCATATTGTCTCCTATTCCAGGACTAGTGTTTGGAGCATTGCTGCTTTTGAAAAGTAGATAAGTTTACATCAATGGGACAGTCACATTCACTTGATAAGATTTGAGAGACCTTTCTCATTCAGTAAGTTAAAAAGTTCTCAACTTTCATTTCTTATGTGTCTCTTGCTCTAGCACTTAGTTGTGTCTGGGTTCTGATTAGTGATGAGACGTTATCGTCTCTCATGGACAGAAAGTTTAATATGATGGCATTTCTTAGGCCCAAATAACCTTTATCCTAAGGAAGTTTCCCCCGCTTTGGTGTAATTAAGATAGTCAGACCAAACTGGAGGTCCTGTGATGAAGAAATGACTTCATCTTGTAGACTACAACCTTGATGAATTTTAGGCTCTCTGTAATTTTGGGGATTGTCCTATGTGCTGAAAAATGTTTATCAGTATCATTGTTCTCTGCCATCTCGATGTCAGTAGTGCCCTTCTGCCCCAGTTGTCAAAACCAAAAATGCCTGCAGATATTGTCAAATTTTCCCAGGGAAGCAAAATCATCCTTTTTTTTTTTTTTTTTTTTTTGAGACTCATTACCGTAGGGACATAGAACTCTGATGTCTTTCAGTTATAAAAGTACAAAAGTAGTTCTGCCCATCTAGGCTTGGAAATATCTAATCTCACTTCAACTAACAGTGAACTAGCAATGCCAGGCCGGGCTGTGTCCATATCATTTTATGTTAAGCTGCAGTAACCTCCAGCTCTGGCTGGGATCACACTTGAAGCTATTGCTTTTAAGTAGCAGTCATTTTTCCATAAACAGTCATCTGCAAAATATAAATATCCTGAAGCCTGGAACTTGGAGTGTCTTACCCAGGACACAGGGCACAGCAGTAAAGGACAATTATGATAATTACATAAACTGTAGCTGGCTTTGATGCAGTTCGATTTGTCTCTAGAGGTGCCTGGAAATCTGGAGCTGCCTTGTATCCAAGATGAGAATTGATGGGCCAGTTATTACTTTATAATGCACCAATGCTGGCTTGTTTACATTATTTAGAAACCTGTAAGTCGATTACTTACATTTAGTATAACTGGTTAAATAGCCTGGCTGGGTTCTATGATGAGTGAAACATAAAAACCCCACTGGAAACTTTTGCTCTAACTCTCAAAAAAGGAGACTTCTCACTCTTGGTGTTTTATAATCTGGAGATAAAGCAGGTTCTATGATTGAGAAGGGGCCCTGGAGCACTTCCCCTCCTAATCTCTTAAGCCTTCACGTTGTTTGCTGTGCTTCCTTTATCCAGATGCTTTCTCTTATTAAAGTCTTATCTGAGTATGCTCTGTGTGGTCTTGTGAGTTCATTGTTACACAACTGGTGTAATTTTGCAAAGGCCACCTGCACAGCTGTTGATGCGTATGTGGCCTTATAGAGGAGTACCAAATATTGAGCTGCAATCTCTTTGCTTCTAACTGAAGTCTGTGAACCACTAGAAGCCCTTTTAAATATTATTTTGTTCCTAGAACTCTTTATCCATTTTATTCTCTTTTTAAAAAATAGCTTAAAATGTAATTCAGATATAATTTTACTCTTGATATTTATTTTTATTTTTTCTTGGTGCATTGTTGTCATACATCTTAAAGGGGCACAACATAATAGAGCTATGCATGCACACATCACTCATTTAGCCCTCCCCAAATACTCACCCTCATTCCATCCCCCTTCCCTCCTTCTCATGTTTGGCTTAGTGATTGGTATATTTAGGAATGTATATCATGGACATTAGGGAATTTTTCCTCTTTCTCCTCTTCTATCCCCCTAAGGTCACCTTATTTGCTCATCGATGCTTTCTCCTTCATCTAGAGTTTCTTCTATGACCCCTTTTCTCCCTAGCTTCTGAATTTTGGGTAAATATTTGAATTTTTACTTTTCATGACTGACTAATCTCACTTAGCATAATGTTCTCCAGTTTCATCAATTTCCCTGCTAATAATATAATTTTGTTCTTCTTTATGGCTGAGTAAAATTCCATTGTGTGCATGTCCCAAAGTTTTGTAATTCATTCATATGTTGATGACATCTTGGCTGGTTTCATAGTTTGGCACTTGTGAATTGTGCGGCTATGAACTTGGATATGTGTACGTTAGTTTGGTAGTTTGGTTTCCATTCTTTTGGGTAGATACCCAGAAGTTGCATTGCTGGATCATATGGCAGGTTCACTTTCATTCTTCCGAGGATCTTCCATACTTTTTTCTAAAGTTTGACTCAGGATATCCCTCAAAAAATAAAATATTTAGTAATAAACCTAACCAATGAGGTACAATACCTCTACAAAGAAAATTATGAAACAAACAAACAAAAACAAATTTAAAATCTTAGAATATAGAAAGATCTTCAATGTTCTTGGATAGGCAGAATAAATATCATCAAAATTGCCATTTTCCCAAAAGTGATCTACAGATTCAATGCAATACCCATTAAATTACCAAGATGATGCCTCACAGACATAGAAAAATCAGTCCTTAAAGTCATTTGGAACAAGCAAACAAACAAACAAACAAACAAACCCCAGAGTAGCCAAAGTAGTTATCAGCAATAAAAACTATGCAGGAATCATCACAGTATCTGACTTCAAACTATACTACAAAGCCATAGGAATAAAAACAGTATAGTATTGGCACAAAAACAGACACATGGACCAATGGAGCAGAATAGAAGCCTCAGAAATGAATTTGTACTTACACCCAATTGATTTTTGACAAAGGGACCAAAAATACACACTGGATAAAAGATTGCCTCTTTAACAAATGGTGTTGGTAAAACTGGTTAACCATATGCAAAAAAATGGAAGTATACCCCACTTTCTCATCCTGTATAATAGTCAATTCAAGATGGATCAAAGATTTGAAAATAAGACCAGAGACTTTGCAGCTCCTTAAAGAGGGCATAGGTCCTACACTTCAATACATAGGCACAGGTAAAATCTTTCTTAACATGACCCAAAAGGCACAAGAAACTAAAAGAAGAATCAATACATGGGATTGCATGAAACTTAAGAGCTTCTGTACAGCAAAAGAAACTATCAAGAACCTCAACAGAGAGCCAACAGAATGGGAGAAAATTTTTGCCAACTATTCCTCCAATAGAGAACTAATAGCTAGAATATATAAAGAACTAAACAAAAATCACTGCTAAGAAAACATAAAACTCAATAGAAAATGGGCAAGTAAACTAAATAGGCACTTCACAAAAGAAGAAATTCAAATGGCCGATAAATATATGAAGAAATGTTCAACATTATTAGTAATTAGAGAGATATAAATTAAAGCTACCTTGAGATTTCACCTAACTCCAATTAGAATGGCGGTCATTCAAAACACAAATAACAACAAATGCTGATGCAGGTGTGGAGAAATGGTAACTCTAATGCATTATTGGTGGGGTTACAAATATATCTTTTAAAGTATATATTCCAGTGCTTTTTTTTTTTTTTTTTAGTATATTGAGTGATTTACCACTATTTACTTCCAGAACACTATCACCTTTCAACCACTTCAGACCCATTAGTAATTGTTACACTCTTCTTCCTTTCCAGCCTCTGGGAACAGCTTCTGTCACTAGGGATATGTTTATTCTGAACTATATTAGTCTGATTAGGCAGCGATAACAAAATACTGTGCTCTGAGTCACTTAAAAAACAGAAATTGATCTCTTATAGTTCCAGAAGCAGAGCAGTTTAAGATCCAGGTGCCGGCAGTTCTATCATCTGGGAGGGCTTGGTTTCTAATTCGCAGACTATCATCTTCTTGTTATAGCCTCACATGATGACAGAGAGTGAGAAAGCACTACTCCTACTCTGAGGGCACCACCATCTTGACCTGATCACCTCCCAAACACCCCACATCCTAACTATCACATTAGGGGCTTGCATTTCAACACATGAATTTTGGGGAACACAAACATTTAGTTTATAGCATGAACATTTTATAAAAATGCGTCTTGTGAGACTGGCTTATTTAACTTAGCATAATGTTCTAAAGGTTCCCTTATTTATAGCACATATCATTTTTTTTATTTCCTTGTGTAGCTGAATACCATTCAGTTGTATGGAGATGACAAATTTTATTCTTTTATCAGTTTGTGGACCTCTGGCTTGTTTCCATTTTGATCATCATAATGCTACTACACGCATTTAGCAATAGGCTTTGTGTGGATATTTTTTAATTTCTCTTGTAAATATGGGTCAAATTGGTAGGTCATATGGTATGTCTATCCTTTTGAAAAAAATGACATTTTTTCCCCCAAAGTGACTGCACCATTTTAGATTATCATTATCAGTGTGTGTGAGGGTTCCAATTGCTTTACATCTTCACCAATTTTTTACTGTCTTTTTGAATATAGCCATCTTACTGGGTGTGAAGTGTTATCCATCTGTGTGCTTGTGTGTGTGTGTGTGTGTGTGTGTGTGTGTGTGTGTGTTATAGGCGAACTGAATCCAGGGCCTCTGGTCTTCTAAGCAAACATTCTATCACTGCAGCTTTTTAAATCTTACCTTATTTTTTGACATAGGGTATCTCTAAGTTGCCCAGTTTGTGATCTTCCTGCATTAGTCATTGTACCCAACCTTTTTGTGAATTTGATTTGCATTTCCCTAATGACTATAATTTTAAATATCTTTCTTGTGCTCAGTAGGCATTTGTATATCTTTTTTGAGAAATGTTCATTTAAATATTAGCCCACTTTTAATAGGTCATAGGAAGAACTATAGAAGAAGAAGGAGAAGCCATAGATAAGTAAAGAAGGTGGCCTGAGGGGGATGGGAGCGTGAAAGAGGGAAATTCCCTAATGTGCATTATGTACATTCACAGACATGTCAAAGTCAATCACTAAGCCATACGTGTGAAGGGCATGGGGGTGAAAGTGGGGTGAGGATTGGGGAAGTACTAAATGAGTGATGTGTGCATGTATGCCTCTGCCATCTTGTACCCCATTATAAGATGTATGACTACAAGGCAGATCAATACATGGGATTGCATTAAACTGAAGAGCTTCTGTACAACAAAGGAAACTATCAAGAACCTCAACCAAGAGCCGACAGAATGGGAGAAGTTTTTTGCCAACTACTCCTCTGATAGAGGACGAATATCTAGAATGTACAGAAAACTCAAACTCAGCACTAAGAAAACAAATAACCCAATCATAAAGTGGGCAAGTGATCTAAATAGACACTTTCTAAAAGAAGAAATTCAAATGACCAATAAATGTATAAAAATGTTCAATATCAGAGAGATGTTAATCAAAACTACTTAACCCCAATTAGAATAGCAATGATTAAAAACACAAACAACAACAAATACTGGTGAGGGTGTAAAGAAGTAGAAACTCTAGTACATTGTTGGTGGGATTGCAAATTAGCACAACCACTTTGGAAAACAGTATGGAGGATCCTCAGAAAAATAAAAGTGAACCTACCATTTGATCCAGCAATACAACTTCTAGGTATCTATCCAAAGAATAGAAACTAAACTACCAAACTAATGTATGCATATCTATGTTCATAGCCACACAATTCACAATTGCCAAACTATGGAACCAGCCAAGATATCCTTTAACAGATGAATGGATTATAAAATTTTGAAATATGTACACAATGGAATTTTACTGAGCCATAAAAAGTACAAAATTATGTCACTTGCGGGGAAATGGATGGAGCTGAAGAAAATTATGCTAAGGGAGATTAGTTATTCACAAAAAGTAAAAAAACTGGATTCTCTTGCTAATATTCAGAAGATAGTGAGAAAAAGGATCATAGGAAGAACTCTAGATGGAGGACAGTAACCATAAATGAGCAAATAAGGTGCCCTAACTGAGGGGCATGGAAAGGGGAAAGAGGACAATTCCTTAATATATATAAGATACATTCAAAATCATATCAAAGTCAAAATGATAAAAATGAGAAGGGAAGTGAGAGAAAATGGGGTGGAAAGTGGGGAAGGGCTAAATGAGTGATGCGTATATATGCCTCTACTCTCTTGTACCCCATTGATATGTATGACTATAATGCACCAATAAAAAAAAGAATCGAGTAGGTATAGTGCAAAACAAAGCAAAACAAAACAAAAAAAGTATGACTGCAATGAAGCAGTAAATAATTTAAAAATTAAAAAGAATTCTTAGCTCAGTTTTAAATGTTGATCTTTCCCCTATTCAGTTGCAAGAATTTTTTTTAATAGTTTGCAGACAAGCCTCTTATTAGTTTTATGATTCACAAATATTTTATCCCATTTCATGAACTGTTTTTTTTTTTTACTCTCTTGATGGTATATTTCAAAGCACAACTGTTTTTAATTTTTAGATAGTCCACTTTTTCTCACTTGTGCTTTTGGTGTTACATGTAAGAAACCATTGTATAACACAAGGTCACAGAGATTTATGCCTATGTTTTCTTGTGAGGGTTTTATAGTTTTTGCTATTACATTTAGATCTTTGACCTATTTTGAGTTAAATTTTGCCTGTAGTATGAGGTAGGGGTCCAACTGTACTGGTTTGCATGTGGTCATTCAGTTGTCCTATCACATTCATTGAAGAGATTCAAACCCTCTCTAGTTTGATTTTTATCTCTATTCGGTCAATGTACCAGATGTTGGAGATCTTACTGTCACCATTGTCTCTTCTACAGGGAGCTGAGTTTCTCCTGTAAAACTCTCCCATGCCTAGGAGGTGAGGTCACAGTATACCAGTGCTCATTGGCCTCAAGGATTATGAAGGGAAGGATTTGGACATGTATGCCTAATTTCTGATTTCTTATTTACTTTCTGGGGCTGGGGAGTAAGTAAGGGGATAGAGAGAGTTCAGGGATGGTTTTAGTTAGTGGAACTCATTGTACTTTGAGAGAACTAATAGGGAATACATTTTTTTTTCTCCTAAAATATTGCAGTACTTTCCCAAATTTTTCTCATTGCTTCTGTTCTTGAGTTTCTTATTTCTTCTAATTATTCTCTCAGTGAAAGAAATTAAAAATATAAATGACTAATACTTCTTTATCCAGAATCTTTCAGTGGCTTCCCACTGCTTGTTGGACAACATCCATACTCTTGGTGCAAAATTTTCTTTATCAGGTTGTTATTTAACCAGTTCCTTTTTTTCTGGGCTTGTTATTGCTTTCATTTTTTGTTATTATTGTTATTAGTTTAGGTGGTATTTCCCTAGTTAAGTTGCTGTATTCTAAAGCCTTCCCCCTACCCTTCTCCTCCTCCTCTTCTTCCTCCTCCTCCGCCTTCTCCTTTTTTCCTCCTCTTCCTCCTCTTCTTCATGCTGACGATTAAATGAAGGGGTTATATAGCTCTGAGCTACATCCCCAGTTCTATTTTATTTTTTATTTTGAAACTAGGTTTCACTAAGTTTCAGAGGCTGGTCTCAAATCTGTGATCCTCTGGTCTTAGCCTCCGATGAACCAGGATTACAGGTGTGTACAATCACACCTGGCTAAATCTTCTCACATCTTTTAGCTATGTGTTAATCTCTGTCATTTGGTCATATTACCACTAGGTTGGGACAAATGTGTATCAGTATAAGTATGAAAAGAAATCCCTAGCTTTTAAAAAATATTTGTTTATTTATTTATTTTTATTGGTGCCTTGTAGTCATACATTGTAATGGAGTACAAGTAGAGGCATACATGCACTCATTTAACCCTTCCCCAATTCCCACCTTACTATTTTCCCTTCTCTCCTTCTCATGTTCAGCTTAGTGATTGACTTGCTTTTAGGTCCAACACTTCAACACTTGGCACAGGTAAAAACTTTCTTTCTCAATTAGAACCCAAAGGCACAAGAAACTAAAAGGTGGATCAATATGTGCAATTACATTAAACTTAAGAGCTTCAGTACATAAAAGGAAACTATCAAGAACCTCAACAGGGAGCTGACAGAATAAGAGAAAAAATTTGCCAACTATTCCTCCAAAAGAAGACTAATATCTAAAATATACAAAGAACTCAAGAAACTCAAGACTAAGAAAACAACCCAATAAAAAATGGGCAAGTGATCTAAATAGACACTTTCCAAAAGAAAAATAATTCAAATGGCCAATAAATTTATGAAAAAATGTTCAACACCATTAGCAATCAGAAAGATGCAAATCAAAACCACCCTGAGATTTCACCTCACCCCAATTAGAATGGCAATCATGCAAAACACAAATAACAACAAATGCTGGTGAGGATGTAGAGAAGTGGGAACTCTAAAATATTGCTGGTGGGATTGCAAATTAGTTCAACTACTTTGGAAAACAGTATGGAGGATACTCAGAAGAATGGGAATGAACCTTCCATATGATCTAACAATGTCATAATTAAATAGAATTCATACATGAAAAGATGTTCAACATCATTAGCCATTAGGGATATGCAAATCAAAGCTACACTGAGATTCCATCTAACCCCAATCAGAGTGGCAAGCATAAAGAAATCAAATAACAACAAATGTTGGTGAGGATGTGGGGAAAGAGGAACTCTTTTACACTGTTGGTGGAAGTATGAACTAGTTCAGCCATTATGGAGATCTGTGTGGAGATTCCTTAGAAAACTGGGAATAGATCTACCATATGATCTGGCTATACCACTCCTGGGTATTGTCCAAAGGTGTTGAAATCAGAAAACTACAGTAACATATGCATACCCATGTTCATAGCAGCACAATTTGTAATAGCCAAAATATGGAACCAACCTAGGTCTCCATCAACAGATGAATGGATTGCAAAATTATGGGAAATACACACAGTGGAATTCTACTCAGCCATAAAAAAGAACAAAATTATGTCACTCACTAGAAGATGGAAAGACCTAGAGAATATTATGTTAATTAAGATCATAAGAAAGAGAAGGGACGTATGTTTTCTCTAATATGCCCTAACTAGGGACTATTAGTAATACCAGAGGGACTCCAGAAAATGGAGGAGGAACCTCAGCAAAGCTGAAATGGAAGGGTAGAAGACGAAGAAGGCTGAGGTTGATTAATGGAGGAGCTACATCTGAACGTGTAAAAGTATGAATGTAGCATGGTCAACCTAGACACTCATTGTTGGGAGGGGGGAAGGGGAAATGGGCTGGGGAGAGGGCACCGGGCACAGTCGGAATGTATGCCAATTTTAGTATGATCCCCATTAAAAAAAACTCAAATCATATGCAATGGGAGGAGATGGTTCACAGAGGGAATTCTGACTGAGGCTAAAATAAAGTGATAAGTACCCTTTAAAATAGAGTTTTAAGTGAGTAAATTTGAATATGGAGTGTGAGATATTATTATAGTTTTATGTTAATCTTGTTGATTGTGACAAAGATAAGATAGCTATGATAAGAGAAACTTCATGATTGTGAAATGATTCAGAAGAATGGATTGCAAAACATCTGACTGGAATTTGCTTTAAGATATTTTAGTAAGCCAGTTGTGATGGTGCACACTTGTAATTCCAGTAGTTGGGAGACTGAGACAGGAGGATTGCTAGTTCCTGACCAGCCACAGCAACTTAGTGAGGCCCTTGGCAACTTAGTGAGACCCTGTTTCAAAATAAAGAAAAAATAGAGCTGGGGGTGTAGCTTGGAGAGAGAATGGCCCTTAGTTCAATCCCCAGTACTGTAAAAAATGTTTCAATAAAAGTATATCAAAATGGCAAGATATTGATGCTAATTGAAGCCAAGAAATGGGTACATGAACATTCATTTTACCATTTTTTTCTGTCTTGAGAAACACTGCCACCAGAATGCTTTATATAGTTCCTTAAAATTATCAATTCCTTTTAAACAAGTTGAAATTAAAATTTACATATGCCTAATTATGGGATTAATTTTGTAAGAAAAATAAAGCACAGTTCAGCCAGTAGATTCATATTTGAAGTATTGCTTTAGTTTTATTTCTAAAAACAGGCAACACATCTCTATCTATCTATCTATCATCTATCTATCTATATCTATCTATATCTCTATATCTATCTCTCTCTCTCTATCTATCTATCTATCTATCTGGGGATGGAACCCAGGGACATTCTACCTCTGAGCTACACCCCCAGCTCTATTTTGTCTTCTTTTATTTTGAAATAGGATCTCACTAAGTTGCAGAGGGTTTCACTAAGTAGCAGAGGCTGTCTGCGAACTGCTATCCTGTCTCAGCTTCCTAAATGCTGGGATTACAAGAATGCGCCACCACGCCCAGCTACATTTATATATTGAAGAGGAAACAACATGTTTAGGAATATGTCACTCTGAATATTTTCACATTAACTTTAAATAATTATGTTTTTAAAAATTTTAGAATAATTTTAGATATACTGAAAAGTAGCCAAGATAAAGCAGTATTCTTGTTACTCCTTACTCTAACCACTAACTGTATTCCAGGCACGTTTTTGGTATTTTACCAATTTTTCCACTAATGCCTTTATTTTTGTCTAGTAGCCAATCCAGGATACTATGTGTTTTCTTAATTTTCATCGCCTTAGTAATTTGGAGAAGTACTAACCATCTGCTCTATGAAATTTCTATCAATTTGTGGTTATACTTTTTAATAATTAGACTGGCATAATAGCTTTTCTGGGGGAATACCACAAAGGCAAAACCTCTTCTCATATTATTCCAGGAAATACTTGGTTGATACCCACACAACTTCTTGGAGATGATCATTTTCACTTCTTGGTTAAGGTGGCATTTGTCAGGTTTTTTTCACAGCAAATTTACTGTCTCTTTTCTTATTTTAGGCTCTGAAAATGAATCATCATGTCCAGCTCATGTTTAAGGCTGAGAAAAGAAGGAGTATTTACTCACATTATATGCAGTTTTTTTGGGGGGGAAGTAAAATCTGCCTCTTTCCCACCATTTATTTTTATATTCAACCATTTATTTATGTTGATATAGATTTGTGTGTCTGTAGCATACTTTGAGGTGTAATACAATACTGTATATTCATTTTGTTGCTGAGACTGTTCTAGCTTTGACTCTTGGGAGGTCTTTCAGGCTAGTTCAGTGACCCTTTGACAAGACCTCATCTTTTGGAAGCATTTTGTTTTTTAGCACTTTGCTTTCTGTTCACTTTAAGATCCTCTGGGCTGATTATGGCAGCCATTTCTCCAAGAAGTCTCTTCCTTTTCACTAGAGAATAGTACTTTAAAACAAAGATCTAGGTGTTCTCATTGCTCCTGGGTATTCACTGCTTCCAGGCCTTTTACTCTTCTGCCTTTCCTCCCATTTATAAATGTGCTGGGAGGAGACCACAAGAGAATAGCTCCCAATTTTGGAGTTGTCTAAAGTGTCAACTACACAGGAGTTGGATATTTTACAAAGCTGCTGAGATGGGATGAAGGCACTGGAGGGAATGAGAGGACTCAGTTTCCCTAAGATACTTGACACTTTCTTCCTGAATCCCTAGGTTGGCTTCCCCTTGAAGTGCATTGGCTGGAGATACAATGTCTTCCATAGATTTTCCACTTAGGAGCTATACAGGTCCTCGGAGCTCCTTGAACAAGTAGACATTCCCACAAGGAGCTGACATTGGACATCTGTCACAAAGAGGCAACACCCAGAGGAGCAGCAGGCCCTACCATACTGTGGGGGCGCTACAGGGGGAAACCTGCTTCCTCCTTTCCTCCATTGACCCCAGCTCAAATCAGTGCACAGAAAAGAGTGAAGAGCTAAGGATGGACCAAGGCTCCTACCCACTGCTTGAACCAGCCTGCAGAGAACAGAGCTTTGGTTTTAAAATGAAATTACACATTTACAGTGAGAGGAGCTAGGTCTTGGAGAACCAGCATGAGACTGATTATGTTAAGGAAGTGAGGGGGTCAGAATGGAACCTTAGTAAGATTGTTTACCACCCTGTGGGAATGGCAGAATCCAATAAGTATAGTGGGGACAGTTATTAGCAGCAAAATAAAGTAAGCCTCCCTCTGTACAGAAAAGCCAATAAGCAGACATTTCTCAAAATCTTATTATGAAAACAGAGCGTCTAGCATGGAATTTGGCTCATGTTGGGTATGCAACAGATGTTAGCTTTTATTATGATTAATGTTATTAATTTGTTGAGTTTGGGTCTATTATAATTCTGTATGTGATTAACAAATCCAGAATTCTCCTCTCCAGCTTTTTTTTTCCAGTTATATATATTATGCACAGAAAAATAAGGAGGTAAGAAGGCTCCTTTCCCCCCAACCCTAACCAAATGCAGGGACTTGCCCAGGATGGTATGTTTTAGAAGAGGTTATTAAAGTCAATTCTAAATTGCATGTTCTCTAGAAGGCCACATATTGGGGCCTCTACTTACAATGTAGGAATTTGGGCAATTTTTTCAGGGAGGGATATGCTCCTAATTTTAGTTGTGAATTCACAGTGTTACATTACACAAAGCCTTGAAGCTTGTAAAGCTTGAAGCTGGTTTTCCATTTTAAGGAAAATGGTCTGATGCAAGCCCAAAGAAAATACAACATCATAATAGACTATGAAAGGTCAATACATGCATTTGATTAATATGTTGTAAGAAGCTGGTGTTCAGTTAAATAGGCTATTACTTCTCCATGATTCAGGGAATTAATATTATCACCTTATAGCTAGGCAGAATGAAGGCACTGAAACTGTTAGAGTCTGCTTATCCTCCTCTAAGAAGAGACCACGAAATGGCAGTTGGTTTCATTTTTCCAACAAGAGACCATCAAAGTTATTTGGTTTCATTTTTCCAAGCTTTTTAGAGTCTTAATAGTTTCTGGAAAAACTTGCAAAAAACAAAACAAAACAAAAAAAAACCAAAATTGAAACAAAATGATTCTCAGAAAAAGCAAGCTAGAACATAAATTCAAATTTCCTGGGACAATGTTGAATTTAATTCCAGGGTATAAAACACACAAGAATTGATGTAATATCCAAACGTAGCAGTCAAAACTTTAAGCCCCACAGAAGAAAAACATTTTAGAGCATTCCTTTTGTCCCTCAATTATCTATTTTCATCAGCATATCATGTATGAGTATCTCTGGACCACAAATCCTGTATCATGCTAGTTGCTATGTGAAGTATCTAAGAAGAGCACAATACCTGGTTCTAACTTTTCAAAAGGACTTCCAAAAGCCTGCTTAAGAAGAAAACGATACTCAAGGAATCTAAAGAACAAGCCAGAGTTGGATTTTTGGATATTCTGAAAAAATTTCTAAAAAATCAGATCTGGAAATTATTAGTTAAGCAAGTTAAAGCAAGGAAGAAATTCCTAAACTGAGTGTGAGGTAAGAAGCTTTTTCTGGATTACCAGATAGTTAGTTGGATATTTTCAAACAATAGAAGTTTTCAGAAAGACATGGTCTTGGAATGATGAGGGCACTGTAGTGGGTTCTTGAGCAGCTGGTATACCTGTTGGGAAGAGAGAGGGTCAGAGGGCCTATCACTATCTGAAGGTGTGTCTCCTTCTGGAGCCTCTCCTCCAAATGCATACTCCTCATGTGCCGCTTTTTGTCACTAGCATTTATCTGGAATTATTATTTCAGCCCACCTATCAAGTTCTCTAAACTTCTCTGACTCTGAATCAGGAGGATCTTTTTTCTCATGACTAAGCCTTTAGAGTTGACTTTTTAAATATACCATTATATTGCCAGGTGTGGTGGTACATATTTGTAATCCAGCATTTGGGAGGCTGAGACAGAAGATCATGGCTTGAGGATAGCCTCAGCTACTGAGTGAGGCCCTTTGCAACTCAGTGAGACCCTGTTTTAAAATAAAGAATAAAAAATAGGACTGGCATGTAGCTTGGAAGAAGAATGCCCTGGGTTCAATCCCTAGTACCACAAAAAATTTACCATTATTGATGTGTAGTAATTATACATCATAATGCTGAGGTTCTGAGTGATAGGAACATACATATACTCAGTACTTGGTATGTTTTCCTTTGTATCCCACCCTTTCTCTCCACCCTTTCTCTGTACATGGTGTGATCACAACTTAGTGCAGTTGCTATGGAGATCATTGTGGAGGTTCTTCAGACAACTAGGATTGGAACCACCAATCCTAATTGATTAATTTGGAGCCCCAAAGTGGGTTTGGGAAGGCACAGCTATAACTTGAAGTCAGAATATTATATGCATATCCATGTTAGCACAATTTACAAAATCCAAATTATAAAACCAGCCTAGGTATCCATTAACAGAGGAATGGATTGTAAAATTGTGGTATATACACATAATAGATTATACTGGCCATAAAGAAGAGCAAAGTTATGTTATCTGTGGGAATATGGGTGGAACTGGAGAATATTATACTAAGTTAGATTGGCCAGTATTAGAAAATGAAGTGCTATATATATATATGATTTTTCTCATATGTAGAAGCTAGAGAGAAATTGGAAAATAAAAGAAACTTTAGATAAAAGAGGAGAAACTCCAGTGGAGCAATAGAGGGGGGTCTAGGAGAGAGCAGGACCAAAGGGGATTTGGGAAGAAGACATGATGAAGGAAACAGTTCAAATAATTCTAGGTACATATACAAAATTATCAATGCCAGTTTCAGGTTAAGTTTTCACATTATTTTTTGGAACATTGGTCTCATCTGAACTACAGCCAGAGCTTCACATGGCTCCATATCCTTCTGGATCCCTGTTGATTCCAATAAAACTTTAAGACTGTTCCTATAAACCAACTCAGTGGGAAGGCGTAGATACTGGCCTAGTGCAGAATGGGTGCTTGACAAATCTTAATTTACAACTGCTTGTTGTTTCCTAGAACTTCTGCTGATTTTCTCTTGCCTTAGCTTGCCAGTATGGGTCTGACTGAGTTGTGGGCTTAGTTAGTGACCACTGGTGTCATGGTATGAAGAAGCTACATTCAATAAAGGGAAGACAGCCTCCATTTTGACAAGGGAGAGAGCCAGCCATTGACTGTGTGGTGCTTTAGGATTATGAAGAACTATATGGACTGATAATCTGACTTAAAGGATATAGTGATGCACCTGTTTGGGTCTGTCAAGCTTCTTATATTCTGCATTTACTGATTATATAACTTTATGCGAAAAACAGTTTATTTTGTAAGTAGGTGAAATGGCCATGTTTGGAGGAGTGTCTTCTTAGACCATTAGCATTCTAGATACAAAAGTATGGTTAAATGGAAGTTCCATGAGCCTCAGGATCAGAGACTTGGGGTTGAATCCATTTTGACCATTTATTAGGTGCTGGGATTTGATCAAATTACTTTGTTTATTGCTTCTCAGGTTCCCCGCCCATAAAATGAAGGGTATTAATTGGACAGGGTCATTACAAAAGTGATTTATATTATACTTACTAAATGACTAATGTTTAGTATTAATAATGTTGGTGGGGTTTTCATGATATTATGACAATTTTGGCTGGGAATGTAGGACTATCTTTGTTCTTCCCAGCCCATAATTCTCCCTCTCAATGAGATGCCAATGCAGGTAAATACATATGAGACAGTGAAGATCTGTCAGGTCAGGAGTTATCTCTTTACCACTTCTTACATAGATACTTGATACACACCAAGTACATACAAGTGACTGGATGAGTTATTATTTTTTTAATCAAAAGTGGATTCTCAAAACCCTAGCACAAGGCTTACTCATTAAGCTGGGTTGTGATTTGTGATTTAGATTCAAGGACCAAGTTGGATTAATTCTCTCTATCTCTTTTGTTACTGGAGGTTAAACTCAGAGGCATTATACCTCCAAGATACTCCAACAGCCCAATTTTTATTATGCAAGAGGGTATCAGTAAGTTCCTAAGGAACCTCAATAAATTGCTGAGGCTGACTTTGAGCCTGTGATCCTCATGTCTAAGCCTCCTGAGCACTGGGATTACAGGTGTGCACCTCCATGCCTGACTTCAATTATCTTTTTAATATCATCCCTTCCCCTATAATTTTCAATTTCATCATCATGTGCCACCAATTTAAAGAGAGAGAAAAAAACGAGGGAGAGCAGGATAGTTGACCTGTAAGAAGGTCTGTGTTCATTGTGAGCCCCAAAGAGTGTGAGACCACTTGAAACAGGCCAGAGTGCTCTGCATAGAACCTTTTATGCTTGGTTAGTGCCCCATTTTAAAATTTTCCCCCATTAGCTGGTGTCATTTGCTCTTTCTTGTGAGGAGCAGTGTGCTAATAGAGAGGGAAACAATGGCCTTCAACCACACTGCCTCCCTACCAAATGCAATACATGCTTAATAAATGATGCTTTCCTTGATTTCTTATACTGCTTCAAAATTAAGCATGTTACATGGATGGATACCAATCTGTTATTAGTAGATTATTTTCCCTTTATTTCTTTTCCTTCCTAGACCAAAAAAAATATCTCTTTCCTCTGAGATTTGCAGTGGGGCAGGTTACGGCTGGGGGTTGATAAGGAGCATCAGTACTTTTTGTAGTCTTCCCGTTTCTGTGCTCTATTTTTCTCAGACTCTAGTGCTTTGGGCTGGGAGCCAGGAGGTCTGCAGCTTCATCTTGTCTCAGCAAAGGCGAGTTGCTTCAGCTCTAGCTCTCTGATCTTTGTGTTTAATACATGAGGGTTGAATGAAAGTGAAGTGACTTCCAAACTTTGTTATTTGGAGCCCAAGCGTTTCACAGAGATACCATCATGACAGTTGTAGAGGACTGAGGGGGGCAGTCTCAGTGGACCAGCTGGGCAGGGTTACTAGCCTGCTTTACAACTAAAGCCATCCTAACTTTCTCTCTTATAAATTGGCAACCTATGTAAAAATTTGCAGACTTCTGTTCAAAAGTGTAAAACCTCACATTTAGACAAGTTCTTGAGCTATACTGTCCAATACTTTGCCTACTAGCCACCTTGGGCTACTGAGCACTTAAAAGAAGGCTAGTTTAAATTGAGATGTGCTGTGAGGATGTGCTATATAATGAACTGAAAAAACTTAGTTTGATAAATACACATATGAGATATCTTAAAAATTTGACATCAGTTTGAGTATACTGGGTTAAGTAAATATCAAAATTAATTCCATTTCTGTCTTTAAAATGGGGCTTATAGAAAATGGAGTTAATGTGTGTCTTGCATTGCATTTCTAGGGGAGAGTATTATAAATGTACCTTTATTTTGTGGATTGAAATTATACATCATACTGAGATGTTCAGTGATGGGAACATACATACACGCTACTATTGGAGCAGTTTCTAGGGAAGAATATTTTTATTTTGAGTCTTTTTCAGTTCCACAATTCATAGCTCTGAGCATGAGTAATAGATTCTATAGTGTGTGTGGTTGTGGACGAAGTTTGCTGGTGAGCTGGGGGTTGCAGGTAGAGATGGAGTCTTCTTTGAGAAGCTCAGTGCAGTATGAGTCATGAACATCCATGTGGCCAGGAGTTCAAAGAGAAACCCCACTTCACCTTCAGGGAGGCAGCTAACATTTTTGCTCACCTTCAAGCATCCTTCCAGTTACTCTTGGCTGTAGTGGTGTGATAACCACCTTTCTTGGAGTTCCTGTGGCAACCCTGAATTTGGTGCACTTTTTCTCAGTAGCTCTAGTTTGTCAACTTAATTTTGGTTCCCAAAATTATGGCCGCCATGGGCATTAGGAGATTATTAGTTCTCCCCTTGGGATGTATAGTATGAAACCATAGTCTTCAGAGAAAAAGGGAAGAATCGGCAAAACACAGGAGATATTTAGTGCAGAAAAACTATCATATATGATATATGGTGTAATAGTGAATATGTTATACATTTATTAAAACCTATAGAATGTCTAACATGAAGAATGAACCCTAAGGTAAATCATGGGCTTTTGTTGATAATGATGTTTTAATGTTAATTCACCCATTGTGTAAAAAAAGAAAAAAAGAAAGAAAGAAAGAGCCAGACATGGTGCCACATGCCTACAATCCTTTGAAAACCTGACACAGGAGGATTATAGGTAGGAGGCCAGCCTCAGCAATTTTTTTTTTATTTTTGGTGATAGGGATTGAATCCAAGGGCAGTTGACCTCCAAACTACATCCCCAGCCCTTTTAAATTTTTATTTGGAAACAGGGCCTTGCTATCTTGCTGAAGCTGTCCTCAAACTTCGGCTTCTCTGTCTTAACCTCCAAAGGACTGGGACTGCAGGTATGTGCCACCATGCTTATCTTGGCTTCAGCAATTTAGTGAGACCCTTAGCAGTTTAGTGAGATGCTGCTCGAAAATAAAAAATAAAAAAGTAAAGAGGTGTAGCTTGGAAGCAGAATGCTTCTGGAGTCAATCCCTAGTACTAAAAAGCAGCCAAGCAAGCAAGCAAGTAAACAAACAAACATAAAATAAAGAAATAAAAGGCAAAAGAAGTACCAATCTGGGGATGTTGATGGAGGAGGCAGGTGTCGGGGGAAGAGGGGGAAAGGAATACATGGGGACATTTTCTACTTTCCAAGTTTTGTTATGAACCTAAACTGTTCTAAAAAGTAACCCATTAATTAAAAATAGCACACAATGCAACCTTATGTCTATATTTAAAATGAAAGCAGTATATATAGAAAACTCCTGCCATGAAAATTGCCTTTCTTTACAAGAAGTGACAGCTCTCAGCATGCCTGGTGCCCAGCTGATTTGAGTGCTACTTTACATGAGGATATGGCACTCAGCATCTTGCCCAGGTGTCCTGTCTCTCCCCTTTAAGACAAGAGGCAGGAAAACGGATCAATGTATTCATTTTTTTTCTTGCCTTCAGAGGAAGGCTTGATTGATAGAAATGGCCATTAAGGGACTTTGCAAAGCTGTAGTAGTCTGATTTCTTGGGGACCCTGCGAGGTTACACTGTCTTTGAAGGCTGGTTGCAAAGGGAAGCTCATGACCTCTGAGTGTGATGGGGCCTTAGTCTTATTTATTATTTAATCACACTTTCTTGGATGACAAATTACTGGCTTTGACATGCTTAGTGATACAGGGCTGTTATAATGAGATAGTGTGTGAGCAAATCAAGACTTAATAAGCGTTCTCTTCCTCTTCTTGGCTTATAACCTATAAAGAAGCCTTCTTGATTCCCAATGCCTTGTGTGGAAAATTTTCCTTCAGGGTTTATTAATTTTCTTTTTTTGAGGAAAGGATAAAGTTAGAAGAGTAGGATAATCTGTTTTTGAAAGAAGTTTAATTTATGTTTTGTGGAAATTGAACAAGCTTTGACCAGGAATGAGTGGCCTAAGGTATAGGGGGTTTTGCTGCTCAGTAACTATGTGACTTCAAGGGAGTCTCTGTCCTTGGATACAGATTTACTCATATACAACATGGTTAGAAAAAAATAAAATTGAGTCTTGCAATTTCTCCAAATATTAAAGGGACTTCTGTATTTCTGAGGTATTAGTGCTTACACAGATCTGTGAAGTGTGTGTGTGTGTGTGTGTGTGTGTGTGTGTGTGTGCATGTGTAAATTTTTTAATGGTTGCCTTATTTGCTCCTCTATGGTTTCTCTTTTTTCATCTGGAGTTCCTCTTATGACTCTTTTTCTCTCTAGCTTCTACCTGATAGGAAGAACATCCAATTTTTTACTTTTTGTGACTGACTAATCTCAGCATAATATTCTCCACTTTCATCCATTTCCCTGCAAATGATATAATTTTGTTTTTCTTTATGGCTTAGTAAAATCCCATGGTGTGTGTGTATATATATATTCCATAGTTTTGTAATCCATCTGTTGATGGACATCTTGGCTGGTTCCATAGTTTGGCAAATTGTGCAGCTATGGACATAAATATACATGTATTAGTTTGGTAGTTTGGTTTTCATTCTTTGGGTAGATACCCAGAAATGGTATTGCTGGATCATAGGTAAGTTTGTTCCTATTCTTCCAAGGATCCCCATACTGTTTTCCAAAGTAGTTGCACTAATTTGCAATCACACCAACAATGTATTAGAGTTCCCACTTCTCTACATTCTTGCTAGCATTTGTTGTTTGTGTTTTGAATGATTGCCATTCTAGTTGGAGTTAGGTGAAATCTCAGGGTAGCTTTGATTTGCATCTCTCTGAGAGCTAATGATGTTAATTATTTTCTCATACATTTATTAGACATTTGAATTTTTTCTTTTGTGAACTATTTAGTTCACTTGCCCATTTTTTGATTGGGTTGTTTTCTTAGTGCTGAGTTCCTTGAGTTCTCTGTATTCTAGATATTAGTCTATCAGAGAAATAGTTGACAAAATTTTCCATTTTCTCAGTTTTCTGTTAAGGTTCTTGATAGTTTTCTTTGCTGCACAAAAGATTTTCAGTTTAATGCAATCCCACATGTTGATCCTCCTTTTAATTTCTTGTGCCTTTGGGTGTTGTTGAGAAAATTGTTACCTGTCCCTATGTGTTGAAATGTTGGTCTAATTTTCAAGTCTTTGATCCATCTTGTATTGACTTTTGTGCAGGGTAAGAAAGCAGGCTTTATTTTTATTTTTCTGCATATGGTTAACCAGTTTTGCCAGCACCATTTGTTGAACAGCCTATCTTTTTTCCAGTGTATATTTTTGGCACATTTGTAAAAAATAAATTGGCTGTAAGTGTGTAGATTTCTCTCTGTGTCTTTTGCTCCATTGGTTTATGTGTCTTTTTGTGCAAGTACTATGCTGCTTTTTATTACTATGGCTTTGTGGTATAATTTAAAGTTGGGTATTGTGATGCCTCCTGCATGGTTCTTGTTGCTAAAAAATACTTTGGCTATTATGATTTTTTTGTTGTTCCAACTGAATCTAAGGACTGACTTTTCTATGTCTGTGAGGAGTGACCTTGGTAATTTAATGGGTATTGTGTTGAATCTGCAGATCACTTTTAGAAGAATGGCCATTTTGATGATATTTATTCTGCCTATCCAAGAACATTGAAATTCTTTCCATCTCCTAAGGTCTTCTTCAATATTTTATAATTTTCTTTGTAGAGGTATTTTACCTTACTGATTAGGTTTATTCCTAAGTATATTATTATTATTTTTGCTCAGAGCCCAGATAGCTATGGTCTATAGGTATCTGGCCTTTTATCCAACAGTTTTATTGAGGATATAGAACACTTTAGTATCAGCTAGCCATCAGAATAGAATGAGGCACACAGGGCTAGTCATTGGGATAACAAGAAATGTTAAGAGCTCTGAAGAGGAAGATGATGATTTTGGTTGGGCTAGAGTATCGTAGAACAGTAGTTCTCCAAATGTGGTGCCCAGAGCAGTGGCATAAATATCACTGAAATCACGTTAGAGATGCAAGTCCTCAGGCATCTCCAGACCTACTAAATCCTGTAGGTAGGGACCATCAGTTGGGTTCACAACCTCCCTAGGTAATTCTTACAAATACTAAAGTTAAAGTACCACAGTTTTCCTTTAACTAACAACCTGTTAATTTGAGATTGCTCTTGTGGCTCTTCATAAATACTCAGAACTGCAATTGGAGTAATAAAAAAGCTAGAAAGGTCATTTTGAAATTTCTTTCAAACTTGTGCTGTTGAAGAAAAGTTTGTATTTTTTATTAGTTGAAAAGGAAATGAATTGGAAAGTTCTTATATGCATGGCAATGTGCTTAGGATTTTAGCTTCATTATTGCCTCGATTCTTATCATCTTCTCTATTAATTAAGTGCTCTTATAATTTCCATTTTACAGATGAGGAGACAGAGGGATTAAGAATCTCATTAAATGTTTTGGAGCTATTAAGTGGCAGAGCTGAAATTTTAACCTAGGGAGTTTCACGAAATGAATTTGAACTTCATAACTGCTAAGCTGCACTGTACGGACTCTTAATTTCCCATTACACTGTCATTGTGCAGAGGACTGTGCACCATGTACAGTTTGGTAATGTATATTGATTAGTGTTTTTCCACTTTGGGAGTACTGTAAAACCAGCATTTTGCCTGTCATGGCTAACTTATTGCTCTTGAATCTTGATAGTCAACAATTTCAACACATTTATATAGAGAGGAGCTCAGAGTTTAATGCTAACTGGACTTCATTTACACTGTGTTTTAATCTTTCAATTGCTAAATTTATGGCTTTTCTATTGTACCTGTAAGTCTTTCCTTGTCATAATATGAATGATTTACTTTTTCCCTCACAAGGATTTTCTTGTGTGGCATTGGTTACCTCCTATTATATTTTAGAACAAGGGTAAAAATAATGAGATTCAATGATTTTAAATCAGTCCAAAGATTGTTGCAGAATAAGCATCCAATTATTCTTCCCCCCTTTCTGGTAGTAAGTTTTCTGTAATTGGTAATGTTGCAGCAATGCTATTTTAAATTCTAAGTGTGGAAGTATTTCTATAGCTTAGAACTCTTCTCTCTTGTGTGTATGAGTGATTGGGTGTGGGTCAAAGAGACTTGGAACATTAATTTTAATTCAGAAGTGACTCCAGAGAGACAAGTTAATTTTCTAAATCAGCCCAGTGAGAGTTAGAGCTTGAAAAATGCATTCAAGGAAAAATGTCCTGTACTTTACTAGAACAATTATAGGGTAATAGGCTCAGGAGTAAACTGAGCAATGAGGTTTAGTAACAGTTCTAGAGTTGTGGCTTAATTTGTTAGAAAACTCCAAGTTCCAAATCTTGTGCACTCTAAGACAAATTACTTGTGCGCATTTTAAACTCTCTGAAATCAGAATGTGCTTGTAGTTAATGAATATGTGGCATGTCAGCATAAAAATTTTAGCTGAGGCTATAATAGATATATTTTAAATGAAGATGGTAGTTAAATAACTATGTGTGTTTGTGTACTTTACTGTATAACTGTGTGTACTCCGTATGTGATGCACCAGGGATGTTACATATACTGTGTGTGTGTGTGTGTGTGTATGTGTAGTGTACTGGGGATTGAATCCAAGATCATTCTTTGACTTACACTCCTAGCCTTTTGTTTTGTTTGCCCAGCCCTTTTTAATTCTTTTGTTTGGAAATAGGATCTCGTTAGGTTTCTTAAAGTCTTGCTATGTTGTTGAGGCTGTCCTCAAACCCAAGATTCTTCTGACTCAGCTTCACAAGTAGTAGAATTACAGGAATGTGCCACCATGCTGGGCTATAATTCTATATATTTTTATTTTCAGTCGTGGTAAAATTCACATAATAATTCATCATCTTAATAATTTAAGCATGCAGTTCAAGGGCATAGAGTATATTTACTTTGCTATATAATGGGTACCACTATCCATCTCCAGAACTTTGAAACTTTGTACCAATCCAATTGCTCTCCATTATCCCCTTCCTCAGCTCTTAGCAACCACAATTCTACTTTATTTTCATAAACTTGTCCACACTACAGATACCTCATAAGTAGATTCATGCTATAGTTATTACTCTGGTGGGCTTATTTCACTGAGCACAATGTCCTCAGCATTCTTCCATGTTGTAGCATGTGTCAGAATTTCCTCTCATTTTAAGACTGAAAAAATATTCCATTCAGTACATATATGACACTTTTTTTATTCATTCATCATCTGCTGATGGACACCTGAGTGGCTTCTACCTTTTGGCTCTTGTATATAATGCTACTATGAACATGGAAATTCAAGTGTATATGTAAACCTTTCTTTGCTTTTACCTCCTTTGGTGATAACCCAAGAAGTAGAACTGCTGAATCATCTATGTTTAATTTTCTGAGGAGTCTTAATACTGTTTTCCAGAGTGGCTGTATCATTTCACACTCATGCCTGTAGTGTGCAAGGGTTCTAACTTCTCTACATGCGCACCGGTACTTATTTTTTGTTCTTTGTCAGTTTGTTTTGATAGTGGCTATGAAGTTGAAAAATCATGATTTAGCAATCCTGCTCACATACAGGGTGTGATGGAAAGGGCAGGGATTAAATATTTGAGGATGACTTTGGGGGATAATGTCAGTGGAGAGAGCTGTTGCTATGATCTCATGGGGAAAACAAGTCAAAATGAATCTTTCACTTTCTTTTGTTTTCTTAAGTTATAGGAGATTTCTTCCCCTAACCCCCAATTTTAAGAAACCACTTAGAAATCTAACTTGTGTCCTGCCAGCTGCCTTGGACAGTATTAATACCAATGGATTACAGTGTCAGTCAGGTCGGGAATTTTCTGGTCCCTTTCCTTTTTCTATCTCTCCCCAACTCGGGAAGAGTTGGAAACTGTAGTGGTGGGGTGGAGGGATGGGGAGTGAAATCCTAGGAGTCAGTAGAAAAAGGAAGCTGATATGTTGACTGCATCATTGCTTGCTCACTTTTCATCTGCAGCAGACATTGATAAAGGAGATAAGAAGCATTAACTTTATATTAGGACCATGATAGGTTTATGGCAAGGCACTGAATATTTTCATTGCCAAACTGAAACTTCCTTGTATGACTTAAAGTGACAGCCTTTTTATGATCTAAGGGTAACCAGAAAATTCACAGAGTCAACTTTTGTTTTTATCTAGTGCCAGTGAGTAAGTAGTTTCAAAGAATACATTTAAAGAGATGGAGAAGTTGAAAATTAAGTTGCTTTATAATTAGATCCTATCAGTTGGACTTCAGTGAAATGACCAAATGGACCAAGTTGTAGTTAAAGTGATAGTGAATTTTCCTTGGATAGGGTAGTGTTAAGATGATGCTTTCGTTTGGAACTTGTTGAGATATTTAGAAAAAGAGAACCCTCCACAGTATGTCCAATTGTAGTGTGTTTTGCATTGGGAAGAAGTGAGTTTCTTTAATGGTATATGTAAGTAGGAGAAGTTAGGCAAGTATTCTCATGCTTCCTTCAAAACAATAGTATTCTTTTAATTTTACATATTGACAATCTTTTTTTGCCCTTAATCAGCATCTCTCTCTCTCTCTCTCTCTCTCTCTCTCTCTCTCTCTCCCCTCCCTCACTCACTTAGAGTCTTATGATGTTATTAAATTGGGTTTTCATTAGCATTGAGAACTTAAATATTCAAGAAAATGCCAAGTGTGATGGTGCACACCTGTAATCCCAGTACTTGGGAGGCTGAGACAGGAGGATTGCAGGTCCATGACCAGCAAGCATGCATCACCATGCCTGGAATATGGGCCTACTTTAAAAGAGCTAATTTAAGAATAATTGGCATAGAGGAGGGAAAAAAAGGTGAAACCAAAGAGATCAACAATCTTTTCAAAGAAGTAATATCAGAAACATTTCCAAGCATAAAGCAAGAGGATATAGAAAATTTAAACCAACCAATAGCAATCAAAGATATTTAAGTAGCTGGGCGTGGTGGTGCATGCTTGTAATCCCCGTGCTTGGGAGGCAGAGACAGGAGGATCACGCTGGTTCGAAGCCAGCCTTGCTGGTTTAAGAGACCCTATTTCCAAATAAAAAAGTTAGAAATAGGTCTGGGAGTGTAGCCCGTGGGAGTGTATCCTGGAGGTAGAAGGGCTTCCAGGAACCACAGTACCACCAAAAAAAAAAAAAAAAAAAAAAGATATTTAAGTAGCAATGAAGAGCCTACCACCAAAGAATAGCCCAGGGCCAGATGGTTTCCCAAGTGAATTTTATAAACCTCCATAGAAGAGCTAAACCAGATGCTCAATCTATTTCATGAAATAGAAAGAAACAGGACTCTCCCAAATGCATTCTATGAAGCCAACTTCACATTAATACCAAAACTAAATAAAGACAGCTCAAAGAAGGAAAACTGCAGGCCTATATCTTTGATGAACTTGGATGCAAAATTGCTAAACAAAATGCTAGCAACATGCATTCAAAACTACATGAAGAAAATCATATACCATGACCAGGTATGGTTCATCCCAGGAATGCAAGGCTGGTTCAACATACAAAAATCAATCCATGTAATTGATCACATAAACAGTACCAAAGATAAAAAATCACATGGTCATTTCAATAGATGCTGAAAAAGCATTTGATAAAATTCAATATCCATTTATGCTATAAGCACTACACAGAATTGGAAGAGAAGGAACAAACCTTAACATCATGAAGGCAATCTACAGTAGGCCCACAGCCAACATCATATTAAATGGGGAAAAACTTTGAGAATTCCCCCTAAAAATAGGAACAAGACAAGGATGTCCATTATCACACTTCTCTTCAATATAGAACTTGAGACTCTAGCCTGACCAATAAGGAAATAAAAAGGAAATCAAAGGAGTACAAAAAGAAGAACTCAAATTTTCACTATTGGCAGATGACATGATATTATACTTAGAAGACCCAACAAACTCAACCAAAAGGCCTGTGGAACTGATCAACAAATTCAACAAAGTATCTGAATACAAAAAAATCAATCTTAAAAAATCAGAAGCTTTTCTGTACACCAACCATAAATCCACTGAAAAAGAAATTCTGAAAACACTTTTATTCAGGATTTCCCACAAAAATTAAAATACTTGGGAATAAACTTAAGCAAGAGGATAAAAGATGTCTACAAAGAAAACTATAAAATATTGAAAAAAGAAATCAAAGAAGACCTTAGAAGATGAAAAGATTAAATAATAAATATCATCAAAATGGCCATACCTCCAAAAGTGATCTGCAGATTCAATGCAATACCCATTAAATTACCAAGATTATTCCTCACAGGCATAGAAAAATCAGTTTTTAAATTTATTTGGAACAAAAAATAGCTCGGAATAGCCAAAGTAATTCTCAGCAGCAAAAATCATACAGGAGGAATCATTATACCGGACTTTATACTACAAAGCCATAGTAATAAAAACAGCATGGTACTGGCACAAAAAGATACATAGACCAATGGAGTATAGTAGAAGTCTCAGAAACAAAACAAGTCCACACACAGCCAATTGATTTTTGACAAAGGGGCCAAGACATTCACTGGAAAAAAGATACCCTGTTCAACAAATGGTGTTGGCAAAACTGGTTAAACATATGCAGAAAAATAGAAATAAATCCCACTTTCTCACCCTGCACAAGAGTCAATTCAAGATGGATCAAAGACTTGAAAATTAGACCAAAGATCTTGAGGCTCCTTGAAGAGGGCATAGGTCCAACACTGCAACACATAGGCACAGATAAAAACTTTCTCAACAAGACCCTAAAGGCACAAGAAACTTGAAGGTGAATCAACATGTGGGATTTCATGAAACTGAAAAGCTTCTGTACAGCAAAGGAAGCTGTCAAGAACCTCAGCCAAGAGACAACAGAATGGGAGAATTTTGCCAACTATTTCTCTGATAGAGTACTAATATCTAGAATACAGAGAGCTCAAGAAACTCAGCTCTAAGAAAACAAATAACCCAATAAAAATGGGCAAGTGAATAGAAACTTCACAAAGCAAGAAATTCAAGTAGCCAATAAATGCATAAAAATACTCACCATCATTAGCAATCAGAGAGATGTAAATCAAAACTACCCTGAGATTTCACCTAACTCCAACTAGAATGGCAATCATTCAAAACACAAACAACAACAAATGCTGGTGAGGATGTAGAGAAGTGGAAACTCTAAAAAATTGTTGGTAGGACTGCAAATTAGTGCAACCACTTTGGAAAACATTATGGAGAATCCTCAAAAGAATGGGAACAAACTTATCATATGATCCAGCAGTACCACTTCTGGGTATCTTCCCAAAGTAAAGGAAACCAAACTATCAAACTAATACATGTGTATCTATGTTCATAGCTGCACAATTTACCATAGCCAAACTATGGAACCAGCCAAGATGTCCATCAACAGATGAATGGATTACAAAACTGTGGGATATGTACACAATGGAATTTTACTCAGTCATAAAGAAAAACACAATTACAAATTTACAGGGAAATGGATGGAACTGGAGGACATTATGCCAAGTAAGATTAGTCAGTCACAAAAAATAAGGAGTCATATGCTTTCCCTAATATGTGAAAGATAGGGAGAAATGGATCATAGGAGGAACTCTCAATGAAGGAGATTCTATAGATGAGCAAATAAGGCGACCTTAGGGGATTGGAGGAATGAAGAGGGGATTCTCTAATGCACATGATGAAGTTTAACAAACACATTAAGAGTCAATAACTAAGCCAAGCATGAGAAGTATGGTGGAGACATACATGCACACATCACCCAATTAGCCTATACCATCTTGTATCCCATTAAAATGTCTGACTACAATGCACCAATAAAAAAATTACAAGTAAATTAAATAGAAACTTCATGAAGGAAGAAATTCAAGTGGCCAATAATGCATAAAAATGCTCAACATCATTAGCAACCAGAAAGATACAAATCAATCTAGGCGTGGTGGCACACACTTGTAATCCCAGCATTTGGGAGGCTGAGACTGGACAATCACGGTTCACGGACAGTCTCAAATACTTAGGCCCTCTGCAACTTAGTGAGACCCTGTCTCAAAATAAAGAATAAAAAAATAGGGTAGGGGGTATAGCTCGGAGGTCAAGTGCCTCTGGGTTCCATCCCTAGACCCCCCTGCACTCCCCCACACACAAAAGAAAAATATAAATCAAATATATCCCTGCCTTTTTCTGGTAAGCCTACCCTGAGATTTCACCTAACTCCAATTAGAATGATAATTATTCAAAACACAAACAACAAATGCTGGTGAGGATATGGAAAAGTGAGAACTCTAAAATATTGTTGATATTCTGGTTGCTGTTTCAGCATAAAAATTATTTCGAGAAAGATAAAAAAGTTTCAAAAAATATTTAAAAATTTGTATTGCCACCAAATTCTAAGTTAAAGGCACCAACTCACATTTTGTTTACATGATATAAAGACTGCTCTTTAACCAATCAATTTATCATGACAACTGGTCCATTCAGTATGTTAAGCTGATTCACAGCTTATTTTACTGAACTGATCAGTCAAGCAGTCATAACAGTTACACCAAGGTATAACCTTGATGTAATTTAGATAGATACTCCTCCAGGAACCAATCTAACTGAAAATAAGTTTACTTGATCCTACATTTCTAACTGAACCTAATATAAGGATATCTAATTAAATCATATTCTGAATAAGGGCACAGCTTGCCTTAGAATTAATTTAACCAAATAATTAGAAAACTTCTGAAGTTGTTGCAGATACTGGTAACAGGATGTCATTTGCAAATTCCTCAAGCGGTTTTATTCTAGAAGACATGGGTCATCTATTTTTATCTGGAGAATCACGTGGTATGTGTACGTCCTGAAGGCTAAAGGAAGGAATAAAGATTTATATGTAGGGAAACTACTCTTTAAACCCTCAGAGGTAATGGCAGAATTGTTTCCATTTCCTAGAGCAATTACTTAGATTACATAATGTGTAGCCATTTTGATCAAGCAGTTTCCACTTGTGATATAAACAGGCAATGACTTTATTTTATAATACTGATTGTGTGTTTTGAATTTTTCTTTAATGATGGGAAGCTGACTCCCTGGATGGCATTTTGAGTTGATTTCTTAATTTCTCAGTTACTTTGAAGTGAAAACAATTTCATTTCAGTACTTAAAACTTTTCCTCTTCTTTTTAGTGCCTCAACCACATATCCTTTGTACCACTTCTGTCTAAACTCTACAGAAAAGAGTGGACTTCTGCCCTACAAATGTTTGTTGAGCATGATTGGCCTTTTTCACAATTCTTCTCCACTGAGCTTTCTCCTCTGGTGTTAGGGTGTCCTGGAGGTGATAAAAGGAGCTGTCTTCTTATGTAACTATAAGTAGAGAACTCAATGTCCTCAACATGGTGTTTGCAATTACTGTTCTACTACATGAACTGTTTCAGATAGAGGTGGCAATCTTACTCTCTTCCTACTCTGTTGCCTGTGGCTACATCTCAGCTATCTGCCCATCCATCAGTTTTTTCCAAGGGGCAGGCATCTATATGGTGGTTCTTCTGGGGGGGACACTCTTTTTTGTTTGAGGTCCATCTGGGCAACCTTTTCTTGAAAGGTTTCTTGGTGTGAGATTTTCAACCAAAGCTTGACATCTTCATTCTTAACTCACAGTCTCCACTGGGCCATCCACCCTATATCTTGTTACTACTGGGTTTCTCTTGCCTAGTGGAAAGCTCTGGCACCATGAATATATACCAGTGCAGTTATACAGGTCCTGTGCTCAGCAGGGACAAGTAGAAGGGCTTTAATGTTTAAAGGGTTCCATTAAAAGTATTAATAATTTTGTCTATGAATTTGTGTTTTGGAGCTGAATTCTGATGGGAAGAGAACATGTTCCAGGGGCTCAGAGCCTTAAGCGGCATAAACCCTCATCTTGCTTCTCATTGTTATATAGCATAGGTTGTTCGCTATTCTTTCTAATTTCTTCTTGTCCTAGGTCCGCCCAATTTTCCAAATCTCTGTTCTAGCCCTGTAACTGTTATTTTACTCTGCCTGAGTTGTTGACTGTGTGTATTTGTCCCTTTGGGGAGGCTTAGGTTGAGTACATGTCCTCTTGTATCTGGAGGCAGAACAGGAGCCATCTATCCCTGCCCTTTGCTGGCAAGGCTACTTTTGGTGGGCAACACAGTGAAGACCTTTTGTCCTCTCTAATTCAAGTAACTAAGTGCATCCTAGCAGGAAAGTGGGACTTGTCCATTCATTAAGTCCCATAGGTCTTGTGACATGTCTTCTGCCATGAGATGGAGTGGTGGGCTTGTGGAAATGGATGACTGAATTTCTGCCCTTGGCTAGGGTCCTACACTTCCATTTTGTATTGGGTCTCACACAGGACATAGCCAGATCTGCCAACAGGTGGTCCTCTTGGGGAATGTTGGCCAAATAGCTGAAGTCACTTAAGTAATGACCATTCCACCCTCAAGAAGGTGCATACCTCAATACAAAAATTTCTGGGGATGAAGCTGTCCTTCATCCCATTCTTTCCTCAGCCTACCATCTTTCCCCTGAATCTCACTTCCTGCTTTACTACCCAAATAACTCCCAACTTCCAAAAAACCACCAGCCCTATTTCAGTGATGGGATTTTAGAAATCTGCCCCATTCAAAAGATCACTCCCTGTTCTTAGGTGGGGGCTTGGTGGCCTTCTATCATTTTGAATTGTCCTCCAAAGCCATCTTCTTTCTCTTAGTCTTCTAATATTATTGATGATAAAGGCAAAAAACAATCTCAGCCTTTTTTGATTTGGTCCAGTACCTCAGGTTAAGTATAGATTTTTTTTTAAAACTCTCCTTGAGAATTTTGAGAGTTTGATCTCAGCAGGCACTGATTCTTTTAATTGCTGCTTTATTCAGTCACCTCCGGTACAGAAAAACATCTCTGTAAGAGCCCCTTTCTCTTTTGTTAATAAGCAGTTGCATGGGCCTCAGTGCTTCATGGATTCATGGCAGGCTTGAGCTGGTAGGCTTTTTTTCTCTGATGAGAGTATTATGACTGAACTTCAGTTCTTTGCTTTTAGTATTGCCTGTCTTGACTAACAGGGGAACTTCCCTTGATAGGATCTGGCTTAACTTTTCTACCCATTTTCTCCTAATACTTTTTTGTGTTAGAAAAAGTTATAATACTTTTTCTGAGAGTTTCACTAACTTGAACTAAGCCTTAGCTTTCTGTGTACAAGATGCAAAAACAAAAATTGGTCCTATTTACTCTGTATGGCATTTGTGAGAATTCCAACAGGTTGATCATTGTAAAGCTTCTAAAATTTTAAGTTCCATAAATTTGAGATATCCATAATCAGGATCAAATTAAATACTCTAGGCAGCCATACCCTTCCTCTGGTGGCAGATGTTAATAACAAGAGGATGAATCCCCCACAAAACCCTTAATTTGGTTCATGATTATAAAGTTTATTTAAACTGAGAATTTCCAAGATTGGTGTGATAGAATGTTCCTGGGTTCAACCCTCAGTACCACCACCACCATCACCACCACCATCAACACCACCACCACCAACAACAACAGCAACAAAAGAACATTTATTGTGAGGCATGGTGGCACATACCTATAATTCTAGTACTTGGGAGACTGAGACAGGAGGATCACAGGTATGAGTATGACTTCAGCAAGTAGTGAGACTCTCAGCAACCTAGTGAGACCCTCTTTCAAAATAAAAACAAATTAGGGCTGGCAGAGTGTCTTGGAGGTAGAATGCCTTTGGATTAAATCCTCAGCACCCCCCACCCCCTCAATTCTTGGTAAAATGGTCGTCGTGGTTGGGAGGAGTGGGGGTGTGTGCTTTCTGGCCATATGTGACGCCAGGATCTCTTATTGTGGGGAGATGTGGCTGATTTGTGTATTTTTAAAAATTTTTTATTGGGGCACTGCAGTCATACATCTTTTTTTTTTTTTTCGTGGTACTGGGGTTCCTGGAAGCCCTTCTACCTCCGGGCTACACTCCCAGACCAATTTTATACTTAAAAAAAAATTTGGAAACAGGGTCTCTTAAGCCAGCGTGGCTGGCTTCAAACCTGCATGATCCGCCTGTCTCCGCCTCCCAAGCGTAGGGATTACAAGCATGCGCCACCACGCCTTGCACAGTCATATATCTTAATGGGTTACTAGATGATAGTGGCATACATGAACACATCACTCAATTAGCCCTTCCCCAATTACCACCCATTCCCTCTCCCTTTCTTTCTTCTCAAGTTTGCCTTAATGATTGACTTAGATATGTTTGTGAATGTATATCATGTACATTAGGGACTTTCCTTCTTCTCTTTAACATCCCCCTTACTTAGGTCACCTTATTTTCTCGTCTATGGTTTCTCCTGCTTTGTCTAGAGTTCTTCCTATTACTCATTTTCTCCCTAGCTTCTGCATATTAGGGAGAACATCCTATTTCTTCCTGTTTGGGACTGACTAATCTCACTTAACATAATATTCTCCAGTTCCATTCATTGACCTGAAAAATGACATAATTTTGTTCTTTACGACTGAATAAAATTTCATTGTATACATATCCCATAGTTTTACAATTCATTTATCTGTTAATGAATATCTTGGCTGGTTCCATAAGACAAATAGTATTTAAAAAAATGGAAATAGGTGTTTTTTTATTCTAAGAAACTTTCTGTGATTTATTTTATTTTTTGTGTGGTACCAGGGATTAAACCCAGGGTCATTTATTTTATTTATTTTTCAGAAAAAATCTGTCCTAACATGAAATATGAACTCTAAATACCCAAAACAATCTCAAAAAAGAACAAAGCTAGAAGATGTACATTTTCTGATTTCAAACCTTATAAAGCTACAATAATTGAAATATTGTAGTGCTGCTATATAAGCAGATATATAAACCAATGGAGTAAAATAAAAAGCCTAGAAATAAATTCTTCCATATATGGTCAAGTTATTTTTGACAAGGTTTCCAAGAACATTTGGTGAAAGAAATAATAATCTTTTCACTAAATATTGTTGAAAAATAATAATTACATGAAAAAGAATAAAATTGAACCCTTACCTAACACCATATACAAATATTAAAATAGATAAAAGACCTAAATGTAAATCTTAAGACTATAAACTTTTAGAAGAAAACCTGGGTCATAAAACTTCACAACATTGAAATTGGCAGTGATTTCTTGGATATGATTTCAAAGGCACAGGCAACAAAAGAATAAACAAACAAACTTCCTAAAAATAAAAAAAAAATTGTATATCCAAAGACAATGTAAACAGAATTATAAGATACTAATAGGATGGGATAAAATATTTCCAAATGCTATATCTAAAGGTATATTAATATTCCAACTAGAAATCCTAAAAATAAGCCGGGCGTGGTGGCGCACGCTTGTAATCCCTGCACTTGGGAGGCTGAGACAGGAGGATCGCGCAGGTTTGAAGCCAGCCTCAGCTAGTTAGTGAGGCTCTCAGCAACTTAGTGAGACCCTGTTTCCAAATAAAATATAAAAAAGGTCTGGGAGTATAGCCTGGAGTTAGAAAGCCTCTGGGTTCCACCCCCAGTACCAAAAAAAAAAAAGAAAAAAAAAAAGAAATCCTAAAAATTAGCAACAATAAAAGCAAACAATACAATTTAGAAATAGGTAAAAAAAACTAACATAAATTATGAATTTCCAAAGATAACCAATCTTAGTTGTCTGCTGGATGAAAAATCTTGTTTCTCTGGTTCTGGTGTGTATTACCTATTTCTTCTTGGTAGTTAATCTCTTTGAGTATTTTTTCTAGCGCTGGTTTTGAAGACATAAATTCCTTCAGTTTCTGTTTGTCATGGAAGCTTCCCCATCTAATTTGATAGATAGTTTTACTGGGTAGGAAATTTTTGGCTGGAAGTTGTTTTCTTTCAGAGTTTGGAATATGTTATTCCAAGCCCTTCTGGCTTTCATGACTTGGTTTGGGAAGTCTGGAGTGATTCTAATTGGTTTGCCTCTGAATGTCACTTGACCTTTCCTTTTGTTTTTGTTGCCTTTAAGATTCTCTGCTTGGCTTCCACATTGGTCATTTTGACAATTATGTGGTGTGGGGAAATTCTTCTCTGATCCTGTGTAAAGGGAGTTCTATAAGTTTCCTGGACCTGTGTATCAACCTCTTGCTCTATATTTGGAAAATTTTCTGCTATTATTTCTTTGAAGAGATTGTTGATCCCTTTGGTTTCACCTTCTTTTCCCTCCTCTATTCCAATTATTCTTAGGTTAGCTCTCTTAAAATGGGCCCATATTTCTTCAATGTCAGATTCCTGCTGTCTGATTTTTTTTCCTAAGTTATAAATTATGGTTTTGTTTTTGGAGTGATCATCTTCTAGGAGTGAGATTCTATTCTCCATGTGGTCTAATCTGTTGTTTATACTTTGAATTGAGGCCTTTACCTCAATGATTGCATCCTTTATTTCTTTTAGACTCTCTCTAAATACTTTTCAAAGGTCCTTATTATTTATGCAGTTATATTCCTGATTTGATCTTCTGGAGATCTCTGAATTTTTGTGTTATTAGATTCTGATAAAATGGGGTTGTGGGCATTCATTGCTTTATTGTTGTTCCTCTTTCCTATGATTTCAGAATTTTGTGCCTTCCCTGGATCACTATGACTTCACTTAGGGTGCTCTGTATCTCGAGTCTGTGGTAATCTCAGCCACCACTACTCCTTTACTGAGTTGTATCGCAAAGTCTCAGACCCAGGGAGATAATCGAGGCTGTGCGAGACTGTGGGGGTGCCGGGCTGGGCGTTTTCCCACAGGGAGCTGTGACTAAGGTGTGGTATCTCTGCCACCGCTACTCAAAATCTCACCCAAGGAGATTATCAAAGCTGCACAAGTCCCTGGGAATGCAGTACAGGGATTTCTCCTTTAGGGCCGCATTTTCACTCAGTTATTCTGCTTGCTGATCAGGAGCTGTCGCGGGGCATGGTGAACTTGCTGTTGTTGCTGGGAATATGGTGCTTTTGCCATGCCCTCGGCCATGAGGCTGGTGCTGCTGGCAATATGGTGCTGCTGTCATGCCCTTGGCTGTGAGGATGGTGCTGCTGGCAATATGGTGCCACTGTAATGCCCTCGGCCGTGAGGCTGCCGTATTTCTTTTCTGGTTTTGAGCTCCATTCTGAGTCCCTGGAAGGCATGATGAGCCTGGCCACTGGGAGTTTTAGGCATTCTTTGTTCTGAAAGAACTGCTGAATTACACCTGAATGATCCGCAGCTGCTCACTTCAGCTCCTTGTTTACCTTTCCTCTCTGGAGCCTGGTGCTGTGAGGGAAGATGGTGCTGGCATGGCTTCATTGCCACATTGCTGGCTTGATTTATTTTCTGGTTTCTGGTTGTTCTTCTAGCCTTTTTTTCCTCTGTCCCTTGTGTTTACATTTTTAAAAATTTCTCTGTTGCTAGTGTTTTCTGGCTATGAAAAGCGCTGATCTTGTGGCAATAGAGATCGAGTTTTAGCAGGACTCATACATGCTGCTTTTCTTGGTTGCCATCTTCCTGGAAATCCCCAGGGTCATTTACCTCTGAGCTATATCTCTAGCCTTATTTTTTATTTTGAAACAAGGTCCCACTAAGTTCCTGAGGGCCTCCCTATGTTGCCGAGGCTGGCCTCAAACCTGTAATCCTCTTGTCTCAGACTCCCAAGTACTGGGATTACAGGTATATTTCACCAGGTCCTTGTGGTTTAAATTTGGACTTCTGGCATCCACCTGGTATTTCTACTGGAAAATATTTTGCAGTTTTGATTTTCTATTGTCTATTCAAGAAGTATGTTCAATGTCCCTTTCTCTCTAATTATTCTCCTGTTTTCTCTTTACTAATAAAGAAACTTTTCTTTCTCTATTTGTTCCCCTGCCTCCCCCACTAAGTGCTTATGCTTCTGGATTAAGGATGTCCTGCTGACTGCTTGGCTGCTGAGCCTTTGGTGTTTAGAGTTGGGGATGGCAGATGATGACAACATCCGGCTCACTTTTAGAGACCTGACTTCTAGGCTGCTGTTTACCAGCTCCAAATTCCATCTGGTCTTGCTGACAGTAGCCTTGACACCATCTGCAAAACTTGTAATAAACCAATTTTGGTCTGAAGAAAAGGAAAATAGCAGGTTGAAGGAAGTTCATTCAGGATATGTCACATTCCATGCTTTCTAAAGGAAGAATGGAAGGGCGGAGCATGTGTTACTATATGTTGGTGTATTCAGTGAACTTCCTGGAAGGGTGTGTGTGTGTGTGAAGATAAAGCCTTTGAGTATTCTCACTCTTTCCTTCAATTGGGCAATTGGGCAAGCACAGACCAAAGTCTAATGTGGCTCCAATACAAGCTTTTCTTTCTTTCTTTCTTTCTTTCTTTCTTTCTTTCTTTCTTTCTTTCTTTCTTTCCTTCTTTCTTTCTTTCTTTCTTTCTTTCTCCTTCCTTCTTTATTCTTCTCTCTTTTTTTCTTTTCTTTTTTTTTAATCTGAGGATTGAACCCAAGGGCATTCTTTTTCTGAGCTACAACCCCTGCCATTTTTTAATTTTGATTTTGAAACAGGATTTGGCTAGGTTGCTGAGACTAGCCTTAAACCTGCAATTTTCCCATCTCAGCCTCCCAAGTAGTGGGACTATAGACATGTGCCAAATGCACACAACTTCCAGTATGAGTTATGATGATGAATCAACATTAAGATTGTGTTTATGTATGTTAAGTCCACCTCCTATCATTGGGGTTAATGTGTTTTCCTTGTATATATGGAATGTAAAAAGTATAATAATATCTTTCCCTAGTATGCAGAGTTTACTTATGAATGACATAAACTTCCATTAATATCTAGAGTCCCACCCTAGAACAAATGATAATAATAATAATAGGTAAAATTTATACACAGTGTTAAATGTATTTTACTGATCTGAATACTATACAGATATGAACTCAACTCCTTTGACAATAACAGAGGGTTATGCTAATTTCACAGGTGAGAAAACTGTAGCACAGAGAGATTAACAATTTGCTCAGGTGCTTGAATTTAGGCTGTTGTATCTCAATCAACAAAATTAGTTATTTATCTTTTTAAAAAAATTTATTGGTGCATTGTAGTTATACATCTTAATGGGGTACAAGATGGTAGAGGCATACATGCACATATCATTCATTTAGTCCTTGCATTTGTCAATATTCCAATGAGATCAACTATTTCTGTCTATTTTCAGGTGTCCTTTAGGACTAGATATCAGCCTTTCTCTCTTGGCTGCTAAAGATCTCTTTTCCCTTCTTTATCGTGAGCTGGCTCAGAGAGGCTTACTCTCTGTGGCAATATCCCAGGGCTTCTTGACCTCTGATTTTCAGCTAGGTTTGGCCAATGGGGGCACAAAGAAGAGATGACAGGTTGGCATTTATTGACTGTGGGCTATCCACTATCATCAGTGACTTCTCTTTGTTGGGTAGCCCTGGTTTTCTTCAGGACTGGTAGGCACTCTTGTCTACATCTTTATTTGGGTTGAGGGCATAAAGCCTTCCAGTATGTGAAAATCCTACCGATTCTTCATTTCTGGGGATCCTGTGACCCCTGCCCATACCTTTCTATATGCCCCTTAATTAAAACTTAACCATTTTAAGTGTATTGTCTATTTCTGCAGAAATTCCAACAGATTCAGGCTTCTCAGGAGAGTTCACCTTTTGGCCGCTATTTGAGTCCCTAGCTCTTAAAAACATTTGATTTTTTAAGAATGATTTAGTAAAAGTTAAGTGGAAAAAAAGAGAGTTAAAACTTAGAGTAGGGCTAGGCAGGACCCATTAATTTGGTTTAGAATCTACAACAATTTTATACTTACATGATATGTTATTTTCTACTTGTAATGGTTATATTTGTAGTGTCCTCCAGCCCTCATGAAAATGGGGTGGCAATGTTGGAAGTGGGGCTTGGTTGTAATCTCAGCAGTGGACATATTCATGGATTTATCTGGGTGGTGGCCCAAGTTGGTAGAGTTCGGCTGGAGAAGGTGGGTCCATGGGGCGTAGCCTTGGGGATTATATATGGTTCGTCTGCTTGATTTCTCTCTTGTTTCTGGCCTCCATGATGTATGAGCAAAGTCTTGTGTTCTTCCCTTCTCTGTTTCCTGCCACACTGCCCTGGAATCTGTGGCCCTGGCCTTACATAAACTGAACTCCAGTATTTCCAAGGAAAACTGTGAGCAAATAAATCTTCTTTTCTCTATGTTACATGGTCAGTATTTTAGATTATAGCTGCAAAAATGCTGACTAATACTCTAGTATATGTGTATACACATATATATGTATCTTAGCAACAACTATAGTAAACATCTGCAAGTACAATGTTATATGCACCCTCATGAAGACTTGATACGAATTATTTCACTTAATCCTCAGAGCAGTCCTAGGAAGCAGGAAGTCTTATTATTCACATGTTGCAAATGCAGCAGCAGAAGTCAAGAGAGATTAAACAACCTGTTTATGGCTGTGCAGTTAGTAACTCGTTTGTATGGGATTTACATCCAAGCAGCTGACTCCAGAATCCATGCTTTTAAGCAGTATTCTTCTGCCTTTCACCTCTGATTTTGCTTCTAAAGCAACGTGGGAAGTAGGCCAGGCAGGTATAATTTTCTTCCCTGTATCACAGTTGAGTACACAGTTGAGTGCAGTGGTTTGAAGTGACTTCCCTAAGAGTGCAGAGCCAATTAGTCTATACCTGTAAACAGCAGAGCTGGCAACGAAGGGGAAGTCTCATGGGAATCAAGTGGCCTTCGAGGCATCTTCGGTTTGTGCAAAGAGCAAGGGCTGAGAGTTTAAATCCTGACTGAGACTTCCTAGGTACTTGACCTTGAATACTTCAGCCTCTGAACTTCATTCCTTCACTGGTAAGAAGGGAAAAATAATGTTTTCTTTGCAGAATATGTGAGGGTAATGTAAAGTAGGTACGTAAAAATATTGATCGCAGTTGTTAATATATTTTTAGTGATCACACTAACCATTAAACAATACAACTGTGAATTTAGGGAGAGACACAGAAACATAGGATTGTGGGCTCCTGACAACCTACTTACTATGAGGAAGCAAGCCCCAGAAATACACAGTAGCATCCAGGGAAGTCTGACATGGTAGGCAAAACTTTTTCCACCTCTCAACTTAACACTAAATGCCTGCTCTCTGATAATAAAAAATTTGAATCTTGTATCAGTGTGAGGGTTTTATTTTTTGTGATATAATTTATTGTAGGATTCCAGCAATAGGTACCTGAATCTTTCTTGAGTAGTACATTAAATACATTTACTCAAGGACAATGATTTTCCAAACAGAATGCGGCATCTGCCATGGTGAGGCTTTGAAATGTGGTATATTAATTCCTTTGCGAATGGTTTCAGGGCATATTCTCCAATGAATTCGAAATGCGAGACTTCTTTTAATCATTTCGACAGGAAGTAATTTCTCACCCCTCTGAACTGTGGCAGAAGTTATCATCTATGGCACTTCTCTGAATGTAATTTTTTTGGCTTGAAAATCGTCCCTTGTATACTTTTTTCCACTCTAAATTGAGAGATTATATATATATATTTAAAAAGAACTACACCTCTGGCTACTGTTCGTAACTGTGTTATGAATGAATTAAACAAATCTCCTTCTGGTCCATGTTATGCCTTGGGGTTTCTTCAATCCTGTCAAAACACTGAGTTTCTGTGTACTTGGTTCTCACCAAGCATCAGGAACACAGAAGTGTGGTCTTTGTGACCTACCACTTGATGCGCATCACACATTTGAATAATTATATTGTCCAGTGAGACCTAGAAGAGGCTGAGTGAAAGCGACAGGGACATTCATTTATACTAATATTGAAGGAAAATGTGATGTTCAGAAAGTATGTTTAGAAATTTATCCTGGCACGTTATTTTCCTTGATAAGAATTATGAAAAAAATGGTCACAGTGAAAGGTTCCACCATTAGAAAAAGGCCTTGGAACTGGAATAATTTGGCTACTGGAATTTTTCCAGTGAAGTAAGCATTAGTCCAGGCATTTATTGTTGTGAAAATGCAACGTGGACATTGTCATTACTGAAAATATCCTTAATCTCCACAAGGTGGGGGTATGTTCCTAGGAGAGCAGAGTTTGCAAGCCAAATTTCAATTCAATTTGAATTCAGTACATTCATTGGATCCTGACATTTTCCTCACTTTATAGGAAAGGAAATGTCTGGAACATATTAGTCACTCAATATACACGTGTTGAATAAATGTCAAATGGAAAAGTTAGTTTTTATGGTTTCAGTTGAAAAAAAATGAGAGATCCCCAAAAGTTCACTCCAAAGATATCAAGTGAAATTTCTAAGATAGGATTAGCACATTTTTTTACAGTTATTTTATTTTTAGAAAAACAAAAAAATGAAAACAATGGCAGAAGGTGGAGTAAGCATAGTTTCATCAGATTTTTGCAAAAAATATGAAGTAGTGTGGCTTGCAGTTGCCTTTGCTTGGCTTTGCTCTTTAATTTTTATAAATTAGAAGTAACATATGCTTATTGTAAAAATGTGTGTGTGTGTGTGTGTGTGTGTGTGTGTGTGTGTGTGTGTGCTCTTCAGCTCCTACCCCAAAGTGTAGCTCAGCCAGTTAACAGTACCCTCCAGTTTTTTTTAGTTATGCATTTACAAGCACATTTTTTTTTTATAGTAAGAGACTGACTGACTAGATAGTGAATGGTGTCCAGATAAGATATAAAAATAGAACTCTGACCCACAATCTGCTGCAAACTAGCTCAGGAAACCAACCCGTTATTTACTTTTGCCAGCTCAGGAAGCCACCCTGCTTTCTTTGCCAGACTTGTAGGAAGTCAGACACCATCTCCATCATTTGGTCCAAGAGGTAAAATACTGAACTCTGTACCAATTATCCCAAGACAGAAAAGGCTTCATTACCAGCAACTTGCTTAATTTCTGTCCTTGTCTCTGATTTAGTACTAACTAGAGAAAGCAAATTGTTGATGCCCCTCTATGTAACAACATAAACACATTCAGTGCTAGCCTACCTTCAGTTCCCTGTGCTAAAAGCTTCTGGTCAGGATATATCTGAACATTCATTTTTTTCAACTATGCTATTGCTTGGGTGTGTTCCCCAAAAGTTCATGTGTGGGAAACCAAATCCCCCAATCCATACATTAATGGCAACTGGAAGTGGAGCCTTTCTAAGGAAATTAGGATTAGAAGAGTTGACAAGGATGGGGCTCTATGATGGCATAAGTGACTTTATAAGAAAAGGAAGAGAGCCATGCATGGTGGTGCACACCTGCAATTGAAGCACCTGAGGGACCTAGACAGGATGATTGCAGGATCCAGGTTCAGAACTTACTAAGACTCTGTTTCAAGATAAAAAAATAAATAGGGGCCGGGCGTGGTGGCGCACGCTTGTAATCCCCGCGCTTGGGAGGCGGAGACAGGAGGATCGCGCGGGTTCGAAGCCAGCCTCAGCTACTTAGTGAGGCTTTCAGCAACTTAGTGAGACCCTGTTTCCAAATAAAATATAAAAAAGGTCTGGGAGTATAGCCTGGAGGTAGAAAGCCTCTGGGTTCCACCTCCAGTACCACCACACACACACACACACACACACACACACACACACACACACACAAAATAAAAAAAAAAGAGGGCTGGATTTTCTCAAAGGTAGAATGCCCTGGGGGGTTCAATCTTTAGTACACACACACAAAAAAAAAAAAAAAAAAAAAAGGGCTGGATTTTCTCAAAGGTAGAATGCCCTGGGGTTCAATCTTTAGTACACACACACACACACACACACACACACACACACACACACAAGAAGTAGAGAGACCTGAGGTTCCACCATGTTAACATGCAGCAAAAAGACCTCACCAGACACTGAGCAGATGCCAGTGCCATGCTCCTGGACTCCTCATCCTCCAGAACTGTGAAATAAGCTTCTTTTCTTTATAAATTAACTCTTCTTTAGTATTCTTTTATAGCAGTAGAAAAGAAAGCAGGCCAAGACACATTACAAAGCTTTCTCATTCCTCTGCCTGACTTTGAGTCTCAGCCAAACACAAGTGATGGTGGCAATGCCCTTGCTATTTAAGCTCAGAACAGATAGCTTTTGCATGTTCATACTTGGTTGGTCTTTGTCTATTTCCATAACAGATGCAGATTCTTTAACAACATGGGGTTGAGTATCTACTGTTGTGATGGTTGACCAGATAGATGATGATAATGCTGTACTAGAAGGGAAACATGTAAACAAACATGTTTAGAAAATAATTTTAGGGAGTGCAATAGGTTCTTAAGAGCTGAGTCAAAGGATAAAGAGTCATAGAAGGTGCTACCTATATAAGGTAGTCAGGAAAGTCCTTTCTGAGAATGCGACCCTTAAGCAGCATCTGGATAAATGTAGAGAGTGAGCCATGTGGTTACATGGTAGGGGAAAGGACCTGTTGGCTGAGGGAATAGTGAGTGCAAAGACCTTGCACTGGGAATGAGCTCATTTTGTTTGGGGGAAAGTAGGAAGTGTGGAGTTTGTAAAGCAGATCAAGCTAGCAAGAGTTTCTCACTGGCTTTGCTTGATTCTCACAGTAAGCTGTGTAATTTCCTTTATGATCGAATATACAACTCAAATACGATTGAAGGTTGAATTGTGACCTAAAAAGTTGTATTGAAGTCTGTCCCGTCCCTAAGGCTCCGACCTGCAGAGCCCCAGGAAAGAAGACACAAACGCCGAGTCTGCTGATGATACTTCTTCTTCTTTACTTCTTCCTCTTTAATGCATACAGCAAGCAAATATATATCAGCATCATAACCCCTCCCTCTTTACCCTACCAACCCCAAACTTTTCACAGCTAGGGCATGCACATTTCTAACACTCTCATAGGCAGGCTGGTGGTAGCACGAGGCGCTGCATCACTGATCATCCTGCAGGCACGTAATATGACACACTGCGCATGCTCAAGGAGACGTCAATCTTGTGAGTCTTATGACTTGGCAGCAAGCCTAGGCGCCATCTTGAGTCAATGCTGGCAACAAGCCTAGGCGCCATCTCAGTCCAGCCGAGTGGGCCCCTACAGAAGTCCAAACCCCTATTGCCTCAGAATCAGGAACCAGAGTATCTCTTTATGTAGATCAGTTAGCAGAAGGCAACTTCTAGGGGTAAGTCTTGCTATCACCATGATTCTTTCTCTTAGGAAGAGTCACAGAGATATGTATGGCCTTTGGGTGGGATACAGCTTGTGGATGGATAACAGACTGACCAACAGACTGCTGGATGGATTTCAGTCTCTTAGTCTCTTCTACCCATCTTGGCTCAAGGCTTTTTGTTTGCAATGTGTATACATTGCACAAACATTAGATTTTTCTCAGGAGTTTATCACAAGCTTTCTAACTAAACAGCAATTTTCATAGTAATTTTTGTGACAGAAATGCTATTTTCTGTCAATATCTAATTTTCCCTTATCTCTTTTTTTATGGTAATAGGGATTGAATCCACGAGCGGGGGATTCTACCGCTGAGCTACAGCCCCAGTCCTACTTTATTTTTTATTTTGAAACAGTGTCTTACTAAGTTGCTGAGAACCTCACTAAATCACTAAGGCTGGCCTCAAACCTATGTTCCTTTTCTTTCAGCCTCCCAAGTACTGGGATTTACAGATGTGCACCTTACCTGGCTTCTTTCTTGGTTTTGATAGATCCCTATATCTGTGGCCAAATATATAGATGCCCAGAATAAAGAACAAACATCCCTTACATAAGCAGTGAAGTTATGTAGAATTGTTTTGTGACAGCTTTGAAGAACTTTTAAAGGATAGCTGGTATATACCCTTTACTCCCTCAAGCCCTCACTTTCACCTTGAACATTGATATGAGGCTGAACTGCTACCAAATTAAGGCTGAAATAGGAGGAGCATAGGTTCTAGGACAGCCTCAGCAACTTAGGCCCTCAGCAACTTAGTGAATAAAAATAAAATAAAACAATTTATATAAGGGGCTCAAGCTTGGAGATAGAATGTTCTTGGGTTCAATCCCTAGACCCCTTCTGCAAAAATTCCTAGAAAACAATATAAAGTTAATATATCAGTATAACTCATTTTGTGTCTCTGATCTCACTGTGTTAATTCTAAAGCTGCTTATTGTTATTATATAAAAGAAGAATGCCAATTTTAAATACATGCACTCAAAACACATGTACATCAGATTTCAATTCTGTAGGGAACAGATATAATAGCAGCTTTCACCTAACAGACACCTGCTCCCTGTGGTAGATTTTTAACATTTGTCTGTAGTAGAACTTTAGTACCACAAGGTGAATAAACATGAAATAAGACATTTCCAAAATATTTTTTCTCTATTTTTTTATGGTACTGATGAATGAACCCAGGAGCATCTTACCTACGAGCTATACCACAACCATTTTTATTACTATTTGCAAACTGAATCTCACTAGGTTTCTTAGGGTCTCATTAAGTTGGTGAGGTTGTCCTTGAACCTACAATTTTCTGTCTCAGCCTCCCAAGTATTGGGATTATAGTTGTGTGCCATCACACCTGGCTCCAGAATCTTACTATTGGGAAATTACCCCACTGATTGAGCCAGCCTGCCGGCCTGCCTGCCTGCCTGCCTGCCTTTCTTCCTTCCTTGCCATACCCTCTGATTTTCTTTTTGGCCACCTACTGGGAAGTCCAGACTGACTTCTGAAAATTTTGGAGATAAATTCTTCAGTTTATTGATTTCATTTTGGAATCTATTTGAAGGTATTTTATATTTTTTTGCTGTGAGATGGAAAATGGAGAAAATTTACCAAATAAAATACTTAAGGGAAAGCCAACCATTATTTAAAAATATATTTTAATAACATTATAATCAATTATTTTTGGAGTTGTACTGAATGGCTTTGGAGTGCACCTGACCAATAGCTGACCACAGACTCAACAGAACAAACAAATCTGTCCATCTGTATCACTGATCCTAGGGTTAGGATTAGAGTTTGGCCATTGTAACTAACAGTTTACATTTCCAGTGGATTAAAAATATAAATTTGCCACTTACCTTTCATTCATTCCCTCTCATAGCATGAATTTCCCAGTCAGAAAGTTCAGATGTAAAATGACATATTATTTCCTCTACTCCACCTTTTTTCCCCCATGAGAAGTCCTCTGCATTAAAGAGCTACTGCACAATTGACCTTTTGGGTTTAGTGTTTTCCTTGTAAGGCAGGGACCTCTCTAGGTGCCTAATTTCCCCTGCCATATTGTCAAATTCTCCAAGTCACTCTTTATGTTTAATATCTATTTCTACATCCTAATTGCACCTACCTTACATGGAACATTCAGATATGTGTCAAATAATATTAAAACTCTTCTCATTTTCAAAATGTGAAAAGTCATTGTTAAGCATGACAATGAGTTTTTTTTTTTGGCTTTCTCTGGAAAAATGACTTATTCAGTTAAAAGTTTTAATTGGTTGCCGTTTTGACCTATTTCACTATTTCTTCTCAGTTATTAATTTATAGGCATTGCTCTATCTTCACCTTTTCCATCATGCCTTTTCTCTCGCTCTGTGTGTGTGTGTGTGTGTGTGTGTGTGTGTGTGTGTGTGTATGCTATTTTTACTATTATTCTATTTATGCTATTTATCTTTTCAGTTTCTATTTACAAGTTTCCCATATTCAGAAAATCTAATGTTAATATTGAAACTGGTCAGTCACTGATACTATCATTTTATTAGAATATCACTTACCCAGGGGAAGTTCATGAGGCCAGATGACAGCTCCCTCCAGCCATTTCAGTTTTTTTTTTACTCATCTGGCCTAATACATGTTGACTTAGATGACACAGGGTGACAGAAAAAGCTGCCACAGGTGAATAAAGTTATTTCTTATGCCTACTCTTAGGGAACAGTTTTGTTATCTTACTATTCTCCTCACCCTCCCTGTGAAGTTTAAATATTTTGCTAAGCTGCCATAAATTACCCAAATATGAGGTTTTCTAAATATCAAGTAAACTGAGATTTTCTTCTTTTTATTTGATTTTAAAAACATTAGATATTTATATTGGTGTATCACAGTCTCACATCATAATGCAGATCACAATGATATTGACATACATGCACACAGCACTGGTGGACCTGCCCCCAGCTTCCTCCCTGCACCCTTTCTTCTTCATAAAGGGTATTGAGATTGACATTGGTATTCTTACACATCTACATAATGTCGATGGAAGCGTTTCGTTCATTAACTCTCCCTCTCCCTCCCACTTCCCCTAGACTGCATCCCTTGCTCTACTAAACCAATCCCTCTGGTGTTCAGATTGCTCCCTAGCTCTGCATATGAGAGAAAACATGTGACCTTTCACTTTCTGTGACGGCTGATCTTTCCGATAGACTCTGAAACTCTCTGCTACAGCACCCCATATGCCATTTTTTCTTTTTGCAAGTGGCCACTGTTCCCTTTTGTGCAGTGCATAAGCTTGTCAGTGGAGCCCTTCCCTCACCAGGATTATCCTCCTTCCCACACTCTCCCAGAAGATGAGTGCGCTGGTTTGCATCATGCCGATACACACATGGACACACACAGTCCCTCCTCCCTTGATGACTTTGTATCTTTGGAAAAATGTGCTTTTATGCTTTCTTTTTGGTTGAAAATCTAACATGACTCCTTGTGGCAGGCAGTAACTGGAAACTCTATAAAAGGATGTGCTCACATCAAAAGAGACCAGAAAAGACAAGGAGTGCTCTAACGACACAGGAGAAGTGGATAGACAGAGAATGGCGAGTAGAACGGTGGATTCTCATCCTCATAGATTCATAATTTATAATTCCCCTTGGAGCTTCCACCTCTGATATATGTACAATAAATCCACAACCAGGCAAAGTGGTACCTGCATGGAACCCCAGTACTTGAGAGGTCGAGACAGAAGGATTGCAGGTTCTAGGACCCTCAGCAGCCTACTTAGACTTTATTTCAAAACAAGCAATAAGAAAAATATATAAAATCGTTGAGGGTGTAGCTCAGAGGTAGAATGCTCTGGGTTTAAACCCCATGCCCCAGACAAAACAAAAAGCAAAAATGAAACAACCAAAAGAAATACCCAATTTTTCTTTAAGACTCAATCTGTGAAGTTTAGAGTTCATGTTTCAGCAAGTCTTAAAATGTGGGCCTTATCAATTTAACTTCTTGGATTGAGATGCCCTTATATATTTTATATTGGCCTCATTAAGTAGGGTAAAAAACAACTCCCCAAAGCTATTGCTGAAGAGATGCTTTTCTGTGTTTTTATTCTGGAAGAATTTGTGGCACTCCAAATTTGTTACCTGGGCTTCTCACTCAATTTAGAATATCCATTTTGAATATTTTTCTCCCTGTGCCTGAAATTATAAATTAATGTCAGTTAATAGACTCTATGATTTATTGGATCTGGCTCAGTAACATCACTCCTTTTATTTTATTGAAGCCAATTTTGTTAAGCTTTACTAAGGCTCATGGAGTCCCTCTGGGGCACAGCATTACCCTCATTGCAAATTCAGAATAAACCCATAGAGCCACAATGCATTGGTTTGCTATTAGATGTAAAAGCACAGTGAAAATGGGTATTATGTCAACCATATGACACATAACATAGATTTTTACTAGGCCAAGCAGGAAAATATTATGTCAAAGTATTGGTTAAGCCTTGACATCCCCTTAGGTTTCTCTGTATTCACACTATATACATTTCTCACATCAAGCCAGTGGGTAGTTATTTTTTACCCACTATGTGTCCAGTAGAGTTAAGCATGAAAGGGGAGGTCTGAAGGACAAAGATGTTTTTTTCTAAGCTACTTGATGTCTATTAAAAAGAATGTGCAAGGCTGGGTGTGGTGATGCACGCTTGTAATCCCCGCACTTGGGAGGCTGAGACAGGAGGATCACATGGATTCGAAGCCAGCCTCAGCTACTTAGTGAAGCTCTCATCAACTTAGTGAGACCCTGTTTCCAAAAAAAATCTATATCTATCTATATCTCTCTATCTATCTATCATCTATCTATGGTCTATGAATATAGCCCGGAGGTAGAAAGCCCCTGGGTTCCATTCCCAGTACCACCAAAAAAAAGAATGTGCCAGGCATGGTGGCACGCACCTGTAATCTCAGTATTTGGGAGGCTGAAATAGGAGAATCACAGATTCAAGAAAAGCCTTAGTAAATAGACTCTCAGCAAACTAGGGAAAAGAATAAAAACCAAACTAATGCATGCATAGTTTGGTAGTTTCATAATTATCAAACTATGGAACAAGCCAAGATGTCCATCGACAGATGAATGGATTACAAAACTATGGAATATGTACACAATGGAATTTTACTTGGCCATAAAGAAGAAGAAAATTATGTCATTTGCAGGGAAATGGATGGAACTGGAGAACATTATGCTAAATGAGATTAATCAGTCACAAAAAGTAAGAAATCAGATGCTCTCCCTAATATTTGTAAGCTAGGGAGAAAAAGGGTCATAGGAGAAACCATAGATGAGAAAATAAGAAGGCTTAACTGGGTTAATGTGAGGGGGGAAGAGGGAAATTCTCTAATGTATATGATGTTCATTGAGAAACATATCAAAGTCAATCACTAAGCCAAACAGGAGAAGGAGGGAGGAGGGAGGGAATGGGTGGAAATCGGGTAAGGAGTAAATGAGTGATATGGGCACGTATGTCTCTACCATCTTGTATTCCATTAAGACTACAATACACCAATAAAAAAATAAAAAAGCAAAAAATAAAGAGACTGGAGATCTAACTCAAGGGTAGAATGTCCTGTACCACACACACAAAAATAAAAATAAAAAAGAAGAGAAACATAGATGGGGGCTATTGTATTTTTTTTTCTGATATCTCTTCAGTGCCCCAAACATGCTAGATAAATAGTAATGGCCCAAAAATAATGTTAAAAATGAACAAAGGGTATTATTTTGATTCAGCAAACATTATGAAGTACCATATACCTGAAAGTGTAAGGGTATTTTAGCACTGTTCTTCAGAATCAGATTAAAGCATATGATGGGTTGGAGTGGAAGAAGTTGATGGGCATTGTTTCTGCTAATCCTGGCACAAAGATATGTGGTCATGGGGTACCACCGTATCTTCAGGATGCTTGTGTGTCTCTGGGGTGAAGAGTAGATTGGCAATGGGGTAGAAAATTTGGATGTAATATAGGATGTAATCTTTCTCTGGGCAGATTCCAGGTGTGTTTCAGAGTACAAGCGCATGAAGCCTCAGAACGGGAGAGAAGTAGTTTAGGTGCCACAGGTCCTCTGAAATATTCTGATAGAAAGCTGTTCAGCTTCACCTGGCACCTTGAGCAGTAGGGAACTTGTGACTTCATTGAAACATATTCCCACATTTCTTTGTTTGTTGGTTTTTAAAATGCAGTCTCTCTGTGTTGCCCTGATTGGTCTTGAATTTGGGGGCTCAAGTAATTCCCCTTCCTCAGCCTCCCTACTAGCTGGGTCTGCAGGCATGCACCATCATGCCTGGCTGATAATTGTACATTTAGACTGCTCCAATCATAGTAATTTTTTTTATAGCATTGGGGTTCCTGGAAGCTCTTCTACCTCCGGGCTATACTCCCAGACCTATTTTATACTTTTTTAAAATTTGGAAACAGGGTCTCTTAAGCCAGCGCTGCTGGCTTTGAACCTGCGCCATCCTCCTGTCTTGGCCTCCCAAGCATGGGGATTACAAGTGTGCGCCACCATGCCTGGCCATAGTAATACTTCTTTATGCTGTGATAAAATTTCCAGTTATTAATCCTAATTATATTTCCTAAAAAGAATTTAAGAATATTTCTTTTCATCATAGAATGATATCATTTTTATCGTGTCTCATTCTATTTTCCTTTTCTTGGACATTTTGTTAATAACTATCCGAAAATAATATTTGTTAATTGTATATTTCACAGAGGCCATGGTTTTCTGATACTCCACTGTCTATTTGTATTCGCCACCTTCAATTTTCACATATTACTTTTTCTTTAAATCCATATTTACTTTCCATATAAGAAAACACACAGATCTTAAATATATAGTTTGATGAGCTTGAGAATAATATATTCCTCGGTAACCACCAACCCAATCAAAAGATAATACATAAACCAGGTGCGGTGGTGCACACTTGTAATCCCAGCATTCGGGAGGCTGAGACAGTAGGATCCGGGTTCACAGACATCCTCAGCTACTTAGTGAGCCCCTTTGCAACTGAGACCCTGTTTCAAAATAAAGAATAAAAAATAGGGCTGTTGGTATAGCTCAGAGTTAGAATGCCCCTGGGTTCCATACCCAATTAAAAAAAAGATAAAACATTTTCATCATTCTAGAGAATTCTCTTATACTCTTTTATAGACAACCTTTTTAGAGCTATTCTGATTTTCATAGATATTGGCTACTTCTACTTTATCGTGAGCTCCATATTAGTATAATAAAAAACACGTGCTTTTTTGCGTTGGGCTTCTCTTGCTCAGTGTGATGTTTCTGAGGTTTTTCTATACTGTTGCATGTGGCAATCATGTTTTCCTTATTAGTGCTGAGTAGCATTTTGTTGTATGATCATGGCTGTAGTTATTTTTCTATCTTTGTTTTGATGAATTTTGGGGGATATGCATCACTCTTTTCATTAGGTTTTCATAAATGATTTGATCAGAATGAACTAGAAAAAGATGACTACCTTCTTTGTTTTGGCATTACACTTTTGTTAACATAACCCCAGATTACATAAGTAATTATAATGTCTTTATTGCACTGTGTACATGATGGTGGATTGAAGAGAGTAGAGCTTTCTAGCAAGACTTCCATGCGTTCAAATTTCAGATATGTCACTTGTGAGCTGTAGAAGATAAGTGAAATTATTTTATGTCTCCCTCCCTCTGCGAGAAGGGAATAATGATAATCCAACATCCATGTTTAGGAACTGAAGGTATTCAGTAAATAATAGTTCCTACACACACCTGTTCACCTGTTTTCATTTGGAGTTGAAATTATCTTCTTGCTAAATATTATAGTCTTGATGTTACATTTTTCTTAAATACTTGAGCATTTCTTTCAATTCGTGTGCCAGAATTTTACACGTTTTCTGTTTCTCTTCATGTAATCCAGTCCAGTGCTCCACCTCATTGACCCTAACTGACTCTTATCTGATCAACAGGCAATGCTGGTATCTGCATTAGCTTTGTTGTGTATGGATTTGATAAGCATATAATTTATATATTCATCTCACTCACTATTAGTATTGGAAAAGAACAGTACCAAGGGCATTCCTTTAGCGTAAAATTAACAACCTCTCCTAAGTTTGAAATTGATCTGCTAATCAATATTCTTTGGGAACTGTTATGCAGGCAGTTTTAAATCCCTTGAGCCATATTATTTTTCAGTTATCTTTTTATAAGATGTCAAGGGACAAAAGTCTACAAACCTATAGTATTCAAAGACCTTGGAAATCCTATAAACATAGGAAGTAAATTATAACCACTCTTTAAGAATATTTTTAGTTCCGGTTTCAAAATAATGAATAAAAAATAGGGCAGGGAATGTAGCTTGGAGGTCAAATGCCTCTGGGTTCCATCCCCAGACCTGCAAAAAAAAAAAAAAAAGAATATTTTTAGTTCACTTATTAAAATATTCTGCTTTAACCTTTAATAATTGACCTCATTAATTTCAAACTTTTGAAAAGGGAATCTCTAATTTACTGTAGGAAGAATGTCACATATCTTGCTCAAAATAATTCTTAGGAAAAAATTTCAACAGAAATGTAAATGTATTTAGTATTTCTCAATTGAGCATCCTTTAAAAATATCTTTAACTTGCAAAATTAATGGCTTTCTTGTGATTCTTTTCTTGAATAAAATTTCAGATTCTTTCCTTGTATTATCACTTCTAAAATAGTTTCAAAATACTATTCATGTCCAAACAGTGAACCAAATCATAATTTCTTCTCAATGTGATATTTTAGCTTGGTTTATGAAAGTATTATTTTGGTTGATCTATACAACCTTCCACACAGGTACTCATTTTTCTAAGAGTATATAGTTTGTTTTTCCTGGTTTCATGTATTTTCATTGTTAAGCATGGAAATTGATCATGTGACTGATGAAGGTCTTGACATAAAAACTATTGCTCAAAATTTTTTACTACTTAAAAAATTAAAGACCATGTGAAAAGAACAAAAGAAGTGGATTTGGCAGATCTTTGAAGACAGGAACGAGGCCATACTTTCTGCTTCATCTTTATTACCAATATTGTTTTCACATACAAAACACTCAATAAAATGTAAATTTCATTGAGAGAGAGTTTAATTCTGATTGTTTTTCATACAGATAATATTTTTATACTTAGAAATATATTTTCAATAGTTTATAGTTTTTTTATGTGTGTGATACTACCTCCAGTCCTATTTAATTAATTAATTACTTATTTTTTGTGTGTGTGTCTGGGGACGGAACCCAGGGGCATTCAAACCTCCGACTTACACCACCTGTCCTAGTTTTTATTCTTTATTTTGAAACAGGGTCTCACTAAATTGCAGAGGGCCTCACTAAGTAGTAGCTGAGGTTGTCTGTGAACCGTGATCATCTGGTCTCAGCCTCCTGAATGCTGGGAGTATAAGCGTGTGCCACCATGCCTGGCTAACTTTTTATTTTTGAAACAGGATCTCACTAAGTTTCTGATGGCTGCGCTGAGGCTGGTCTCAAATCTGCTATCTTCCTCTCTCATCCTCCCAAGTACTTTGATTACAGGCATGTGGTACCATGTCTGGCCACAGATTCTTATTAAATGCTGTCTGCCCACATATTACAGTATTTTAAAAAGTCTGAGGAGAAAAAATGTTTCTTCTATTTTGTAATTTTGTAATGTGCAATACTTTGGTATCTAAAACCATTAAAATGAGAACAACCAGGAAGATAACATCACAGAATAACACTCATGTAATCAAATTCTCTCAAGAGATAGACACATGATTAAATCATTTTCTATACAAATTTCCATTAGGACAATTTAAGTGGAAGTTAGGAAGAAAATCACAACACAAACTAGTGTGGGGAAATTTTTATATTTGTATTCCTGAAATGGGTGAGAATGTGTACAGAGGAATGTCCTTGGGCTGAGCCTTTGATCTGGGCTCATTATACGATCATTATTTATGGCCTTGTCTATTGGACTTTATAGTCACTTCATGTTGATTGATTCATTTCCTCATTTAAAGAGGATTATTATATTCATGCAGAAAGCTTACACGTGTCTTTGGAAAAATTTCAAAAATACACCTTTCTGGTTTTCATCTCTATTAATTTAGTTTTGTGGAACGATCAGTCAGTAAAATGAGGAAACAATTAGCTAAAAACATTTTGTTCAGCCAGGTGTAGTATTGCATGCTTGTAATCCTAGTACTTGGGAGGCTGATACAGTAGGATCACAGGTTCAAGGACAGCCTCAGCAAATTAACAAGACCCTGTTTCAAAATTTAAAGCAATATAAATGGTTGGAGATATAGCTTGGAAGTAATGCCTCTTGGTTCAACCCTCAGCACCAAAATAAGTCAATCAATCAATCAATCAAAAACATCTCTTCATCATCAGTATCATCATCTTACTATTATATATGCCAATAATAATAAGAAAAATAATGATGATGACGAGAGGGATAACTCTCAGTAATGTAATGGCAATAAACAGCAAGACTAGAGATTCAGCATAAACTATTTTTTTTTTTAGTTCTTGAATTCGAATTAGTTTTAAGAGAGATGTCTGTTTACATGTGAGTTGTCCTGACAGATAAATCAGAGATCCTAACACCAAATTTAATACCACAGAGTATAATAAGGATTTGTGATGCTTCCTAAAGGACCCAAGGTCTATAAACCAATGAATAGTTTACAGTGAGGCATAAATACAGCATTTAAAACATCCAGCCATTTTATGGGAGAAAATCTTGTTTTGTTTGAGATTTGGCAGTGGTGAAAGAGAAATACTTGTTCTTACAAATTTTATATGAAGATGGCTTTATTTTTCAAATGTTAACAAGAGAACCTTAGAAATTATAATTGGGCTGAAGAAATAACTAGACTAGAATGAGGGCAGCAAATGAGAAAGAGGTTTCCCTCAAGAAAGGGAAACTCCAGGGCCATCTGTTTAAGATCTGGCTCCTTCCCTGAGAAGTGTCTGAATCTGTAAAAGATGGGACCAGGGAGAAATTCACTTATGAAATGACCAGGAGAATATGCTAAAATGAAATGAAAAAAGACCCCAAATGAATAATTTATGATTGCATCTCATCTTAAATTCTCATTTTCTTAAGGAACACTTGGGTAATCGGTAAGAGATGAGCCACTCTTCTGGACATGCCAATCTCAGCTTGTGTTGACATGACAGAGGCATTTACAAGCCCCGTGCATTTTTCAAGCTCAGCTTGATTCATTTTCCTGCAGATCTGCATAGTAAGTCTTAGCTGATTTGTTCAGCAATAGAAATATTTTATGCATGTCCCTCTTTCTCAAGGGCCTTGACTTCAGGAGGGTTGCCTCAATAACAGCCTCTTCAAATGGTCTCAGATTCTCTGTATGGGCATGTCATCTCCACAGACTGTGGCCTATTTTCTACCAGTTTACCTGAGTTTACCAGTGGAATCCAGAGTGGGTGAAATGCCTGGTCATGCCCAAACTTCACTCCAGCAAGTTGAGAGCAGGCCTTGGGGAACAGAGACCTTTCCATGCTTCATACTAGAACCAAAAAAATACTTTCTAGTTGAAAATATTATCTGCTAGCAACAGCTAGTTTGGCCTTTTGTTCTGATATTTCTGAGTTGTCTTAAAAATACTTAAAGAAGTGAAAAGTAACAACTCTGGGTGATACCAATAGTCCTTTGGGATGCATCCCATCAAAAACAGGAAAAAGGGATGTGTGAAGGGTTGATGCTTCTGTTTTGTTGAGACTACAGTGGTCATGGTTTAAATTTTTCTTGATTCATCAGAATGCAACAAAGACCTCCATCTAAGGGTCTAATTAAACTCCCTGTAGCCATGGTTATTCCTCAAATAGCCTTTTGTTATCAAATTTGAAAATTTATATGCAGTGGTTAGCTGAGACTTTTATGAAAGTGGGGTGTGTGTGTGTGTGTGTGTGTGTGTGTGTGTGTAAAGAGATTCAGGAATAAAAAATGCACAATACTTCTTGAATACAAAATTCTAATTTCAGAAATCTATGCTTTAAAGATGGAATAGTGGCACATGCCTTGTAATCCCAGTATTTGGGAGGCTGAGATGGGAGGATTGTGGGTTTAAAGCTAGTCTCAGAAATTTAGGGAGACCTTGTTTCCTAATAAATGAAAAGGGCTGGGAGTATAGCTCAGAGGTAGAATGTCCCTGTGTTCAGACCCTAGTATTACACACACACACACACACCAATGCTTTACAATTGAAAATATGTAAGTATATATGTCCAAGTATGTTAATGCACCATTGTTTGTAATGATATATAACCTGAAACAAGCTAATTGTTAACTAGTAAGAAAATGATAGGTATGTAATATTATGTAGCCATTAAAAAGGATGTGCCAGAGTGCTTCATATCTACCTTGAAGGACATGGGATCTATTGTGAGGTAAAATAAAAGTATATTATATAATACATATCATGTCATTCTATTAAAATACATAAATGAAAATCACATGTGTGGGGAAAAAAGCATAAAAAGAAACACTTCAAAATGCTAACACTAAGCCGGGCGTGGTGGTACATGCTTGTAATCCCAGCATTTGGGAGGCTGAGACAAGAGGATCGCAGTTTGCGGACAGCCTCGGCTACTTAGTGAGGCCCTTTGCAACTCAGTAAGACCCTGTTTCAAAATAAAGAATAAAAAAAAAAAAACAGGGCTGGGGGTGTAGCTTGGAGGTAGAATGCCCCTGGCTCCCTTCCCCAGTACCTTAAAAAAATGCCAACACTGGTTATAAAAAATATGAGATTGAAAAGGTGAGGGAGTTTCACATTTTTCTCTATAATCATGTGCATGGTTTGCAGATATATTAGTTTTCTGGGATTTCTGTAAAAAGGACCACAGAGTGGTTTGAAGAGTAGAAATTTGTTTTTCCACAGTTCTGGAAATCAGAAGTTTGAAATGGAGGTGTCAGTAGGATCGCTTGCTCCTAAGGGGAAAGATCTCTCCCAGGCCCTCTGTTTCTTAGCCCATACACTTCATGGTATATTTCCTCTAGGTGTCCTATATCTTTGTTCAAATTTCCCCCTTTTTATAAGGTAAGCAGTCATATTGGATTAAGGTCCATTCTAATGTCCTCGCTCTACTCAGTTGCCTCTTTATAGACCGTGTCCCCAAAGAAGGTCACATTTTTAGGTACTGAGGTTATGACTGCTCCGTTTGAACTGGTGAGGATACAATTCAACCCATAACACCAGGCTTTTCTCTTGTAATGAAACAAAGGTTTTAAATGATGAAACTACAGAGAAAAGGGTATGAGTGTTGGCATTAAAAGGCAGTGATGACTTAGAGTTGTTTCTGTCATTCTCTAGCTACTCTTGGGCAAATCATCTCTCTTTCTTTGGGTACTGTATACATCTGTAAGAAGAGATTTTGACATGTCTGATTGTTGAAGTCCATCACTCCCCCAAGTAGCCTTCATCTTTATAGAACTTGACTGATTTTTCTGGGCCCCCAAATCCCCATTATTTGCAAATCATATGGTTTCTGAGAAAATGCATCTTTCCCCCATCATCATTTCTTGGGACTAAGACAGCTCAGAGCTTAGACATCATGTTTTAAAAATTAATTAGTAACTTTAATTGATGCATCAAAATTATATATTTGTTGTGTAACAACCTGATATTTTAAAATATGTATATACTGTGGAATGATCAAGCTGAGCGAATTCACATGCATTACCTAGCAACTTGGTAAGAACATTTAATATCAGTGATTGTCAAGAATACACACATTGGTGGTTTTTTTTTTTTTCGGGAGGGGGAATGGGAATGAACCTAGGCTCATTCTACCTTTGAGGTATACCCCATCCCTTTCTATTTCTTGAAACAAGGTCTCTGTAAGTTGTTGTGGGTCTGTTTCTGTTGCTGAGACTGGCCTAAAACTTGCCATCCTCTTGTTTCAGCCTCCTGGATACTGAGATTTCAGCCATGTACTACCATACCTGCTAATACATTGTTACTTATTATAGTTACCATGCTGTACAATATATCTCTTGGAATTATTCATTCTGGTTCACTGTAATTTTATAATCTTTGACCAACATCTTCCCAACACATTTCCTTCTATTCTACTCTCTGCCTCTGTGAGTTCAACTTTTTAAGATTCTTCATATAAGTGAGATCAAGCCCATTTGTTATTCCATGCCTGTCTTATTTCTCTTAACATAATGTCCTCCAGGTTCATCCATGTTGTCCCAAATAGATCTTAGATTTTCTTTCACAGTGAGTCAAAACCACTTTCCCCTAACCAGTGAAATAGCTCTCACATACTCCAGGTGAGTCAGTTGTAACCAGCCTGGGGTAACACTTTGCCATGAGTAGTTCCGTCTACCCTGAGTTTCACCTAAATCCATGATTCCTTGAATTTTATGTGCTCATGCCTTAGATGTGCCTGTTAGACAATAGAATTCTCTAACAAAATACTTCCTGTACCTTTATGAGGTCACCTCAAATTCCACTATATGATCTTCCTCCTATATATAACTGGCCCTATTTATAATATAGCTTTCCTGGAAAAGTTGTCAGTATTCCAGTGACTTGAGATGAGAATGAATAAATGCGTTTTACATAGAATAGTTGGTAGGCCAAGGTCCTCATTGTTGAGGAACAAAGTCCACCCTGTCTTTATTCCAGCTTCCCTGGCTTCCCTGTTTCTTTCTTGGGAATGCTGCGTGTCACATTTCACTGGACTCTTTGGTTGCCATCTAATAGGTTGACTCCGTCACTCTTGCCGATGCCTGGCAACAGCAGTGTCTAAAAGGTGACAGGGATGCTTATTTTGCCCAATAACTCTAACCTTTCAGGTCTCTGGATGATGATGGTCATTTAAAAAAAGACAAAGAAAGGGAGCATTGTCAGATGAAGCGCAGGCTCCCGTTTTTGCTGTCTGTTCATCCTAATGGTGTATGTCACAACAGTTCTGGGATTAGGTGGCTCCAGATCCAATTTACCAAAGAGACACAGGGTTCCCAGTAGTTCTAATAGACTGCTACAGAAGTAGTGTTGAGTGCGTTTATGTGGCTGTACATTTTATACGGTACTTTAACCAGGGAGAGTAAACTGAATGCTATGCTTTGAAAGATGTGTTTAATTACTTGGGAAGGTATATTGTCCAAATAATTATAACTGTAATACATTCTATACATGTAATGGTGCTACATGTTTTTGGTATTTTTTTGCAGTACAGCTTTTATTTGCTTTCATTGTTTTTCTTCCAGACATTCCTCACCTGACTGAATTGAGTGAGAATCCAGAATTCTCTTAATTCTCTCCTAATTCCTAGTCTTAGGGCATTTATGAATCCCACTGATCAATCTTTTAACTTTATTTTTGGTGAGTGATTAAAGAATTATAGTCTGAGAACAAAGATGGACATCAGTGATGCATTCTGATAATTGTTAAGGATTCTTACTGCAGGAGGGTAAATAGACAAACTACCTCCTTAGTATTGTGGTTGGTTTATCTAGTGGAATGGCTAAACTGAGCACAAGACCCTTTTCTCATTTGTTAGTTTATTACTGTCTTCCTTCAAGGAGCCTGGCCATGCCATTGGGTTTGCATGTTTAGTTATACTGTTCTTGTGTCTCACATGAATGATTTTAACTGGGTAAACAATCTCTTTATGGCTGTAATACAGAAGTAGAAGAGTTTGAGTATTCTTTCTGTTTATGTCTCTCTATGCTGAATTGATAGAAACTGGAAAGTCTCAGTATTTGAATGGTAATGGGGCATGCATGCAGTGTTCTCATCTAGTACAGACATAAAGAGGCATATGCTGTGAAGGAGCTATTTCTCAGCTATGGGGAAGGCTCACGAAGGCTCAGTAATGGTGTTGTCACTAGCTTTCATGTTTTCCTGGTCTTCGTGTTTCTATCTGGCTCTTCATCTGACTGGTGAATGTCATGGGCTATACTGGCCGCCATGATTGATGTGATTAGGAAAGGAAATCTGACTTTGTATGGGATTTCTGTCCATTTGGTTCCTATGACCCATCTTTGCCCTGCTCTGGGTCAGTTAACATGATTAAGATTAAGAATTCTTTGATGTACATATCCATGACAAATTTATCTTTTTTTTTTTTTTGCGGTACTGGGAATGGAATCCAGGGCCATTCTACCTCTGAGCTACACCCTCTGTCCTATTTTTTATTCTTTATTTTGAAACAGGGTCTCACTAAGTTGCAGAAAGCCTCACTAAGTAGCTGGGCCTGGTCACAAACCCGGATCTTCCTGTCTCAGCCTCTCAACTACTGGGATTACAAGTGTGCGCCACCATGCTCAGCTGACAAATTCAGCTTTGCATTCTTCATAACGCTTGTGGTAGGTTTTTGGCATTTGTGGAATGAACGAATTCAGTCAAGTAGATCTGCATCATTATTTTCAAAACAATAGAGTTAACTTTTCCTCCAAAAGGGCCTTTCTATTTTGATGCAAACTTTATCTCAATGACATGCAAAACAGTGCTTTAGATGGAAACTTGAGGAAAACCTGAAATCATTAGTGTCAATAAGAAGAGACCTAGATTTGGTTTTGGTTTTCTTCCATTGGATTATGTCTGCCACATAAATATGAACAGTCACAAATGAATAAGCAGACAGTCTAAAAACGGTTTCTATGTTCTTTTGGTATTGGGGATTGAACCCAGGGAATGACCCTGGATTCAATACATCTGAAATGGACCTCAATCCTCTTTTATTTTCTATTTTGAAATAGGATCTTACTATATTTGAGGCTGGCCTTGAACCTGTCATTCTCTTGTCTCAGGCTCTCAGGTACTGGGATTACAGGTATGTGCCACCATACCTGGCTTAATCCTGCATTCTAAACATCGTCATTTTAGGGAGATTTTCCAGTAAAATCCTATTTGCCTTTCAGAGAGTCACATTCTTTCTATTTCCTGCTCTCCCTGTCTTTAGAGCCTTTTAGTTCTAATAAACATTGATAATACAGAGGTAGAAGTACTTTAACCTACCAGAGCAGAATGCAGGAAACACACAGACCTTTCAGCATGATTGATTGATTTGTGTAATGATAAAGGGCTGAGTGAGGTGGCTAATCTGATCACATAGTGGGAAAAGATTATGTTGACCAGAATGAATGAAAGACTGATTGCTTCTCTCACCAAAGGTGACGTGCAGAAAGCAGCCTTAAGTCTGTTCATATTCATTACGTTATTTCTATAACTTAGAACAGAGGTTCTACATAGCAGGATCCTACTAATGTATGTTGGATGATTGAGTGAGGAATAATAATTTGATAGGATTTAACATCTGGGTGATAAATCAGGAGGAGAAAAAAACTTCAGCCTTGCTTTCAGAAAATTGCCATGGCTGTCACTACTACACTGTACAGAGATTACCAAACATATTTTTACTGCCCCCTTTTCATAAAATAACTCATCCCCTCCTCATACTTCCACTACTCCCTTATTTTTATTCAGTATTCCCAATGACACCAACTATTAACTCTTTGGATTATTCCAGCACATCCCCTCTCATAGTAGTAATAATTTTGAGAATATATGATAGAAGTTCTAGGAAATCTCTGACAGGTTAATAATTAGGTTTGTTGAAAAAAGAATAGCTTAATAGGAGAAAAGGCAAACAGATTTATTAATGTACACTTGTGTCCAGGAGCCACACAAAATATGCAGCTTAAAGTAGGTCCACATAGTTGATGCTTAAGCATCCTCGTCATCGGGGAAAGAGAAGTGGGGCTGTAGGAAATTTCAGAGGAGGAATAGATGATTTTTAAAGGAGATAAATGAGGCTGAATAACATCAGTGGACTGGGACAAAATTCCTCTGGACTCTAGGCATGAGATTTGCCTTTTAGTCTCTTCATTTGTTTAATACCAATTTAATCTTCCTTGGTTAATAAAATGTCAGTAAGAAGATGAGAAAGTAATCGTGCTCCTCTTTGGCCCATCCAGTCTTTAGATGGATTAAGGGAAATCACAGAAAGCCCTTTCTTGACACTGCTGCTCCCAGGTGCTCTCAGACTGAAGTCCAAGTGGCATATTTTTGGATATTGTTTTCGGAGCCTTGCCAAAGCAAACCTACAATTTTTGTTGAAATACCAAAGAAAATTATAATACTTAATTTGTCAGTTATAGAACAGATTCCCTAAAATGGATGATCTAAAATCTTTTGATTAAATCTCTCTTCAATGAAATATCTTATTTTAGATAATTATAGATTAGTCTGCATTTGAAAGACATATCGTAGTGAGATCCCACATACCCTTTACCCAGTTTCCTCCATTGGTAACTTCATAAAAAAATATAATACAGTATGACAACCAAGACATTGACACAGGGACACAGAACATTGCCAGCACCACAGGATGTCTCTTATATTCTTTTATCACCACAACTACCTTTTCTCTCTCTTTTACCTCTTTTCTAATCTCTAATCTGGCCTATCTATTTTCTGTTTTTATAATTTTGTCATAGGGATGTCACACACACACACACACACACACACACACACACACACACTCATACTTGACAACCTTTAGTAACTAGTGTTTTCCCTTCAGGATGAAGTCCTGGAGATTGATGGAGGTTGTGCTGCCATATAGAGGTGGAGGTTCACTTTGCCTCTGGATTACTTCCACACTGCACTTTAGGGGGAATCAAAGAATGTGGTGGGGTGGGGAGAAGATCAGCTCCCTGCTCATCCCCAGGGAGGTTAACTTGGCTGGTGAAATCAAAACACCACCTGGCCCTGTTCTTTGGGGGAGATAGAATATTAGCTCTCTGCTTATCCATGCAGAGACCATTCAGTGGGGGTATTTGGACCACCTCTGCATGTTTCCTTTATGAAAAGGCATGGAGGGCAAGATGCAGGCAAGATCAACTTCCTGCTTGCTCCTGCTGAGATTGTAAGCCTGCTGTCCAGGATATATGGGAAGCCATAAGAAAATCCAGGGAGCTCACTGCTGTGTTCAGAAGTCTTTATGTTCTCTGCCATCTTCTTTCTGCCCTTTGGTCTGCCTGTATTTTTTATGTCCAGTATTTTTTTGCTTGAAAGAAGGAGGGCCTTGGTCAAATGGGATTACTCCATCTTGGCATAACCAGAAGTCTCTGAATCTTCTTTTTCAAGAGAATTTTATAGCTCCTTTTCAGTGCACTTTATAAATAACTTTGACATATGATATTAGTTTTCATGCTGTATTAGACTATATAATTTCTATTGCTATTCAGCATACCAGTATTTGAGACAAGTGTCTGCACCAAGTTCTTTAGTATAAGACTTTCATCAGGGTAAGTATTTTAGGATGAATTGATAGGTCAGCATATAGCAAAAAAGAGTGAGAAGTATGTAGTTCTTTCTGAAATTGTCTCATAATTTACAAGTGTTACTTTACATATTTATTTTTCAAAACATCATTCTCAGATAGTATGATTGATAGAAACTATATATCATTTTGGCATTCTGGAAGACTAGAAAGAGAATTTCTTATGATTGTTGAACAATTTTGTGATACTACTAAGTGGAAGAGGCTAAGATATATTATGATCTAAAATAATCCATCTAAAATGTTTTTGGTATTCAGGTTACATATTCTTGATCATACATTATTTTACTCCTAGTTTTTATTTTGTTCCTATTCACTACTATTCTTTCTTCTTGTAGCTTTTTTTTTCTCTATCCAGTCACTCTACTATTTCTTTGTGGAATTGAAGACATCTTTTGTATATTTTCCTACTCAGAAACTAGGAAGGGCTCCAATAATATTCTACTAAGGATCATGGTTTGCGGACAGCAGCCTCAGCTACTTAGGGAGGCCCTCTGCAACTCAGTGAGACCCGGTTTCAAAATAAAGAATAAAAAATAGGGCAGGGGTGTAGCATGGAGGTCAAATGCCCTTGGGTTCCATCTTCAGACCCGCCAAAAAAAAAAAAAAAGATAATCTCTAAAGGTGCAAAATCCCCACAGACAACTAAACTATGTCATTCATAGTTCAAAGCAAATAATTCTATGTAAGCATTAATTCGGGTAAAGGGAAGCCAGAAGAAATTAAATTGCTTAATTTTTTTTAGTTTAGGTTTTGATATGTTTATTAAGTCTTTAAATTTTTAGTTTAGGTTTTGATATAGTTTGGATAGTCAATTTGTGGTTATAATCTCTGACCTGGGAAGTATATGAGAAATTATTTAAAAATACTATCCTTCAGATTTATTATAATATTAGACCCAGAAAGTGAAGGAATTTATTTCATATATTAAAAATGTTCTTATGGAATCTTGCCTATGGTAGCTGCTATTGATAAATACTGGCTGAATGGAGGAAGGATTTGGGTCATTCAACTTTCTATTGTTAAGAACTTCTGGGGCATAATCTATGTAAACGGTTCACTGTGCTTCTGCTTCCTGAGTCACTTTTCTAAATGTGTTTTTTTCATCCACTGCTTAGATCACATCAGCAAACTGACCGTCTTATTGATCCCACCATTTTTTTCAATGGGGGCTTGCCTGCGAAATGCTCCCTACGTTAGCACTAATTAGCCTGGTTTTCCCACAGTTATAGACCCATGCTGTAGGCATTTCTGCTTCTGCCCAGCACCTAATCCTGTGATCAGTGCTTTCCCCTTCATTTCTTCTCATCTGTGGCTAAGATTGAAGCTTTTTCCTCACTCTTCCAGTAGACTTTTTATTTTTCAGTACTGGGGGTGGAACCCAGGGTCATTCTACCTCTGAGCTCTACCCCAGCCCTATTTTTATTCTTTATTTAGAAACAGGGTCTCACTAAGTTGCAGAGGGTCTCACTATGTAGCTGAGGCTGGCCTTGAACCTGTGATCCTCCTGTCTCAGCCTCCCAAGTACTGGGATGACAAGCATGTGCCACCATGCTCAGCATCTTCCAGTATACTTTCTGTACACACTTTCATACACACTGTTGCATTCTCTGTATGAATCTTAACACACGTCACTGAGCGTCAGGTTTGCCCTACTCTCTATGATCTCATCTTTTTCCCAATTTTATTTTTGCTTCCTCCTACTAAAGACTTTTGCTGCACTGTTACTGGCCGTGATGGAGTCAGAGATGCTTTTGTAGGCACTTGTGACAGTACTGGTGTCAGTAGCACTGGTCAGCACCGTGTTTTCTTCCAGTCTTGAAGGATAACACCTCTTTGGTTCTTTAATTTGCAGCATCTGACCCACTGCCTATTGCCTTTTCTGAACTCAGCTTTCTGAGCCATTTTATTAGAGAAGACTTCTCTAACCCATTGACTATCTGAGGTGACTGTGCTGATGCATTTTGGTATTTCTCTTATATAATACTTTAAAAATTATTTACTTTTTCATTCTGTTCATTCAGTCAACAACTGTTGATAACTTCTATGTGTCAGGTGATATTTCAGGGACTAGAGATATATAGTCTTACACACACAAAGACACACACACACAAAGACACACACACACACACACACACACACACCACACTACACCATACACACTACTTACTCACTATTGAGGTACAGTTCACATATCATGAAATGAATCCATTCTAAATGTTCATTTCAGTGGTTTTTAGTGTATTGACAGTTGTGCAATTATTATCACAGTCAATTTTAGAACACTGTTATCATTCCTAAAGGGAACCCATCCCATTAGAAATCACTGCCCATGCCCATCAATCTCCAAAGCCCTATAGATTTGTCTATTCTGGATATTTAATAATTATTTTATAATTATATGACTTCATTTGTGGGATTTTGTGACTTTCTTCTTACATTTAGCTTTGTATCTTTAAGGTTTATTCTTGTTGTATTTATTAAAATTTCATTTATCCACATTTCATTATGGATATATCACATTTTTTTGTGGTGCTAGGGGTGGAACCCAGGGGCTTTTCTACCTCCAGGCTATACTCCCAGACCTATTTTATACTTTATACTTGTTTCTAAGAAACAAGGTCTCACTAAGTTGCTGACAGCCTCACTAAGTAGCTGAGGCTGGCTTCGAACCTGTGTGATCCTCCTGTCTCAGCTTCCCAAGCACTGGGATTACAAGTATGCACCACCATGCCTGGCTTATATCACATTTTATTTACTCATTCATTAATTGATGAACCTTTGGGTTGTTTCTTTATATTTTTTCCTTTGGATATTTATTTTATTTTTATTATTTGTTTATTTTTTGTGCTTTTATTGGTGCATTATCGTCTCACATAATATAAATCATGTTGACAATGACATATATACACTTGTTTTTGGTGCCCCCTCCAAATTTTCTCCCTCTTAATACAAAGTACCCAGATTGACGTTGGTATATATTCATATGTATACACATAGTCTATGGTAGTAATTCTATTAATGAACCTAAGTCTTCCCCACCCCTACCTGCATATCTCCTCCCTGGCTCCCCTGAGGTTTCTCCTCCTCATCTAGAGTCTCTTGTATCCCAATTACTCCCTGTCCTGCACATATTAAATAAAACATATGACCTTTTACTCTCTGTGATTGGTTAATCTCATTTAATGTAATGTTCTCCAGGTTATTACATTTTCTTTCAAATCATATAATTTTATTTTTCTTTATTGCTAAGAAGACTTCCATTGTGTATATTGCCCATAATTTTGTAATTCATTCATCTGTTGATGGACACCTAGGTTGGCTCTAGAGTTTGGCTATTGTGAATTTTCCTGCTAAAAACATGGGTATTTATATATTACTATAGTTCTCTGGTTTCAACCTCTTTGGAAAGATACTCAATATGGTATGGCTGTATCATATGGTAGATTCATTCTCAGTTTTCTAAAGACTCTCCACACTGATCTCCATAGTGTCTGGACTAGTTTGCAATCCCATCAACAATCTAGAAGAGTGCCTATTTATCCACAGCCTTGCCACAGTTATTTGACTTCTTTATGATTTCCATTCTTTTAGATGAAATCTCAGTATAGTTTTGATCTGCATCTCCTTGATTGCTAATGATGTTGAACATTTTTTCATTTATATACTGGCAATTTGTATCTCTTTTGTGAAATGTTTATTCAGTTCAGTTACCCATTTCTTGATTGGGTTATTTTCCTAGTGTAAAGTTTTTTTTACATTCTTTGTATATTAGACCTCTTTCAGAGTGATAGTTGGTAAAGATCTCCCATCCTGTAGGCTCTCTTTAGATTCTTGATTATTCCTTTGGTGAGCAGAAACTTTTTAGTTTAATGCCAGCCCACTTATTAATTCTTGTTTTAATTTCCTGAGCTTTGAGGGTCTTGTTGAGGAAGTTTCTACCTATGCCTGTATGTTGGAGCATTGAACCTATTATTCCTTTCTCTAATAGCTTCAAAGTCTCTGGTCTGTTTTCCAGGTTTTTGTTCCTTTTCGAGTAGATTTCTGTGCAGCTTGAGAAGTAAGGATTTAGTTTTATTTTTCTACAAGTGGATAGCCATTTTTTTCCAGCACTGTTTATTAAAAAGGCTGTCTTTTCTCCAGTGTATGTATTTGGCCCCTTTGTTGAAGATCAGTTGACCATAAGTGTGTTAGGTTCTGTATCTTCTATTCTGTTCCATTGGTCTGTGTGCCTGTTTGTGTGTCAGTACCATGCTGCTTTAATTATATATAGCTCTGTAGTATAATTTGAAGTCAGGAATTATGGTGCCTCCTGCATAGTTCTTGTTACTGAGAATTGCTTTGGCTATTCTGGATCTTTGGTTTCTCCAAATGAAATTTAAAATTAATTTTCTACCTCTAAGAAATATGACATTGATATTTTGATAGGGATTGCATTGATTTCATTAATCACTTTTGATAGAATGGCCATTTTGATGATGTTTATTCTGCCTATCCATGAGCAAGGGAGATCTTTCCATCTTCCAAGGTCTTCTTCAATTTCTCTCTTTAATGTTTTATAATTTTCATTGTAGAGGTCTTTTACCTCTTTGATTATATTTATTCCTAGGTATTTTATTGGTTTTGAGGTTATTGTGAATGGGATTTTTTTTGTGTGTATTTCTTTCTCTATGTATTCATGGTTGGTGAATAGAAAAGCAACTGTTTTCTTTAAGTTAATTTTGTATTCTGCTACTTTGCTGTGTTGGTTAATCAGCTCTAGTAGTCTTTTGCTTGAGCATTTTGGGTCTTTTAGATATAGAGTCATGTCATCCACAAACTAAGATAATTTTAATTTTTCATTTCCTATTTGCATTCCTTTGATATTCTTTGTTTGCCTTATTGCTCTTGCAAGAATCTCAAGGACTACATTGAAAAGAAGTGTTGATAGTGGGCATCTTTATATTGCTCCTGATTTTAGAGGGAATTTCTGCAGTATTTGCTTATTTAATATGATGTTTAATATGATATTGCCTTAATGATGCTGAGATATATTTTTTCAATTCCAATTTTCTGCAGTGTTTCTAACATGAATGTATTGTTGGATGTTGTCAAATTTTTTCAGCATCTATTGAGAAGATCATGTGATTTTTGTTCTTAGTTCTATTTATGTGGTGAATAACATGAATTGATTTGTGTATTTTGAACTGGCCTTGCAGAATTGTTGAATTGTTATCCATCAAAACTTTGGATAGACAAATAAAATAATATGACTTGGGATTTAAATTTGATTTTTTAGATTACTGTGTTGATTATGAACTGCAAGGAAGTTAGCAGAGAACCAGTTAAAAGAATATTGTACTGAGGCAGGGAATGGTGGCACATGCTTGTAATCTCAGTATTTAGAAGGCTGAGACAGGAGGATTACAGGTTCAAAGCCAGCCTCAGCAACATAGCAAGGCCCTCAGCAACATAAGGAGACCCTGTTTTAAACTAAAAAAATAAAATAGGGCTGTGGTTGTAACTCAGAGGTAGAATGCCCCTGTTTTGAATCCCCAATAGCACCTTCCCCCTTAAAAAACACAAATAATTTTGTAAGGGTCTGGTTGAGAGATTATTGTGTATTGAACTGGGATAGTAGCAGGGAATCAGAAGTAAATATTTGGATTCTGGATATATTTTACAGGTAGAGCTAGCAGTATTTGTTGACAAATTGGATATAGTAGTGAAAAGAAATTAGTCAAGGTTGATTCCTCATCTATGTTCAGAGCATCTGGAGAGATAGAGTTGCCAAGACCTAAGGTGAAAAAGACCGTACTTGGAACAAGCCTGAAGAGGAATTTGGTTCTTTCCCCTCACCAGCATTCCTTCTGAGACAGCAGGCTCCCAGGCATAGTTGTCACAGTGTCCTAGCTTGGAGCATGCTTATAGCCTAAATAAATGAAGGAATGAGTGAGGAAGCAAAGGGAAGCACTGCACCTTTTTAAAAATTTGATTTTAACATATTTTTGGCAGTGGGTGCCCAAATCTAATATATTAAATACTTGTTCAATTTTCTTTTTGCTAGTATTCAAAATTATTTTTTATAATATTATGCCTGAGACCATGGACTTCATACCCAGATAGTCCTGGCTTTTAACTTACTTCTTACCATTATGATACTGAACATTTTACCTAGCTGCGTCGAATTTCATCTTTGAATATTTGGGGCACTAATACTCAGCTCATAAGAAGTCTCTCAGTATTAAAAAGTCTTAAGACAAACTTGGAAAATGAAAAAAACTATGCAAATTATTTCTCTTTCTCTGCATGTTATGTGTTTGTATATGTGTGCACATATGTGGTTACATATACCTTGAGCATGATACATGCACATATATATATATGTATGTACATACATACATATATACAATATACATACATACATACATACAATATATAAACATATGCAAATTTATACTGAATATACTGCATATTTAACATTTTGAATTAGAGTGTCAGTAATATACATTTTATTTTATAGAGTGCTGAGTCATTTATGGCCCAAACAATTTTACTTTGTTCTTACAAAAAAAATACAGAGGGAAAATTGGGGTTTGAACTTCAGATCTACAAATGATTGTCCACGAGGCTCATTCTCTCTGATATTCTAACTTCTTATCTATAAAATGGTAATGACAATGCCTATTCTCCCCTTATATGCTAGCAGGATCAAGGAAGGAAAAGTGAAATATATGTAATAGTGCTGCCAATATCATATAAGTCTTCATTTAGTGTTATGTCTTAAAATATTTAAGTAATTCTTATCTTCACAAACTACTTAATTTTGGGAGATGATATCATAAAAGATAATATCTTACCAGCAAATTATGAGAAAATAGGAAAAGCATAAAGAAAACTTTTATTGGAAATGCAGTGTCCAATAATCTGTTAAAATGTCTACAGCAACAAAATAATAAAAACCCAATGTATGACTTTAATGGAGGCAATGGAGTGGAACCTACAGCATTTTTCCTAGGTTTTAGGCAAAGACACATCGGACTCATTATGTTTGATTCATTGGGTTTCAGTGTCTGAAGCTGAGGATTGCACTTTCTACAGCCATTCGTGGAAGAGCAAACGATGCTACAGATGGATTGCTCAGCATCTTCCCCACTTCAGAGTTCAGGTCAGTGAGAACCTTATGGTTAGAAAGTGCTGGAGAGCATGCTGTTCTGTCCTAGAAGTTAATTTATTTGTATCTGAGGTGTAGAGCACATAGTAGGCACTCAGTCATAAGATGCTTCTTGGTAAACATCACTTACTACTTCTCAGCTGTTTGATCTTGGGCATGGTTTATTATGTGGGAAGGGCAAAAATCTGGAAAGAAAGCAGACCTAACACAGCATTACTTGAAACATACTTAATTTTTTTTTTTATCGGTGCATTGTAGTCATATATCTTAATGGGGTACAAGATGGGGGAGGCATACATGTACACATCACCCAATTTGCCCTTTCCCAATTCCTGCCCGATTCCCTCCCCCTCCCTCCTTTTCATGTTTGTCTTGGTGATTGACATTGACAAGTTTGTTAAATACCTCATGTGCATTAGAGAACTTCCCTCTCCCCCCTCCTCTCCCCTCAGTTAGGTCGCCTTATTTGCTAATCTATAGTATTCACTTCTTCTAGAGTTACTCTTATAACCTATTTTCTCCCTAGCTTACGCATATTATTTTTCGTGACTTATCTCACTTAGCATAACGTTTTCTGGTTCTATCCATTTCCCTGTAAATGATGTAATTGTGTTTTTCTTTATGGCTGAGTAGCATTCCACTGTGTACATAGTTTTATAATCCATTCATTTGCTGATGAACATCTTGGCTGGTTCCATACTTTGGCAATGGTGCATTATACAGTTATGAACATAGATACACATGCATTAGTTTGGTAGTTTGGTTTCCATTCTTTTGGGTAGATACCCAGAGGTGATATTGCTGGATCATATAGAAAGTTTGTTCCCATTCCTCTGAGGATTTTCCATACTGTTTTCCAAAGTGGTTGCACTAATTTGCAATCCCATCAACAATGTATTAGTGTTGCCACTTCTCCACATCCTTGTCAGCATTTGTTGTTGTTTGTGTTTTGGATGATTGCCATTCTAGTTGGCGTTAGGTGTGCAACTTACTTTGAAATGAACCAGAAAGCAAAAAGCAAATTGATGGAGGGAGAGGTGGATAGATAGGTGGATAGATATGCAATAAAACAAATATTGCAAAATGTTGTGAAATTTAGGTTTTTATACATGTGTATTTAACTATACATTTTGTAAACATTTCTTGTTTGAATTGTCTTTGTAGCAAAGTATTTATAAAAGTAAAATGAGACTAGATATAATTACTTTAGGGAGGAAAACAAGCTAGGTTTTTCTGCTACTTTAAGAAATGTAGTTCAGGTGCTGCAGATATGATAGCTTAGTGGAAGAGCACATGCCTAGCATTCACGAAGTCTTGGGTTTGATCTCCACACTGAAAAAATTGTGGTACAAATAGGCCAGACACAGAAGACAAGTACTACTTGATTCCACTTGCATGCATAATCTAAAATAGTCAAACTCATAGAATCAGAGAGAATGGTGGTTGCCAGTGGCTAGGAAAGAATAGAGAGGTGATAATCATAAAGTACAAAGTTATACAAGATAGGTATGTAAGATATACAAGATACAATATAAGAAGCATACAATGTATATATTAGACTTAGAGATCTACTCTTCAGTATACTGACAGTTTCAAAATAGTGTATACTTGAAAAATTTATTGAGTAGATATTGTAAATTGTTTTTACACCCCACCCCCAAATCAATTAATCACTCAACAAATCAATAATGAGAGTGAAATAAACTTTTGGAGATGTTAAATAGCATTGATATTGATTATGGTAAATGGCTTCATATATATTTACTCATCTGTAAACTTAGGATGTTATACACACTAACTAAAGCTTTCTATCAACCATACTAAGGCATTTTTATTAAAAAATAAAATTTAGAGAAATTTTGATAAAACCATACAGTATCAACAAAATAGAGTATTTTAAAGCTGTTATTGTCATAAGTGTTTTAGTTTTCTTAGTGTGATATCTAGGAAAGACTTGGTATGTTACTCTAAGTAATTGCTGAATATTAGTCACCCAGTACCCGTCAGTTCTCTCTCATATCCAAGACAAGTTAACTTGGTGTTTTTCCATAGAAACCAGCATGGCAGAGGTGTCACCATGTATAATACTGTCACTCCCCGCCCCCCCAGCCAACCAACTCCCCAAAACATGAAAAATCATAGAGCAGTTTTCAAATACCAAAGAAGTATATAGTCTTTCAGATGCTTAAGGAATAGAGGAGAATTTTGGGTTGGTTAATACTTGTGTTAGCTAATTGTTTCTGAACAAGATGCCTGACTGAACAACTTAGAGGAAGAAACATGTATTTTGGGATAGTAAAAGGGACCAGAGATACGTGTAGTCCCCAGGGCCATGGCTCCAGAGATGACCTATCTCCTCTAGCTACATCCTCTCTTCCTATAGTTACCACCTGGGACATCTATTCCAATTGTTAATCGAGCAAAAGGATGTATCCACTGAAGAGTTTAGACCCCTCATGATTAGTTATTTTACCTCTGAACATGGCTGCACCAAGGTTTGGGGGGAGAACATTCCAGATTTGAACCATAATAAGTCTACCTAAGTCTTTCTGACAAAACTAAATATGAATCACAGAGCTCATTGTCCTTTATTTTTTCCCAGTAACTGGTAAAACATTTTCACACCTGTAAATCCCAAATCTTAAAAAACTCTTTGAAGCACAAGACCTTGGAGAACAGATGATACACACTGACACTCCGTACAGGTTCAGACACTTTGTTTTTACCCACACACCTGGATTATGTGTGGTCATTATAGTGCTCTCAGAATTTATCAGTACATAAAAAATTTTAGCACTTAACAGACATGGATCTTGCCACCAAGGCATAATGAAATAGATGCTAATGAACATAAAACAGCTAGAGAATGATTGCTACTGGCGCAATTGAGCACGTAACTCAATGGACAACCGTAGATCAAATAAAGGTCAAAAAGATGAATGGCCTGTCGATAGTAGTAGCGGCGATAATAGTACTAATAGTACTAGTAGCATCAACTCAGACTAACATTGTGCTCACCACATGATGAGTAATGTTTGGAGTCATTTATAAATATTGCAGCATCGAATGTCTCTATCAAACTTGACAGGTCAATACCATCACTGGAGGTCACTTTATGAAAAAAAAGTTATGTCTCTGAAACAAGGGGGGTATTGAACAGGAAGGGGGGATGAAAGGAACCCTCCAGGAAAAGAAATTGGTGTATATAAACTTATAGGGGGCTGGCCAAGCAAAGCACATGGCAGGGCAGGAAAAAGACAGGTTTCAAGACAGCTCAAGGTTTGGGACAGAAAGGAGTCGGGTAAGTTGGGGTCTGGCCAGATAATGGGGGACCTCTAGAGTCGTGGGATGATGCTTAAAGAGTGCAGAAGAACTTGGTGTTGGTGAACACTTGTGTTAGTGTTCACCAACTTTATTTATTTACTTATTTATTTATTTTTATTATTTTTTGGTGGTACTGGGGTTCCTGGAAGCCCTTCTACCTCTGGGCTACACTCCCAGACCCATTTTTACATTTTTATTTGGAAACAGGGTCTCCTAAGCCAGCGCACGCGGCTGGCTTCGAACCTGCGCCATCCTCCTGTCTCTGCCTCCCAAGTGCGGGGATTACAAGCGTGCGCCACCACGCCCGGCTTTATTTATTTATTTTACTTTATGTTTGTCTTTGTCAATGATGGGGCCAAACTTGAAATAGAATATATGATTTTGTAATAATGTTATAAATTATGTCTGTAGCTGGGAGTGGTGGCCCACGCTTATAATCCCAGCATTTGGGAGGCTGAGACAGGAGAATGGCAGGATCCTGGACAGCCTCAGCTACTTAGTAAGGCTCTCAGCAACTTACTGAGGCCCTGTTTCCAACCAATCAACCAACCAACCAACCAACCAACCAGTAAACAAGTAAGTAAGCAAGCAAGCAAACAAACAAATAAGACTGAAGGTGTAGGATGGAGATAGAATGGTCCTGGGTTCAATCTGCAGTTTTCCTCCCCCTGCAAAAGAGATTTCTCTTTAAAGTTCTTTTTAGAAATTTAGAGCTTCTATAAGAATTTTAGAAAATTTTTGATATATCTATTTTGTGGCTTTGTTATTAAGTATAAATTTAGGATTGCTACTTTATGTTGAGATGACTTTATAGTAATATTGTAGTCTTGAAATGCATATGTCTGATACTAATATTGCCTGCATTACTAGCTTTCATGTGGTTTATGCCTGCATGGTAAACCTTTTGTCTATTTTCTCCAATTACCTTTATTTCTTATATTTAATGTATGTCTTTTCTGTTATATTTTCAATATAGCCTAAAATTTTTTAACTTTTAGTGACCCACTTAATTAAGATACAAATCTACATTTTAATATTTGCTTTCCTTTTAATCCCATTTTCTTTATTCTTTTTTCCTGCCTCATTTTATCTTAATCAAATATTTCTATACCATTTTCCTCTCTATTAGCTTTTGAAGTGTGTGTGTGTGTGTGTGTGTGTGTGTGTGTGTGTGTGTTTGTGTTTCTTTAAATGTTACTTAGGTTGATGTCTGCTTTTTTTTTTTCCTGGAAGGAGCCATATAGGAAATGTTTTTGATTTTATAAGATATATGGTCTCTATGGATGTTACTCCACCCTGATCTTTTGAAAGCCACATAGATAAAAAATAATGTATGCCAGTAAAACTTTATATACAAAAACAAGTTGCTAGTAGATTTGGCCTATAGGCTATGATTTGCAGACCCCTGTGTTAGAGATTAAAGTATTTCAGACTAATAATAGTCTACCTTCTTAGAACTCTCACTGTGTTCTCCAAATTGAGGATCCTCATAATAGTTTAAATACATTTACCCCTTCCATATGACTACATATTTTACTTCTACTAAAAACTCCACAAGGAGACACTAAGTGTCTCCTCTTTTGTCTAGAGTCCCTCCTGTGTACAAATCTCTCCCTAGGTTCCACATTTTAGGGAAAAGATCTGAACTTTCACTTTTTGTGACTAGCTAATCTCACTTAACACAATACTCTCCAGTTCTATCCATTTACCTGTAAATAATGTAATTTTATTCTTTATGGCTGAGTACAATTCTACTGTATACATAGCCTATAGTTTTGTAATCTGTTCATCTGTTGATGGACATTTTGGCTGGTACCATAGATTGGTAATTGTGAACTGTGCAGCAATAAACATAGATACAAATATACTTTTCGTGTGTGTGTGTGTGTGTGTGTGTGTGTGTGTGTGTGTGTGTTACTGGGAGTAGAACCCAGGGGCTTTTCTACCTCCGACCTATACTCTCAGACCTATTGTATACTTTATTTGGAAACAGGATCTCACTAAGTTGCTGAGAGCCTCACTAAGTAGCTGAGGCTAGCTTTGAACCTGTGTGATCCTCCTGTTTCAGCCTCCAACGTGCTGGGATTACAAGTGTGCGCCACCATGCTTGGTTCACAAATACACTATTCTGATAGTTTGGTTTCTATTTTTTTGAGTAGATACCTAGGAGTAGTATAGCTGGATCATATAGTAGGTTTGTTCCCATTCTTCTGAGGATCCTCCACATCGTTTTCCAAAATTGTTGCACTAATTTTCAATTCCACCAACAGTGTATTAGAATTTCTACTTCTCCAGATCCCTGCCAGCATTTGTTGTTTTTGTGTTTTTAATCTAATTTGTGTTAGGTAAAATCTCAGAGAAGTTTCAATTTGCATCTCTCTGATCACTGATGATGTTAAACATTTTTTATTAATTTACTGGACATTTATATTTATTCTTTTATGAAGTGTCTATTTAGTCAATTTGCCCATATTTTGATGGTATTTGTCTTTGGTGGTGAGTTTCTTAAGTTATTTGGATATTCTAGATATCCTTTATCAGAAGAGTAGCTGGCAAGAATCTTCTCTTTTTTTTTAAATTTTGGTACTGGGGATTGCACTCAAGAGTATTCTACCTCTGAGCTACACCTGTAGGTACTTTTTATTTTTTTTGACACAGGGTCTCACTAAGTTGCTGAGGCTGACCTTGAACTTGTGATCCTTCTATCTCAGCTTCCCAAGTACTGGGTTATAGGTGTGCATCAGCATGCCCAGCTGAAAATGTTCATCTTTTCATTAATTCCGCCCATTAAAATTTTTTTCTTTAACATGTTTATAATATTCATTTTGATGTCTTTGCTCTCATACCTGGTACCTGACCTCTATCATCTGTGGACCTGTTTCTAATGTTTAGTCCTTCTCTTGACTGTCAGTCACATTTATTACCTTTGCACATGTTTATTATCTACAGGACAGTGCGTAGATACCATTAGTAGATAAGATTAGTACAATCAGGTATGCCTTGAGGCTACCTTGCAGCTTTTCTAAGGGCTGTGTTTTGTTTGGTTCCATGTGTCTCAAGGACAAGACCTGGTGAGTGTTGGAGGTTCCTTCTTCCATCTAGACTTTGTTTTTATGCACCAAAAATTGTGGGCAAATTTTTTTTTTTCCTTTTCATCCTCACCTTTCAGCCTCCCATGCTACTCCAAGACTCAGCAAATTTCTTACTGGAAACACTATGACTTGACCTTTGTGATCCCCTAAATTTCACTTCAACATGCCAGTCCATGTGGTATCGTCCAACTGCTACTTGTTTTCTCTTTTCCTAAAATATATTCTCTCCCACAGCAAACTCAATTTCCAGTAGGTAATCCTAGCAAATGACCTCAAGGTAGAAAATAACCACTGATATCAGCTTACATAGGAAAGAGTTTATCCTCTATCATAGTAAGTGAATTCAGTACTCTTTGCCCTAGTAGGTATTCAGTTGTTGGGGCCCACTCGGCTGGACCGAGATGGCACCTAGGCTTGTTGCCAGCATTGACTCAAGATCGCACCTGGGCTTGGTGCCAAGTCATAAGACTCACAAGATTGACGTCTCCTTGAGCATGTGCAGAGTGTCATATTACGTGCCTGCAGGATGATCAGTGACGCAGCGCCTCGTGCTACCACCAGCCTGCCTATGAGAGGGTTAGAAATGTGCATGCCCTAGCTGTGAGAAGTTTGGGGTTGGTAGGGTAAAGAGGGAGGGGTTATAATGCTGATATATATTTGCTTGCTGTACGCATTAAAGAAGAAGTATCACCAGCAGACTCGGAGTTTGTGTCTTCTTTCCTGGGGCTCTGCAGGTCGGAGCCTTAGGGACAGGACATTCAGTGTCTTTAAAAATGTGATATGCTGGGTGTGGTGGCGCACACTTGTAATCCCCGTGCTTGGGAGGCTGAGACAGTAGGATCACACAGGTTTGAAGCCAGCCTCAGCTACTTAGTGAGGCTCTCAGCAACTTAGTGAGACCCTGTTTCCAAATAAAATATAAAATAGGTCTGGAAGTATAGCCCAGAGGTAGAAAGCCCCTGGGTTCCACACCCTGTGCCACCACCAAAAAAAAAAAAAAGTGATATTTTGCAGTGGGGAGTGATTGCTTGATTAAAAATTTTTTTGGTAGTTCTTACATGTGTTCATTTCTACTACAGCCTACCCAGTTTCAGATATTGGGAAAATGTAAAATCTTAGACTCTGAGGATTCATTTTCTCTGATTTTAGGAGCGTTTTGGTCATAAAAATTTTGAGAAATGCCTTGGTTTATTGGCAAGCTTCAGTTTTTCATATATTTGGGGGATAATTGGGCTTGATTTGGTATATTGTGTTGAAGGTATCACACAACTAGGAAATAAAAACATAATGAAAAGTGGGAAATTATAATGTGTTAGTAAAAGCACTTTATAAAGCACCATGTAGGTGTTAAGTGGCATAATTATGTTTGGAACTGTAAACAGTGCTATGGTTCGAATGTGCCCCCTAAAGGTAAAACTTAATTCCTTAATGTGGCATTTGGGAGCAGGGCCTATTGGGAAGTGACTGGGGATCATAAAGGTAGAGAGCTCTTGAATGGATTAATCCCATTACTCTGAGAATATGCTAGTTCTCACAAGAGTGGGTTTTTATAAAGGCAGGCTGCTCTCGCCCTGTCTTGCTGGTCTACTCTTATTCCTTTTTCCATATTATGACTCAGCACACCAGATGCCAGTTGCAAGTTCTTGGATTTCCCGGACTCCAGAATGTAAGCTTCTTTTTTTTGTTTATAAGTCACCCCTTAGAGGTATTCTGTTATAGCAACTAAAAACAGACTAAGACAATCAGATATAACAATTCTATTCTTTTCTGTTGGAACTACTATAATTGTAACATACTGGGTGAGAACTTAGATTAGGCATATTTTAATTGAGGCTGGTAGAAATGTAGGGAAATAATCAGAGCTGTACTAAGTATATATCAAATGCATCTTGTAGCCTCCCCCAAGCCTATCAAACATTTTGTAAATGATCACAGCAGAATTTATTTTACTGTTAGATTTTGGCAACAACATAACTTACCTTACTAAGAGTGATAAAACTCTCCTAAATTTGCTAGAACATTGATTGCCTGGGGAGAGTAAATTGACTCTGACAAAGTTTTGATTGCAATACAGATACACAAATATTTCTTGAGGGCTTGTTACGATTCCACCACCATTCTAAACCTGTTGAATGCTCATATGCTTGAAGCAAAGCATCATTTAAGCCTCTTTTGCTCCTTTAATTGCTACCCACCAATTATATTTTTATTTTACTTGTTTAATTTAAAAGAAAAAATATTGGTACTTGGAATTGAACCCATGGACATTTATCCTTCAAGGTAAACTCTCAGCCATCTTTATTTTTTATGTTGAAACAGGGTCTCATTAAGTTGCTGAGGGCCTTGCTAAGTTGATGAGGCTGGTCTCAAACCTATGATCCTCCTGTCTTAGCTTCCTAAGTACTGGGCTTATAGGCTTGTGCCACTATGTCTGGCTCTAATTATCCATTTATCCTTTAAAATTATCTTTTAGACTTTTTCTTCTTCGGCATCAAGTTTAGTTACTCTATAGCCGGGTGTGGTGGTGCATGCTTGTAATCCCCGCGCTTGGGAGGCTGAGACAGGAGGATCGCATGGGTTTGAAGCCAGCCTCAGTTACTTAATGAGGCTCTCAGCAACTTAGTGAGACCCTGTCTCCAAATAAAATATAAAAAAGGTCTGGGAGTATAACCCGGAGGTAGAAAGCCTCTGGGTTCCACCCCTAGTACCACCAAAAAGAAAAAAAAAAAGTTTAGTTACTCTAAACAAATTTTTAAGGTCACATTAGATGAGTTGAATAATTGAAGAGACTTCTCTACAACATCTAATTCTAGAGTTTCTCAATGTCACTCTCTTAGCCTCTACTCTCCCCAGCTATTTCTAGGCATTTCCTACATTTTATATTCCTTTTCCACAAAATACGTGTGTGTGTGTGTGTGTGTGTGTGTGTGTGTGTGTGTGTGTGTGTGTGTGTGAATAAAGAGGATAATAATACAGATTCTCAGTAACTAACTCAGCTGAATAAATAATAACATCCTTTTCATTTTGAGTTGAATACTATGAAGCTCCCAGTTTTGTCATGTATTATTTCATCCTTACAATGGTTTTCTGTACAAAATTGATTAGGAATACAGATACACTTCTAGATGGTGATTATTTGCTTATGAAAACTGAAATAAAAAAGCTCAAGAACTTTTTGTATGTATTAAAAGATAACTAGGTTTGGACCCTGACAGCGTCCTATTTATAAATTCTAAGATGAAGAGCCTGTGGTAAAAATACTGATTTTTTTTGTGCTCAATTAGGCAAATAATAATAGTAAAATAGATGTGAGCTGATAAAGATGGTAATCTCAAATTTTATTTGGTTGTTTCATGAATGCACATGGAAGTGGGAAAAACATCCTTTATGAAATGGCTTTGCCTTAACACCTCATCCCATGTTAAACCATTTCCATCAATAGTCACATCCCACAATCTCTCCCAAGAAACCTTCCAAGGTAAACAGGTGAAACTGGACATGGAGGACTATTTCTGTAATCCTAATACTTGGGTGGCTGAGACAGAGGCTTGCAGGTTCAATGCCAGCCTCAGCAACTTAGTGAGGCTCTCAGCAACCTAGCAAGACCCTGTTTTAAAATTAGAAAACAGGACTTCTGGGAAGATGGCGACCGAGAAAAGCGGGGCTTAAGAGCCCCACTAACAACAAATATCCATTACCACAAAATCAGCGCCTTCCAAAGCCAGAAAACAACATCACCAGAGAAACAAAAAAATCACCAGGCTCCAGAGAGAAAGCGGACTGAGAACAGAGCCACAGAGGAGATCCTCATGCCCGAGGACGCGGCAGACGCGGCAGAAGCACCATACTGCCGGCGAATTCACGGGACGGCCACAGCAAGCCAAGGGGAGCCGCTGCGGAACAGCCAGGCGGGATTTCTCAGCGCAGAGGAAATCTAAAGCTCCCAGTGTCTGAGCTCAGCACATGCTGCAGGGATTCAGAGTGGAAATCAAAACCAAAAAAAAAAAAAAAATGCCAGCCCAACAGCCGAGGGCGTAGCAGTGGCGCCATATTGCCACCGGCGGCAGCAGCACCGAATTCACTACAGCTACATCTGCGTACTCAAGAACAGTGAGTCAAATTGCGGGCCACAGCGGAGAAATCCCAGTACTGTACTCACTGGGACTTGACCCAGTGGGAGAGGGGCGGTGGCAGAGATATCACACCAGAGGAGAACGTGCAACCTGGCACCCCCCACGGTCTAAAGCAGCCTCTATCGACTCTCTGGGTCGGAGACTCTGTGATACAACCCAGTAAAGGAGTAGTGGGGTCTGAGATACTACTGACTCGAGATCTAGAGCACCTTAAGTGAAGTCATAGTGACCCAAGGGAAGAACCCAGAGAAGGCACAAACTTCCGAAATCATGGGAAAGAGGAATAATACTGGAGCAATGAATGCTCACAACCCCACAACATCAGAACCCGATAAAACAGAAAATCAGAGATTTCTAGAAGATCAAATCAGGAAAATAACTGTAGAAATAATAGAGGTGCTTCGAAAATAACTCAGAGAGAGCCAAAAAAAGATAAAGGATGCAATTAATGAAGTAAAGGCCTCAATTCAAAGCACAAACAACCAATTAGAACACATGGAGAACAGAATCTCGCTCTTAGAAGATGATCATTCCAAAAATGAACGCATAGTTTCTAATCTAGGAAAAAATATCCGACAGCAGGAATCTGATATTGAAGAAATATCGGCCCATTTTAAGAGAGCTAACCTAAGAATAATTGGAATAGAGGAGGGAAAAGAAAGTGAAACCAAAGGTATCAACAATCTCTTCAAGGAAGTAATAGCAGAAAATTTTCCAGACATAGAGCAAGAGGTCGATACGCAGGTCCAGGAAACTTACAGAACTCCCTTTAGACAGGATCGGAGAAGAGGATCCCCACGCCACATAATTGTCAAAATGACCAATGTGGAAGCCAAGCAGAGAATCTTAAAGGCAACAAAAGCAAAGGGCCAAGTGACATTCAGAGGCAAACCAATTAGATTCACTCCAGACTTCCCAAACCAAGTCATGAGAGCCAGAAGGGCTTGGAGTAACATATTCCCAATTTTGAAAGAAAACAACTTCCAGCCAAAAATTTCCTACCCAGCAAAACTTTCTATCAAATTAGATGGAGAAATAAGAAGCTTCCATGACAAACAGAAACTGAAGGAATTTATGTCTTCAAAACCAGCACTAGAGAAAATACTCAAAGAGATTAACTACAAAGAAGAAATAGGTAACACACATCAGAACTAGAGAAACAAGATTTTCCATCCAACAGACAACTAAGATTGGTTATCTGTGGAGATTCATTATTTATGTTAGTCTTTTACCTATCTCTAAAGGGTATTGTTTGCCTTTATTGTTGTTAATGTTTAGGATTTCTAGTTGGAATATTAATATACCTTCAGATATAGCATTTGGAAATATTTTATCCCATTCTATTAGTAACTGTTAACTCTGTTTACATTGTCTTTGGATATACAATATGTTTTTTATTTTTTAGGGGGTTTGTATACTCCTCTGTTGCCTGTGTCATTGAAATCATAACCAAGAAATCACTGCCAATTTCAATGTTGTGAGGTTTTATGACCCAGATTTTCTCCTAAAAGATTATAGTCTTAAGATTTATATTTAGGTCTTTTATCTATTTTGAGTTAATATTTGTATATGGGATTAGGTAAGGGTCCAATTTTATTCTTTTCCATGTAATTATTATGTTTCAACAATATTTAGTTAAAAGATTATTATTTCCACCACCAAATGTTCGTGGAAATCTTGTCAAAAATAACTTGACAATATAGGGAAGAATTTAGCTCTAGGCTTTTATTTAACTCCAATGGTTTATATATCTGCCTTTAGAATAGTACTACACTGTTTCAATTATTGTAGCTTTATATGGTTTGAAATCAGAAAATATATATCTTCTAGCTTTGTTCTTTTTCAAGATCAATGTGGGTACCTAGAGTCCATATTCCATATTAGGATAGATTTTTTTTCTGAAAAATAAATATATAAATATATGATAGTTTCACCTAAAAAATAGAAAAAAATAGATTCTCTGGTAAGAAAGAAAGCAAAAAGAAATATTGAAATGTTATCTTTAAGTCATCAAAAGCTTGGTATCAGACAAATGAAACTGTTATGTGAGATTATCATTTTTAATTTTGGATAAATTGCTATAATACTAGATGTCAACTACTAAGCCAAGCATAGGAGGGGGGGATAGGGAGAGAACGGGGTGGGGATCGGGTGGGGGCTGACTGGGCAATGTGTGCATGTATGTCTACAAAAGTATGTATCCCACTATGATGTATGAATACAGTGCACCAATTAAAAATAAATATGAAAAAAATTAGAAAACAGAAAAGGCTGGGTATGTAGCTTGGAGGTAGAATGCCTCTGAGTTAAATCCCCAGTACTAGAACAACAACAACAACAACAACAACAACAACAACAACAACAACAACCAATCAAACAAAGCAGAGTGTGGTACTGTTCAAACATTAGCACTGAAATAAATTCCCTAGAGCACTTTCTCTACCAGCTGTGGTCTTTAAATTACTCATATTTAAGTATTCTTGATCCTTCATTTCATAGATGACTGACATTTGTATGGTGCCTTTTAAAACTACTGTGTTTTAGTTTATATTTTCCAGTTAATCTCCCCAGCAATTCTGGGTAACAAATATTATCTTTCCATTTCACAATAGAGAAAATTGAAGCTTTCAAAAGCAATATGGTTTGCTGAAAATTACATATTAGGATTGGATGTAGAATTCAAACATGGGTAAATGTACTATAGGACAAAATAAATGTGTATTCTATAAACCTTGAGTGTATTCTTCCATAATTGGCAGTTAGGTCAGGTTGGGTTAGAGGTACTTAACACTTCAGTATCCTTACTGATTTTCCGTCTGCTTATTTTCTCAGTTACTGTGTAAGGGATGTTGAATTTTCCATGACTGAGGATTGGTCCATTTATTCTCTTCTTTTGTTTTGAGATCCTTTTTTGCTTTTCAAATCTTGGGGCTAGGATATTAGATGTAAATTTGAGATTATTATGTCCTTTTATTGGAATGACTACCTGTAGTCTTATTTTTGCTTTCGAGTATATTGTGTTCTTTTAAAAAATGCTTTTATTGGTACATCATAGTCTTACATCATAATGTAGGTCATAGTGATGGTGACACACATGCACACAGAACTTGTTGAATTTCTTCCAGCTCCCTTCTTGCTCCACCTTTCCCCATACTGGATATTGAAATTGGCATTGGGATTCTCACATATGTACCTAATGTCAGTGAAAGTGGTATATTGTGTTCTATGCTATATCTGATTCTGTATGGATACAATTTACATCACAGTATTATTTTTAAGAGACTATTGACATGATACAGACCTTCTCAAAGTGAAAGAATAAATCAATTTTGGTAATTTATGGGTGTTATTATTTTAAAAATTAATTTCAGGTCATTTTCATTTGGTTTCAAGCATAACACTATCTGGCTTTCAACATGAACCAGTTAAGAATTCAAACTCATTCTGAACAGCCAAATTGTAATTAGAAAGTTAATTTGCACACCCTTAAAATTAGATAATGAACACCAAAGCCAAATATAAACTGCTTTTGTATTATCCTTTATTTTGAACTCCTTATCCCCTGATCCTTTTATTAACATGGATAATTAAGAGTGGAGTATATTAGTGCTAAAGTAATCTTAATCTTCACCCGTTCTAAATAGAGCCATTTATTAGCACTCATCTTTGAGACAGCATTCATCATGTATTTGAAGTAAAACATCTCCAGGCTGGATGCAGTAAAAAAAAAATTTACTGAACCTTGGCAATAGGTGGGATTGAACCACCTTTGAGGATCAAATTACTTGTGAACACTTGGGAAAATAATTTTCCGAGAGTACTATGTGAGTACTAGAGTTTGCATTATGCTTCCATTGCTATCAATTTTCTTTTTTTAAATTTTTTATTGGTGCATTATATTCATACATCATACTGGGGTAAAAAACTTGTGTGTACATATATACATCACTGATTTAACCCCTACCCAATTCCCACCCCATTCCCTCCCCATCCCTCCCTCCCTTGCTTGGCTTAGTGGTTGACTTTGATATGTTTAAATACATTGTGGGTTTTTTTTTTTTTGTTGTTGTTTTTGGTTTTTGTTTTGTTTTGGTGGTAATGGGGTTCCTGGAAACCCTTCTACCTCCGGGTTACACTCCCAGACCTATTTTTATACTTTTTAAAATTTGGAAACAGGGTCTCTTAAGCCAGCATGGCTGGCTCTGAACCTGCACAATCCTCCTGTCTCTGCCTCCCAAGCATGGGGATTATAAGTGTGCGCCACCACGCCCGGCAATAAATTGTGTGTTTTAGAGATTTTCCTTCTTCCCCCCTCCTTTCTCCTCCTTTAGGTTGTCTTGTTTGCTCCTCTATAGGATTTCCTTTTTCATCTAGAGTTCCTCCTATGACCCATTCTCCCTAACTCTCACATATTAGGGAAAGCATCTGATTTCTTATTTTTTGTGACTGACTAATCTCACTTAGTATAATGTCCTCCAGTTCCATCCATTTCCCTGAAAATGATATAATTGAGTTTTTTTTAAATGGCTGAGTAAAATTCCATTGTGTACATATCCCACAGTTTTGTAATCCATTCATCTGTTGATTGTCATCTTGGCTGGTTCCATAGTTTGGCTATGGTGAATTGTGCAGCTATGAACATAGATACACATGCATTAGTTTGGTAGTTTAGTTTCCTTTCTTTTGGGTAGATACCCAGAAGTGGTATTGCTGGATCAAATGGTAGATTTGTTCCCATTCTTCTGAGGATTCTCCATACTGTTTTCCAAAGTGGTTGCACTAATTGCACATTTGCCTGGCTGGATGTCCCAAACTTGCCTAAAGGTTATGAATTACCCAAAGAAACTTAGCTTAGTGAATCTCCAACCAGCAGGTCAGTAGACCTCCAAGTTTTAGTTGGTATAATTTCAAGCCAATTGCTTTAGTTCAGCCATCAATGACCAGAAAAGATGGCAGAAATATTGAGTCTTTCTTCTCATACTTTAATATGGTCAAAGAGACTAAAGCCTCACCTCTGCTTTTATTCAGATATTTCAATTTCTCTAGTACTTTTTCAGAAGTATTGTCTCCAAATTCTCCATCCTATAAACCCCAAAACAATGTTGGAAATTAAAAGCAGCTCCTATTTAGAGAACTTATAGGGAATTTTAGTGTACATGATGAAACATCACTATTTCTTTTCTTGATAAGAGATTAAACATCACTATTTCTTTTCTTGATAAGAGATTGCACCCTTCAGTTTGCTTAATCCTTGATTATATAATTTTTTGTTTCAGGTTCTGAAAAGATTGAGCCTTCTACTACCTTTATCCTTATCAGTGGGGCTGCCTTTACATATATAATCCTCATTAAAGAACCGCTTTGAATGGAAAGCTCTATTGGAAGGATAAAGTCTCTGTAGAGTCCATTCCTTTTCTAAAAAAGATGGGCTTCGAAATGTACAGAAAGTGTTAACTCTAATTTATATCTAAGAGCAAAAGAAAATACAGATCCAACGTTTTCAATGCCCATAGAACTTTAAAGTGAGAATTAATGTTCTTAGGTATGCATTCATTTGTACTCCTATTAACTGAAAACTTATGAGAATGTTTATATGTGATCAGATGAGGGAATAGAGGGATAGATTTTATCCTGTTTAAGCATATGCATTCTATTGTCCATGCAGGGGAATCAAAGCAAATAATTTGAATTTATTAAGGGATGATTTCTACAGTGATTTATTAAGCATCCCTGAGGCTGGTCTCTAGTTTACAGGGTTATAATAAATATGAAACTCAAAATTCTTATCCCAACATCAATGGTTAGTGTTCTATGATTTCTAAAAAATTTCACACAGCAACTTGTTTTGCTGGTCTCTGAAATGAAAGAACTTGCCAAGTTGAGTGATTTGGGGACATCTGAGAGCAGCATAGAGCCAATTTTTAAAGTGGGGTTTATATTTCAGCCAATATTCCTCCTGAATCATGGTTTTGCCATGTCCTAAAAGAATTACACATTCACAGAAGGTTGACATTAAGTAAAAGTGAATACTCTTGTTTTTCTATCAGGGCTTCTGCTTCCAGTAATTTACTACTTCACCTTATTTCTGCTTTACAGAGCCTGCATATGTCAAACCAAACAGTCCACATTCTCTTTCTCAATCCAGGGTCAAGTCAACTCAAATTCATTATTGGTTTTGTTAACCTAACATCATCTTAGTGTCTTCTGTTCTCTGCATCCTTTATCATTGATCAATTTATATTTATGTTTATCTCTTATTTATCCCTTCTATTATTTATTATTCATTCATTTAACAAATATTTATTGAACAACAACTACCAGACAGACCTTGATCTATGCATTGGAAAATGGAGAAAAATCCAATATTTCACAGTTATTCCTTTCTTTCCCTCAACTAGATACCCCTGGAATCCAACCATATTCCTTTCATTGTTCACCACCCTCATCTAGTTATTACTCTTGCCAGGCAAACACAGTGAGCTCTAAACATCCATTATATCTCTGCTAATCAGTTCTCTACCTGGATGCATGGTGATCTTACCAGAATTCAAATATGATCATGTTGCCTCCCTCCTGGCCTAAAATTGTTTATGACTTCCCATTACACTAAGTAAAAATGTTTTTAAACATGATTTTAATAACCTGCCTGATGAGTCCTTGCCTATCCTCCAGCCTCAGCATGGGGCCTCATTCCCATTAAGTCTATGTTTGGTACCCTTTCCCTGCAGACCATGTTTCTTCTTCCTTCACAGCCTCTGGATTTGCTGTTGCTAGTCTCCCTATGTTCTAAATCCTCACCTGTTTCCTGGAATCTCAGATCCCTTGTCATAACCTTCTAAAACCTTCCTCCTTAGGCCAACCCCTCATTTGTTGGCTCTTAGAGCCTTGTGTCTTCCCTTTTTATACTTTTCACAAAATTCTTATTCTGTATTTGTTGACATGATCATTGAATTAACATCTGTTTCCTACATGGGACAACGAGTTCTACAAGAGCAGGGACTAGGTCTGTCATCTCTATCGTGTTTCCAGGGTCTAGACCAGTCTTTGGCACTCCATATGTACTTATTGATTAATGGATATTTATACCACAAAAATTATAATGTGAACCTTAAGGAAGTTCTTGATGTTATTATGTGAATTCAAGGAGGGCTGTTATGCATGGCCATCAGGACATGCAGCATCTTCTGTATTCATTTTTAAACTCTTTTTGTGATCATAGATGTTGAGAAAAGGAGTCTAAGGTTTTCGTCAGATTCTAAAAGGAGAAAGTGATTGTAAAAGGTTACTAAGAACTTTAGGGAGACTTGGAGACTCTATTTTTGTTTGTTTGGGAATGGCCTAGGAAGATTTGAGAAAACTATGATTATTAATATATTCCAAAAATTGGGAGAGGGGCAAATCTGTGAAAGGACTTAGTTTCTGCCTAGAAGCAGGCAATTATTCCAATGTAAATTAACCTAGCTAAAGGTAATTAGCAAGTCTACAGGAGAGGGGAACTAGGACTTCCCCATTCTCATTCTAAAGACAGGTTTACATGATAATTGGGTAATCTATCTAGGATGGGAGGAGAGTGTAGACCTTCATGAAAGGAGACACCTTGGTGGGGGAGGAACCTTACAGGGTTTTTACTAGGTCAGAATTATGTGAACAAGATGGAGGGGGTCATGTATTAAAAGTCCGGTCCACATCTTGTATCTTTGGTAGTGGGGCATTCATTCGAACACCCCCCATGCCATTCTTGCATGAGGCTGTAACTATCTTCTGTATTCCTATCTTTTTAATAAACTTCTTTAAATCTTCAACAAGAGTCTGGGCTAATGTGCATTTATCCTTAGCTCAGGACAAGAACCTGCGCTCTTTCTGTTTTTCTGTTTTTGGGGTTTTTTTTTGTGTGTTTTGAGGGAAATTGTGTCCGGAACCCTAACAGGGATCCTCGGGGACAGTTTCTCCAAAACCATATCATTCTCAAAACTGTAATGATTTCATCAGATTCTAAAAGGAGAAAGTGATTGTAAAAGGTTACTAAGAACTTTAGGGAGACTAGGAGACTCTATTTTAGTTTGTTCTATCACCTTTTAAGGTTGAGCTCCTCACAAAACCTTCATTTCATCAGCAACATAGAATGGTATTTATGAAGGCCCAGAAGGACTATGCTTAGTGATACATTAAGCAAATTCAGAAACACCAGGAATTTCTATGAATTTGAATGAGTTATCAACCTGAGTTTGTTGCCCTGCTTTTTTTCCTTAAAGAGCAGAGTCCTGGCCACAAATAGATGAGGATTAAATTTCAGAAGAGGATGATAGATGCAGACTTACTGCTGAGGTTCTGTAGTCCAGTGGGAATTCATGGCTCCTGGATGTTAATGCAGAGTGACAGACTGATGCTTCGAGTGGATTTTTTTTCTCTCACACAAACAAGTCTCTAATTAAAGCATTTTATGTTTATATAGTTGTCACATCCAATAATTTAAAATTATCCCAATTTAAAACAGCATTTAAGAAACTCTAATTAGACTGTTAATATTATGAATTCTCAAGTATTCATGTTCGCTTTTCCTGATTAAAGAGAAAAAAAAAATCCCAAACATCCTCCTGCCAGTGCCTGATCCTAGAGGTGACAGTTACCTTAAAATGAGCATACATTATAGACATTCTATAGAGATAGAAAAATATCCTAAATTTTCCACTTATTTTTATCATTTACATATGGGAGCAAATTATTAATTTCATCAAGTTGGTTTATTCATGTAAAAACATATACAATATTTTTTAGTTTAAAAGATTCACAAATGTCAGTAGGTTTTTAAGAGTTGATCATTTTAGCTGGGTGTGATGTCATACATCTGTATTCCCAGTACTTAGGAGGCTAAAGCAAGAGGATCACAGGTTTGAGGCCAGCTTCAGCAATTTAGCAAAGCCCTCCGCAACTTAGTGAGACTGTTTTAAGATAAGAAACAAAATAGGACTGGGAATGTAGTTCTGAGGCAGAATGTTTCTGGTTTAATTCCCCAGTAGTAGGAATGTCCCCCTGACCACATTGCTCATTTTAGAATTTGTTCCCTACAAAAGTAAACCAAGGAGGAATAGTATTCCCAACATTTAAAAAATCCGGAACAAATTTGTTTCACTATTATGTTTTAAAATTAAAGTTGGAATAGATTCAATGTCTGTATAAATGAAAATGATCATATTTTTTTTCTTGATTATGACATCCAAAAGAAATAAAATTACCACTTGGTTTAATTTTCATTATTTTGACTATAAAAGGTTGTGCCAAATAAAGATGCCTGAAGCCCTTGATGTTTTGATGCACTGAATGCAAACACAAATGGCTTGGGTTGCTTTAGAGCTGGATAAAAACAAGAGGTGATAAAGAGAGCCAGGTGACATACCATGACAGAGTCACCTTCCTGGTACAAGCAGGAGGCTTGTGTTCCTGCAAGAAAGCCTTTGATTTCCAAAATGTAGATGGATCTTAATGAAATACTCTGAAGTTGAGAAAAAGCACATTCTGTGATGATAATCTTTTTATTACATTGAAAACAAGTAGAATGTATGCATGTGAACTGCTTAAAAAAGGAAAGCAAGGGGATGCTACATGTGGAATTTAGGAGGTGGCTACTTTGAGAAAGTGTAGGGGGAGACAGGAATTTGAGATATGGAGAGACTAACGACTCATTGTAGATTATCTATGAGGTCTTGTTTTTTGTTTCAGATGATTGCTTTGAAGGCACTTATTGTATTATTAAAAATATTAGCTGGGCATGGTAGTGTATGCCTGTATTCCCAATACTTGGGAAGCTGAAACAGGAGACTCACAGGTCTGAGGACAGCCTCAACAAGTAGTGAGGCTCTCATTAACCCACCAGGGCTCTGTTTCAAAATAAAATAGGGTTGGGGGTATAGCTCAGAGACAGACAAAATGCTCCTGAAAAATAAATCCCCAATAACACACAGAGGGAGGGAGGGAGGGAGGGAGGGAGGAAGGGAGGGAGGGAGGGAGGGAGACAGAGAGAGAGAGAGGGAGAGAGAGAGAGAGAGAGAGAGAGAGAGAGAGAGAGAGAGAGAGAGAGAGAGAGAGAGAGAGAGAAAGAGAACATATATAAAGAAAGTGGGCCTTGAACAAACCCATGATAAGTGTGTGTCTTGAACTAAGAGAACTAGTGAACTAGTTTAGGAGAAAAACCTTAAATAGAATACTTTATGAACTGATGCCCGAAGCTGTAGATGAATTGGGAAAGGGACAGGAAAGATTCTGTCATGTTGCTGTTGATTTTATTTTTTGAGAAAACAAATCAATTTTCTGAAATGAAAATAAAACTTCTTAGAGACCTAGAAAAAACGAGACCAATTAAAATATGTTTAGTCTGCCCCCCCCAATAATAGAGAATAGAAACTGGGGGGTGTTCATCCTATTCTTTAGGGCCAGCCAAAATCTTGCTTCTTTTATAGAGCCTTAGAATTTTCCAACTCATTATTATGAAGTATTTTTTTTCTTTTTTTTTGCGGGTCTGGGGATGGAACCCAGGCGCATTCGACCTCTGAGCTATACCCCTGCCCTATCTTTTTATTCTTTATTTTGAAACAGGGTCTCACTAAGTTTTGGAGAACCTCACTAAGTAGCTGAGGCTATCGGCAAACCACGATCCCTTAGTCTCAGCCTCCCAAATGCTGGGATTACAAGCGTGTGCCACCACGCCCGGCTATTATGAAGTATTTTAAATGTATACAAAATCAGAAAGTATAATGAACCCCCATATGCACTCATCTCTCAGATTCCTGAAAATTATCATCTTATATCTTTCCTACTATTTTATATACTTCTGCTTATATATTCTAGGTATATTATTTTTACATGTAAATATTTCAGGATGTATCTCTGAAAGGTAAGGCCTTTTCTTCTTAAGTATAACCACCATACCATCATTACACAACTCATCAACTAGTGTTTATTATTTGAAGTTTATTTGAATCAAGACCAAACAAGGTCTCTTAACCTCTTTTTATGTTTCTCTTCCATCACTTTTTTCTTTGCATTTTATTTAAATTTTGTTGAAGAAGCTGATTCCTTTGTCACATAGAATTTTCTAGTAATGTGCTTATGATACCCATCTTGTGTTTTGCAACAGGTTATTTTTGTCCTCTGTTTTTCCTGAATATTGATGGTTTAATGTAGGAGATTTATAACATTTTGGTTTGATTTTTTTTTATTACCTTATAGGTGGTATTCTAAACTTTCACCAGGAGCAACACAATATCTGGTGGTCTCTCTTTTTGTTATGTTTGCAACCATTACTGATCATTGGTTAATTCATTAAGTGATGCAAAATAATGATATCCTTATTGATCATTCTTTTTCTGTTTATTAATTGGGATGACTCTATAATGAGAATTTTTTCTCATTAATCATGGTCACCTTGAAATACATTTTATATAACAAAATGGCATAAGTGCTTAATTCTATCCTTTTGATATTTTAGTTGGCTCCTGAACATTTTCCAAGTGAAATTAATGAGGTTTTGGTAGTATTTTACTTTTATTGTCTTTAAAATTGTCCTGTTTGGCCAGCAGAAACCTACACAAGTTGGTTGCCCAGTTCTTTTGATATTAGACTAGTGGCTTTATTTTTTTTTCATGGTACTGGGGATGAAACCCAGGGGCATTCTACCTCTGAGCGACAACCCCAGCCTTATTTTGAAACAGGGTCTCACTGAGTTGCAGAGGGCCTCACTAAGTAGCTGAGTCTGGCCACGAACCACGATCCTTCTGTCTCAGCCTCCCAAATGCTGGGACTACATGCGTGTGCCACCACGCTCAGCTAGACTAGAAGCTTTTGACAGTTTTCTTGTTTTCCATTTTGATGATTCATTCTAAATCTATCTTGCACATTTCCTTCCTAAGACTCACAATTAGCTATTTCTTTAATAAGGAGCTTTGGTTTCTTTTAGTAAGAAATTATATTTAGTCAGTATCCTAGGCACTTGGAGGTGTTCATGACCCCTGGGTCGCCCATTTTTTCCTTTACCTTTTTTTTTCAGGGAAGAATGAAATGACTTTTTAAAAATCTGAAACTTCTAATTCAAATTTAGGGTAACAGGTTTTTTTTTTTTAACTTAAAACTCATGAACTGTCTGCGTCTCTTTCCCATCATGCCTAAAATCCAATTTATCCATGATTGTAAGTCTTATTTATTTGCTTTGTCTCACACTACATACTCTTAATAGTTTTAGAAAAATAATGCCAGTTCTATCACCAGTGATGAGTGAAAACTATTGTCTTGTAATTCTTTTTGTCTCTAGGGCATATGCCACCTGGAGATTACTGCCACATTACTTGTTTCCAAGTTTTGGTATACTCTCTCTCAATGTGGTTTTGCCATTAGACTCACAGTTAGGTTCATTTAGTTCACTCTAAGTTTGAACCGACAACATGTGGCTTTTATAACTCTAGCTGGTTTGTTTTCACTTGCTCTTATTTTGGGTTTCATGGGAATATTTTACCACCTGCTTGTGTTGTAGATGGCATGTAAAATATACCAGTTGCTCTGCATTCAGGATTGTCTACTAAAGTGAATGTATGCATGTCCTATGATTTTACGATTTTGTTATTAGTTACCCATTCAACAGAAAGATCCAGTGTTCATGGCCAAAATTTAAAAACTATGCCATTACCATCAACTGTAAAATGAATAAGTCGTGGTATATTCACAGTATGGATTCCCATAGAGTACAGAGAATACAAAGAGTCTCCAACTACATAAAATAATTCACATGAGTCTCACAAACAGAACTTCAGAAATAGAAAGACATCAAAGAGCATATATTGCAAGATTTGGTTTACTTAAAATATAAAAGTAAGAAAAGTTATCTGTGCTATTTATTAGAGGTCAGCAACCTCTTGGAGGCTGGGCATGGTGGCACACGCTTGTAATCCCCACACTTGGGAGGCTAAGACAGGAGGATCGCACAGGTTCGAAGCCAGCCTCAGCTACTTAGTGAGGCTTTCAGCAACATAGTGAGACCCTGTTTCCAAATAAAATATAAAATAGGTCTGGGAGTATAGCCCGGAGGTAGAAAGCCTCTGGGTTCTACCCCAAGTACCACCAAAAAAAAAAAAAAAAAACCAAAAAACAAAAAACAAAAAACTCTTGGAAACCAGAAAGGAGCATGGGAGCTGCTGTGGGTATTGGTAACATCTACTTTGTTATGGGTGCTGGTTACATAATCAGACTCACTTTGTGAATATTCATTAATCTGGACTTTTATTTGAGCATCAAAAAGAATAACACTATCATTATTCACATATGGGTGGGGTGGTGCATGGTTGTAATCCCAGTACTTGGGAGGCTAAGACAGGGAGGATTGTGGGTTCAAGAGCAACCTTAGCAAGTAGTGAGACTCATCAAATATAAAAATTAAAAATAGGGTTAGGGGTATAGCTCAACAATAGAATACCTCTGTGTTAAGTGCCCAGTACTACCAAAAAAAAAAAAAAAAACCCTGTGAAATATTAAATTAAATACTACTATATTGAGTATCTTTAGTGATACTTAAAGTGAGGATGGGTTGGGAGTTGCCCATTGGTTCAGGCCCTGGTGAGGAGCTGACGGGGATGGAGTCACACCAGGATGGCAGCATCTGTTGGGCTGAGTGGTCTCATCTCCAGCCAGAAAGCAAAAAGAATGGATGGCTCTGGGCCAACTCCTTTTTATAAAACCCTCTTATAAGAACTTATGAGATTATAGGAGAACTATCTTCTAAGAGTTTACACCCTGTGACCCAAGGCCCTCCCACCAGGCCTTATCTCTCAAAGGTTCCACCAACCTCACTCTGTGGACCCACTTTATGGACCAAGACTTCAATAGCAACAAATCCTTGTGGGGCATCCAGACTATACCCAAACCAGAGGGTTGTCCTATTCTTTCCTACCATGCTGTTTCCCAGCTGCTGACTGGCTTTTGCCCCTCTCCACAACTTCCCACCGCCCATTCTGTCCTTAGCAATGTCTCTCACTAGGCATTGGAGGACATCGACTCCCCAAGATTGGCATGGGTGAAGGTGTCCTGAGATGCTCCCAGGAAGGATTTGGAGGGCATTCATTATCTATCAAACTTCTTGAGTCTGAGAAGTAGCTTACCTGAGAAGTTTCCTCTATGCAGAAAGAGCAGCATTTGCAGTCAGCCTGTGAGCCCTGGAAAGGAGGCATGCCTGTCATCTTTATCCATCTCTGCACTCACCATGCTGAGCTTTTCATGTGTTAAAGTGAGGCTTATCAGTCCAAGAATAGCTGTTGGTTATCATAAATATCAGAGGCATGGTAATGACAGGGAACATTCCATACCTGTCTTTGATTACTCGGGTTAGTTTAACCTCAATTAAGAAAATGGAGCATTCACCTGCTGAATTCAAGGTGGGCAGATGGAGCTGACACAGCTGTCTGGGATGCCAGGTGGAGGGAGGGAATTTAGACCTGAGTGAGAGCAACATTGTCTCAGTTAGCAAATGTGCCATCTGCTCCTCCACCATTGTGTTTTAAAGGAGGCACCTTAACTCTTTCCAGACTGGCCATTGGTATTCCAGGTAACTGAAGGGAACAGGCTGTTTCCTGCCCACTGACAAGAGCAGAGAAAGAACTTGGAGTGGAGTGTGCATGTGGCCCACTCTCAGGCTTTCTTGGCACCTGCGAGGAGACGAGGATGAGTTGTCTCTCTTTTAGACCGTAAGCTGATTCAGCTAAGTCACAGACTTGATGCATGTGGTGTAAGACCGGATGATGGGAGGAAGGGAACAGTAACAAGGTGGTTTCAGGTAACGCTAGAGAAAACGAGCAAATGGTAGTCCAATTTTCATTCTGCTCCTTTGCTGTGTGTGGCTGCTTAGTCATTTGGAGTGGAGTTTCCACCTGAACCGATAGATGAACGCAGGTTCATTCAGCTAATCCATTTTGCCTGTTGGTGTCATCTGCTATTCCATTCAACAAATTGCTTAAGTATCTAAATAAAGCCTCATGCTAGGTACTATTAGGGTTACAAAGACAAATAAGATAAAGTTCCTGTTTATGCATGTTTAACCTAGTGGAAAAATCAGACCCATGCATAAATAATTCTAATACACATCAGATTGTGGCAAATCCTATGCGCATTTGCATGCTTTAAGGATGTCTGAATCTGAGCTGAAGAGTGAGCTACAAACTCATTTAACTTACTCATGCTCTCTCATATTGAATTTCATTTTCTTTCTTTCTTTCCTTTCTTTATTTCTTACTTCTTTCCTTTTTTTTTTTTGATACTAAAGTTTGAAGCTAGTGGGATCCTACCTCTGAGGCTACATGTCCAGCCCTATTTTTGTTTTGAAACAGGATCTTGCTTGCTGAGTTATCCAGGGCCTTGCTAAATTGTTGAGGCTGGCTTTGAACCTGCGCTTCTCCTTTTTCATCTGTCACCATCCTGGCTCATATTAAATTCATTAACACACTTTAATGAATAAGAAAAACTGGACACTGAACTAGCCAGCTATCCACTCACTGTAGATTAGGGTGAGGGTTAACCTCTGTGAATGGCATCTGGAATTCCAGAGAAAATTAGTCATTCAGGGCTAGTCTGAGGCTTGCTTCAATGGCTCAGAATCAAGCAGCCTGGTTCACTATGGCCATAAGAGCTGCTGCCAGCCTTCTACCCTGGAAATGCTGTTTGTGCACCTTTGTATTTTCTCTTTTTTCTGTTTTCTGCTTCCATATCTAGTAAGTATTTATCTGTGCTTTGGTGACAGGTTTTTTTTATTTTCAAAACTTCTTCTTGTTGTCAGGCTGAGGGCTGAGCTGAAGATAAATCCCTTTTACTTAGAAATCCAGATTCCATGTTCCTGTTTATGGAGCACTTTTACACCATACACCTGTCAACCGCAGATACAGAGTTGATGATCACACTCTACTTTCTTTTTACTTTCATGTAAGCCACATTTGAAAAGTCACAATTTTTTTTTATAGATACAGGAGAGTAGCAATGATAGCAGAGACTTACTTTCCTCAACTATTCACCCTCTGGTTTGTACTCAGGATTTGATATGGGAAGCTTCAGAGATCAGTGACAACACAGACACGTGGCACTTTCAAAGCCATCCTGTACCAGAGCCTGTCTTTCAGTATCTCAGGCCTGTGTATCTTGACAAATAGAGCCAGATGTGCCCCAGATATCACCTTGCTGGGCAGGCTGTGACTGATGGATTGCTCTGAGCTGGGCATTTGGGCAAAGCTGAGAAAATAGAATTCTTTCTCTTGGGAACTAGGGTTCACACGTGAATAGAAGATGATTATGGACACATGAGGAATGATCACAGTTCCTGGTGAGGATAAGTAACTTCTCCTTCTGAGGTTTCTTAGGAAAAGGTTGGGTGAACAATAAATGATAAAGAAATAGGAGGAAGGTTAAAAGAAAAGGGTCAAAGAGATCTGAGATTTTGTTCTGTTTTATCCTCCTCTGCCCGTTCCTGTGCAGTCTATTCTCTCACATTTTCCTTGATTTTCTCATATGACATAGGTAGTTCTTTCAGCATAATTTCCTTGTCTTCTTCATCTGGGGAATCTAGGGCACCTTATATGCTCTTTGTAGTCTAAGAGGACTGTCAGTTCTTGGAATCCACCTGTCCTACTAGGCTGATCTGTAAGAATAACCCATTCCCCAAAACCATTGGCTTAGGGATAGATTCATGAGCACCAGAATCAAACAGAACCATCAAAGTCTTTCCTGGGAAGAATTTTAATGAGACAGCTTATTTTTCCTGTGAGGCTGTCAAACTGGGACACGTAAGAGCCTGACAAGACTCTGTTACTTATCATATAGGAATGTTCTGGTATATAAAACTAAGAATTAAAAACAGAGTTATAAGGTGGAAAAAGAGACATAGCCCTGATGTTACCACCTGGATTCTTGGGTCTCTAGCCAAGTCTAAAGCTTATTCCATATCTGAAGTTCCCAGATATAGGAACCAATAAATGTTCTTTTTTATTTTAAGTATTCTGAGTTGAGTTTCTATTGTGATCTGATTAATACAACAGAGACCATTTGGCTAAGGAGTAGAGGGAACTTCCTCCAGAACTTTCCTTAGGTTAACTAAAGATCATTAGTGTTACTATTAGTTGGTACCAATACTTTGGGTAAGCAATCAGTATATTTGGAGACAGTCACCTCAACTGTCATATAGCTGGTGCTCTGTTTAGGCAGGTCCAAGTCTCAAATATAAACTCAAGGAGTTATTCATTAAAAAGTGCTCAGGTCTGGGTGTGTAGTTTAGTGATAAAACACTTGTCTAGGAGGTACAGGGCTCTGGGTTTGATCCTCAATATTGTACATAACCAAACAAAACTTAAATGGTTTAATATCCACTGTGGTTGTCTTTGTTTAAAAATTCATTATTTGTGTCAGATTGTATCTATTAATACTCAGAACAAATTTTTTTTCCTGTTAAGACTTACCCTTTCCTTCTCTTTTCTTTGTATACCAGGGACTAGAAGCCTAAAAACTAACTTTCTCAAATTTCTTGCTAGGGGGATTTCCATTAGTTTCTTGTCACTGGCAAGGGAGAATCACTTTGCTGATGTCTGGAAGGCAGATTCTGGGGACAAGCTCTTCTTCCCTAGCACCGACTGTGGGAAAGCACATGATGCCCACTGATGGCAGGTGCGGAGCTCTGTGAGTGGTTTCTGGAGCATCCTGGTACTGTCCTTTTAGTCCTGCAGGCAGCTGACATCATCATGGCAGCTTCCTGCTGTTTCCAGGCATCTTTCCCAGATCAACTCTTGGGCTGTAGGCAGCTGAGGTTGTGGGTGGAAGCTGCACTTAATTCCTCAATTTCCTGAAAGCCCTTCTGATCATCATTCTTCCAGTACTTTGATGTTTGGGAAGCTTCCAATTTCCTGGAGTAAATCTCTTCTTAGTCAAGATCCCTTGGCTGACCTTTGATTTTCTCACCAAACCCTGACTGAATCAATGATTTTACTATCTTGTGTCATGGTGTGGGGACTTGGTGCTTGCAGGAAGAGCATGTAGTAATGGTAAAGAATGCTGTCCTTCAGCTCTGATTGTAAAACCACTGTAGTCTCTTTTGCTGCTAGAGTGAAAATATTTATCAAACTGAACACATTCTGAGAGGGCTTGAGGACAAATGATCTTTTCTACTGCACACTCAGCAGATGAAGACTTTTTGGAAGGGGATAACATTCCAAGTGTTTGTCTGAACTGGAAGAACTCAGTATGCATATCTACTGAATTCTAATTGTACACAAAAGAGAAAAAGTGCACATGGCTCAAAATTGAAAATTAAAAAGACAGTGTTCTGGTTATAGGATTTTGATGTGTTCAAGCTGCTTAGAAAAGTAGAATCTTCTGGCTTCTACTTGATCTTGCCCCTGAATGTCATGACTGTGCTAATCTTATCTTTTGGTTAATTCCCAGAGTATTTTAGTCAGAATAAGTTAGGTTATGCTGCGGTACCAAACAACTCCCAAATCTCACAACTTAACAGAGTTTTGTATATTAGTTAGCTTTCTGTTACTATTACAAAATACCAGAGATAATCAACTTAAAATAGGAAAGGTTTATTTTTGGCTCAGAGCTTCAGAGGTTTTGGTTTCTGGTCAGTTGGCTGTGTTATTTTTGGCTCTATGGTGAGGCAAAACATTATTGTGGCAGCAATAATGTGGAGGAGGAAATTGTTCACTGCATGATATCTGGAAAGCAAAAGAGAAACAGAAAAGAGCTAAGGACTCAATACCTTCTCTAAGGTGACACCAATGATCTTCCATTAGTCCTCACACCTTAAAGGTTCCACCATCGCCCAGTAGCAACACAGGGTTGGGGACTAAGTTTTTAAAACATGTCCTCTTGGGAGAAAGTTAATATCTGAGCTATTACAATGTGTTGTTTACACCTTCTCCAGGTCTGCTTCTGCCTGGGAGGCTTTCCTGGTAGCTGTCCTTCAAGCAGTGATACAGGATTGAGTCTCCTTCCATGGACCAATGATACCACTTGTAGTCCTGGGGTTCCAATAACACTGAGGAAGGGGTAAGAGAGGCACAGGGCTATGTGGGGGTTTGTATGAATCTTGGATATGCAGAAATCACTGTAACCTACATCATATAGGCTAGAACACAGGTATCAGGTCTCAAATAACCACAGGGCAGGCTTAGCAGTGTGGTCTTGGGTATAATCTGAATACTGAGTATGGATATAGGTGGTCTCAGCCTGGTTCTGCCAGAGAGCTTTTCCTTCCATGGGTGATGCATTCTTTTCTTTTTTTTCAATTTTCAATTTTTTATTGGTACATTATATTCATACATCATATTGGGGTAAAAAACTTGTGTGTACATACATGTACATATCACTGATTTAATCCCTACCCAATTCCCACCCCATTCCTTCCCCATCCCTCCTTCCCTTGCTTGGCTTAGTGGTTGACTTCAATATGTTTAAGTACATTATGTGTTTTAGAGATTTTCCTTCTTCCCCCTCCTTTCTCCTCCTTTAGGTTGTCTTGTTTGCTCCTCTATAGGATTTCCTTTTTCATCTAGAGTTCCTTCTATGACCCATTTCTCCTTAGCTCTCATATATTGGAGAAAGCATCAGATTTCTTATTTTTTGTGACTGACTAATCTCACTTAGCATAATTCTTTTCTTTTTCTTTCTTTTTTTCTTTTTGCGGTACTAGGGGTGGAACCCAGGGACATTCTACCTCCGAGCAACACTCTCAGCCCTATTTTTTTATTCTTTATTTTGAAACAGGGTCTCACTGAGTTGCAAAGGGCCTACTAAATAGCTGAGGTTATCCGTAAATGCAGTTTTCCTGTCTCAGCCTCCCAAATGCTGGGATTATAAGTGTGTACCACCATATCTGGTTGGTACATTCTGATCTCAACCTCAAAATCAGAACATACTTCAACTTTTTTTTTCTTCCTAAAAGATTCTTTTACTAATGTTATTTTCATAGATCAACTGTGCTTACATTTTACTTTTTAAGAATGAGGTCAATATAAATACAGACCATGTATTTATGTAGATAATCCTAATAATTATCAATTTAGGTCCTTTGGTCATTTTTTTGGGATAGTGTGGATTAAATCCTGGAGTGGTGTACCTCTGAGCTAAATCCCAAGCTCTGTTTTATTTTGAAATAGGATCTCACTAAGTTGCTGAGGGACTTGCTAAGTTGCCGAATCTGGGCTCCAACCTGTGGTTGTCCTGTCTCAGTCTCCCAAGTACTGTAAGTATAGGCACGTGGCACTATACCAGGCTCCCTTGGTCATCTTCATTGTGTTGTTGGATAGATACTCAGAGTTTGATACTTCTTTAATGAAGCAGTCCCTGGAGATTCTGGTCTTAGTTCTCTCCTTTGTGTCTCCAGAACAACTAGCATCTGTGGTCTCTGCCAGTGTGCCTCAAAATCTAGAGAGTATCAGGGCCACCCAAGGGATATAATCAAACTTTGATTGTACAGTCCTAACCCAGAGTTTCAGATTGAATTTGGCCTGAGGTGGGATTTGAGAATCCATACATCTGACAAATTCTCAGTGATACCATTGCTGCTGGCCTGTGGATATCACTTTGAGAACCACTGGTGTCTTTTATACAGATGAACATGATACTTGATGTCATTCTGAATTATTTATTGTTTTCTCACTTTCACACTAGTACATTTTGAGTACCTACTGTGTGCAAGGCCTTATGTTACCTAGATTATAGGTCATTCATTAGTTTTATTTCAAGGACATAGTTTTTATTTTTTACATTTTTATCTTGTTAGTCAATAGTCGGTTCAGGCATATTAATTTGTATGATCTAATACAATTGACTTCTACTGTCTTGTGTAATATATAACACATGCAAACATGGTGATTTTGACTGGCTCTGAAAACATTTGATGGAATCTTTGGCCCCTTTGATTGTCTTGTGGGAACAGCCAGTCTTACTTTGTTATAGTGACATAATTCTCAACCAGTTCAATAAATATGGCATGTGAATTGCTCGATTTCATGTCCTTGGTTATCCTCAGACAAAGGCACTGTGAAAACATTAAAGATGATTAGTCTTGGTTCTTAATTAAAAGACATTTTGACTTTCCATATATATTAATGGAAACAAACTGAAAACCCTCTAGACTACATTTAAATAATTAGATAAAGAGGCCCTAAGATTTATTTTGCCCAAATGTTTCTTGCCCAAAGGTGAATTTTACTCAAGAGTATTGATTCTGTTTCCTTGTAATGTTCAGTATCTTTGCCATGGGATATTTTGGCTTCTCAAAGGGCTAATGAGTTGAAAGTCATGTCATGTCCTACACAGTAGCAGCTACCCAGAAACTATTTTGTTCTGGTAACATTTAAGATTTGAATTTTATTTCCTCTAAATATTTTACATATGACTTACTTTGTAATTTAAAAGTTGGGGCTACATTCGTTTGAGCAGAAATTGTAGACAGTATAATTTTTGATTAATTAAAAATTTCCTTTCAAAACATTTTAAAGATAAAGCACAAAACTTTTATATTTATACAATATAACCTACTCTATTTCTACTTTATTTTCCCACATTTTTTTTTTCATGTCTAACATGTTCAAACATTTCTGGCTCAAATTGCAAAAGAATATCCAAAGTTGTTGAAATATGTCATGAGAAGAAATTTTGTATTTAATTTTATTCCACATTAGTTCTAGCTCTGTGGAAGAGCAGCCTCTGGCTCTTTCGTCAGCTCTGCAATCTTTTCCCCTCAAATTGATATTACTTTTTGATCTTCTAGAGTTCTACTAAGGTAATAAATATGCATGTAGATAAAAGGGAACATATGAATGAAATATATTGAGATTTTCTAAAGCCTTTGACAATATTTGCATTAAAAACTTATTAAAAGTCATCACTGGAGCATTTCTTATATTATTCTATCAAGGGTGGCAGCCAGTTTAAAGTATAGAAAAAAGAGTGGAGTAATACGGAAGTATTTCTCTAAGAGAAAAAATAATTCCTAGGAATCAACTCTAAGATGAATTAGAGGTAATGATCTCTAAAGTCCATTGGTGAGCTTTGAAGCTAACAACTTTCTCTTCCAAATTCCTAGTTGATTTGGGCAATTTGAGGCTACATGAACACTCCAAAATTGTGTGGATACTTACAATATTTTAGGGATACATGCTCACATCTCTTTCACAGGAAATCTTTCATTGTACAAAATTAAACTGGGATAAAAAAATTTATCCCCAAAATATTTCCTGACAGGAATTCAATCCCCAGATTTAGTCTCTCTCTCTAAGTATTTTGATTCTTCATTTTTTTCCCTTCTTCTCTTTATCATCAATCTTGCACTCACTAGAAAACTGTTCCCATCATCACATATCTTGAGCAGTCTATACAAGTCCTCCCAGGATAGGAGAGCATTCTCCAGCTGCCTTGTCTTTCTGCTTCCTTCTTAGTCAAGACTCATTTTCACAAGTTGATTCAGCACAAGTTGCCTCCTATGCACACCTCAGTCTGGCTTCCACCCTAACCATACTATCAGAACTGCTCTTTTTAAAGTCAATGATGACCAAAGGCCATGCTATCACCAATGAACCACTACAAGTAAACGGAAGCACTGCTAAGAATCCTGCCTGAATTACAGGCATTTTCTGTACTACTCTGAGTACAACCAGGTTAAGTATCCTCACCCTAATAATGACCTTCATGGTTTTAGAGTCCATACATAATTTCCAGTTCTTATTTTACTTTTTCTTTTGCATTTGTTGTTGTTTGTATTCTTAATGATTGCCATTCTAGTTAAAGTTAGGTAAAATCTCAGGGTAGTTTTAATTTGCATTTCTGAGAGCTAATGATGTTGAACATTTTTTATTTTTTTATATCCATATATATATATATATATATATATATATATATATATTTATAAGTGGAACATATTGAAAGTGTTGTACATTTAGACTGTGCTTCATACCCTTCCCCCCTCCCAATAGAGAGTGTCCAGGTTAACCATGTTATATTTATACTATTACACATATTCGTATGTAGCTCCTCCATTGAACAACCTCAGCTTTCTTCCTCTCCTATCTTTCCATTCAAGCTTTTCTGAGATTTCCCCTCCATCATCTGAAGTCCTTCTGGTATTACCACTACTCCCTAGCTTGGGCATATTAGAGAAAACATATGTCCCTTCTCTTTCTGGGCTTGACTAATCTCACTTAACATAATGTTTTCCAGTTCCTTCCATCTTCTTGCAAATGCTATTGTGTTATTCTTCTTTATAGCTGAGTAGAATTCCATTGTGTGTATTTCCCATAATTTTGCAATCCATTCATCTGTTGATGGAGATCTAAGTTGGTTCCATATTTTGGCTATTACAAACTGTGCTGCTATGAACATGGGTATGCATATGTTAATGTAGTTCTCTGATTTCAAGCCCTTTGGAAAGATACCAAGGAGTGTTATAGCTGGATCATATGATGGATCTATTCTCAGTTTTTTAAGGAATCGCCATACTGATCTTCATAGTGGCTGAACTACTCTGCACTCCCACCAACAGTGTAAAAGAGTTTCTCTTTCCCCACATCGTCGCCAGCAATTGTTGTTGTTTGATTTCTTTATGTTAGCCATTCTGATTGGGGTTAGATGGAATCTCAGTTTTGAACATTTTAAAAATAGATTTATTGGCCATTTTAATTCCTTCTATTGTGAAGTGTCTATTCAGTTCACTTGCCCATTTTTTGCTTGGGTTATTTTTTTAGCTGTGAGTTTCTTGAGTTTTCTGTATATTCTAGATATTAGTCTTCTATCGGTAGAACAGATAAAAGAATTTCTCTCATTCTTTTGGCTCTCTATTGAGGTTCTTGATAGTTTCCTTTCCTGTAGAGAAGCTCTTCAGTTTAATTCAATCCTACATATTGATCCCCCTTTAATTTCTTGGGCCTTTGGGTCTTTTTGAGAAAGTTTTACATGTGCCTATGTGTTGAAGTGTTGGAGCTATGCCCTCTTTAAGGAGCTGCAAGTTCTTTGGTCTGATTTCCAAGTCTTTGATCAATTTTGAATTGACTCTTGTGCAGGGTGAGAAAGTGGGGCTTATTTCCATTTTTTCTGCATAAGGTTAGCCAGTTTTGCGAATACCGTTTGTTGAAGAGGTTATGTTTTTTCCAGTGTGTGTTTTTGGCCCCTTGGTCAAAATCAATTGGCTCTAAGTGTGTGGGTTTGTTTTTAATTCTTCTATTCTCCTCCATTGGTCTATGTCTCTGTTTTTTTTTTTTTTTGCCAATACCTGCTGTTTTTATTACTAGGGTTTTGTAGTATAGTTTGAAGTCAGGCATTTTGATTACTCCAGCCTTTAATGATTTGATTTGAGAAGTCTAGAGTGATTTTAAATAGTTTGCCTCTGAATGTCACTTGGTCTTTTGCTGTTGTTGCATTTAAGATTTTCTCCTTGAACTCTATATTAGTCTATTATGTGGCATGGTGAACCTCTGATCTCTTATGAAGGTGGTTCTATAAGTTTTCTTTACCTATATATCAGCCTCTTTTTTGTGTTTGGAAAATTTTCTGATATTATTTCTTTGAAGAGATAGTTGATTCTTTTGGTTTCACTTTCAATTCCTTTTTCTATGCCTATTACTCTTAAATTAGCTTTTTAAAGATGGGCCCATATCTCTTTGATGTCCAATTCATGCTGTCAAATTTTTTTCTAAATTATATACTATACATTAATTTTTAGAGTGATTAGCTTCTAAGAGCAATATTTTATTTTCTATATGGTCTAATCTATTTTTTATAGTTTGTATTGATGCTGTAACTTCAATGATTACATTCATCACTTCCTTCAGAGCTTCTTTTTTTCTAAACAAATTTTTTTATAAACATAAATGGTATATATTTAAACTATATTTGGTGCCCTCTCCCTCCGACCCCCATTTTCCCTTCCCCCCTCCTACAAATGGTTGTCCAGGGTAACCATGTCATATTCATAACTTTACACATATTCGGATGTAGACCCTCATTAATCAAGATCAGCCTTCCTCCTCTCCTATCTTTCCATTCAAACTTTGCTGATATTTCCCCTTCATTATCTAGAGTCCCACTGGTATCCTCCGTGTTCCCTAGTTTGGGCGTATTAGAGGAAACAAATATACCTTCTCCTTCTTACCAGTGGTAGAGCTGGATCGTATGGTGGATCTATTCCTAGCTTTCTTAGGAATCTCCACTCAGATCTCCAGAGTGGCTGAACTAGTTTGCACTCCCACCAACTGTGTAAAAGATTTGCTCTTTCCCCACATCCTCGCCAGCATTTGTTGTTATTTGATTTATTTATGCTTGCCACTCTGACTGGGGTTAGATGGAATCTCAGTGTAGTTCTGATTTGCATCTCCCTGATGGCCAGTGATGTAGAACATCTTTTCATGTATCAATTGGCCCTTTGTATCTCTTCTTTTGTGAAGTGTCTATTCAGTTCATTTGCCTATTTCTTGATTGGGTTGTTTGATTTGCTAGTGTGGAGTCTTTTGAGCTCTTTGTATATTCTGGATATTAGCCCCCTATCAGAATGGTGGCTGGTAAAGATCCTTTCCCATTCTGTAGGCTTCCTCTTTAGGTTATTGATAGTTTCCTTTGATGAGAAGAAACTTTTTAGTTTGATACTATCCCACTTATTAATTCTTGCTTTAATTTCCTGAGCTTTGGAGGTTTTGTTGAGAAAGTTACTGCCTGTGCCAATATGTTGTAGTGTTGAGCCTATGCTCTCCTCTGCTAACTTCACAGTCTCAGGTCTAATTTCTAAGTCTTTGATCCATCTGAGTTGATTCCTGTGCATGGTGAGATATAGGGGTTTAGATTCATCTTTCTACAAATGGATAGCCAGTTCTCCCAGCACCATTGTTGAAAAGGCTGTCTTTTCTCCAGCATATGAGTTTGGGACCTTTGTCAAAGATTAATTGACTAAAGATATATGGTTTTGTTTCTGTATCTTCTATTCTAATCCACTGGTCAGTATATCTGTTATTGTGCCAGTATCATGCTGTTTTTACTACTATTGCTCTATAGTATAATTTGAAGTCTGGGATTGTGATGCATCCTGCATGTTTCTTATTGCTGAGAATTCTTTGGCTATTCTGGGTCTTTTCTTTCTCCATATAAAGTTCATGATTGATTTTTCTAGGTCTGTGAAGAATGTCGCTGGTATTTTAATGGGAATTGCACTGAATCTATAGATCACTTTTGGCAGAATGGTCATTTTGATGATATTTATTCTGCCTATCCTTGAGCATGGGAGGTTTTTCCATCTTCCAAGGTCTTCTTCAATTTCTTTCTTTCATGTTTTATAGTTTTTGTTGTAGAGGTCTTTTACATCTTGGGTTAGGTTTATTCCTAGGTATTTTATTGGTTTTGAGGTTATAGGGAATGGAATTGTTTCTTTGTTTCTTTCATTGTGGATTCATTGTTGGCATAAAGAAAAGCCACTGATTTCTTTAGGTTGATTTTGTATACTTCAACTTTGCTGAATTTGTCAATCAGCTCCAGAAGTCTTTTGGTTGAATTCTTTGGGTCGTCCAGAAAAAGGATCATGTCATATGCAAATAAGAATAATTTTAATTCTTCTCTTCCTATGTGGATTCCTTTGATTTCCTTCTTTTGTCTTATTGCTGCGGCAAGGGTCTCAAGGACTATATTGAAAAGGAGTGGTGATAGTGGGCATTCTTGTCTTGTTCCTGATTTTAGAGGAAATTCTTGCAGTTTTTACCCATTCAATATAATGGCATTGGATTTACAGTATATTGCCTTAATGATGTTGAAGTACATTCCTTCTATCCCAATTTTTTGCAGTGTTTTTAACATAAATGGGTGTTGGATTTTGTCAAATGCTATTTCAGCATCTATTGCTATGATGATGTGGTTTTTGTTCTTGGTTCTATTTATGTGGTGAATAACATGTATTTGCATATGTTGAACCAGCCTTGTTTTTCTGGGATGAAACCAACTTGGTTATGATGTATTTTTCTCTTGTAATAGTTTTGAATGCGTATGGCTAGTATTTTGTTTAGAAATTTTGCATCTATGTTCATTAAGGATATTGGTCTGTAGTTTTCCTTTCTTGAGGTATCTTTATTTGTTTTGGGGATTAATGTGATACTGGTCTCATAGAAGGAATTTGGGAGAGTTCCATCTCTTTCAATTTCCCGGAACATGTTCTGAAGTATTGGTATTAGTTGTTCACTGAGGGTTTTGTAAAATTCAACTGGGAACCCATCTGGGCCTGGACATTTCTTTGGTGGAAGAATTTTTATTGCCATTTCTATTTCTTTCATTGCTATTGGTTGGTTTAGGCTTGCTATGTCCTCTTGGTTGAGTTTAGGTAGGTTAATTGTGCTTAGAAATCTATCAATTTCTTCCATGTTTTCAAGTGTATTGGAGTATAAATTTTTAAAGTAGTTTCTGATAATCTTTTTAATTTCTTCACAATCTGTGGTGATAACTCCTTTTTTATTTCCAGTTTTAATAATTTGAGTTGATTCTCTTTTTCTTTTGGTTAGGTTGGCCAGGGGTTTATCAATTCCATTAATCTTTTCAAAGAACCAGCTTTTTGTTTTATTGATTCTTTGAATTGTTTTTTTTTTTGTTCTCTATATCATTTATTTCTGCTCTAATTTTAATAATTCCTTGCCTTCTGCTGGCTTTGGGAATAGATTGTTGCAGTCTTTCTAGGTCCTTTAGTTTTATCATTGGGTTCTTTACTTGATGATTCTCTGTCCTTCTTATGTGGGCACTCAATGCATTAAACTTTCCTCTTAATACTGCCTTCATAGTGTCCCATAGATTTTGGTAGGTTGTGTCTCTGTTTTCATTTGTTTCCATAAATTTCTTTATTTCTTCCCTAATTTCTGCTCTTACCCATTCATCATTCAATAGTGTATGATTCATTCTCCATGAATTTGAATACTTTCTTTCGAGTTTCCTGTTGTTGATTTTTACTTTTATTCCATTATGATCTGAAAAGATGCAAGGAATTATATTACATTTTTTGAATTTGCAGGTGCTTTCTTTGTGACCCAGGATGTGGCCTATTTTGGAGAAGGTTCCATGGGCTGCTGAGAAGAATGTGTATTCTGTAGTTCCTGGCTGAAATATTCTGTAAATGTCTATTAGGTCCATTTGGTGTATGGTCTTCTTTAGTTCTAAGGAGTCTTTACTCATCTTTTGCCTTGAAGATTGATACAGTGATGTGAGAGGCATATTAAAGTCTCCCAGAATTATTGTATTTGGGTCTATTTGGGACCTGATGTCCAGAAGGGTTTGTTTTATAAATGTGGTTGCACCCGCATTTGGGGCATAAATATTTACTATCATTATATCTTCTTGGTGTATTGTTTCTTTTAAGAAAAGGAAGTGCCCTGATTTGTCTCTTCTGATGTGTTTTAGTTTAAAGTCTGTTTTTTTGGATATCAGGGTTGCTACACCTGCTCTTTTTTGGTCTCCACTAGCATAGTATATCTTTTTCCATCCTTTCAGTTTCAGTCTGTGAATATCTGTGGCTATAAGATGAGTTTCTTGCAAACAGCATATATTTGGATTATTTTTTTAAATTCACATTGCCAGTCTATGTTTTTTGATTGGTGAGTTAAGTCCTTTGACGTTAAGAGATATTATTGAAATATGATTTTTGTTTTCTGCCATTTTGTGTTCTGTCTACTATTGGATGGTTTGGTCTTTCTTCTTCACTTAAATGGCCCACTTATGAACTTCCTCTCTTCTCTGGTTCTGAAGTCTGCTTTTTTTTCTTCTTCTTTGTGATTTATTTCTTTAAGAATTTTCTCTAGTTTTGGCTTTGAATTCATGAATTTTTTAAGATTCTGTTTATCCTGAAATACTTTTGTTTCCCCATTGATTTTGAATAGTAGTTTTGCTGGATGGAGTAGTTTTGGTTGGAAGTTATTTTCTTCTAGGGTCTGAATCACGTCGTACCAGTCTCTCCTAGCATTCCTGACCTGAGTTGTATAGTATGGGGTGATTCTTATTGTTTTGCCTCTATATGTCACCCGTCCTTTTGTTCTCACTGCTTTTAAGATTCCTTCCTTGGCCTCTATGTTGGTCATTTTGGCTATTATGTGGCATGGGGAGGGCCTTCTTTGGTCCTGTCTCAATGTTGTTCTGTATGCCTCCTGGACATAAGATCCAAGTCTCATTCCATGTTTGTAAAATTCTCTGAAATTATTTCTTTGAAGAGATTACGAATGCCCTTGCTCTGTATCTCTATCCCTTCTTCAATGCCTATTATCCATAAGTTAGGATGCTTCATATTATCCCATATTTTCTGGATGTTTAGGTTTTGTTGCTGCAAAGATTTCTGCTGACCGTGTTTTTGGTTTTAGATGTACTGTATTCTAACATTGATATTCTGTTTTCCATTTCATCTAATCTTCCAGAATTTCTTTCTATTGCTGTCTTCATTTTACTTATTGATTCTTTCATATCATTCCAGACCTCTTTCTAATTCCTTCTTAGTCTTTCCAACTCATCTTTCATCTCCTCTAGACTTGTTTTAAATCCTTTCATCATATTGTAAATCAAGATTTGGAACTCCCCTTCTTGCATTTCTTGTAGGTCAGTATTCGTGACTTCTGTCATTTCTCCACTATTCCTGGTTCTCATATTTTCAATGTTCTCAGGCCTGTTCTTCTGTTGTCTTCCCATTGATTGTGGGTATTGTGTATAGTCCAGTCTTAGTAGTATGGATTTAGAAGAGTTAACAGGTAAACAGGTAAACAGTACTTTTTTGAGTGGTGAGGGTTGGGTCATGGTGGAATAGCAGGGGTCAGAAGTCAGGAACCATGAACACCAAAATTTTGTTTCTCTGCTTCACAAAATGACAATAAACAGTACCTCACTGCTGCCACCAAAGGCCATATGGCGCTGCTGTCACACCCTCAGCCCTGAGGCTGTTGTATTTCTTTTCTGGTTTTGAGCTCCACTCTAAGTCCCTGGAGGGCGTGCTGAGCCTGGACCCTGGGAGCTTTAGACGCTCTTTGTGCTGAAAAAACTGCTGAATTACACCTGGCTGTTCTGCAGCCACTCACCTCAGCTCGTTGTCCCCCCCCTTTTCTCTGGAGCCTGGTGATTGGTTGAGTGTGCTGATCTGGAGCCCTCTGGTAAATTCTCCGCTGCCAGTGGCAGTATGGCACTGCTGCCGCTTCCAGGCCGTGAGGCCGGCATATCTCCTCCCCGGTTCTGAGCTCCATTCTGAGTCCCCCTCCTCTCTGGAGGCTCGTGCTGTGAGGGAATATGGCTATGGTGGTGCGGCTCTGCCCCCACTGGAATGCGGGCTGGTTTTCTCTCTGACGTCTGGCCATTCTTTTAACCTTCCTTCTCTATGTCCTTCATACTTGCAGTTTTTATTTCTCTGCTGGTGGTGTTTTCTTGCTATGAAAAGTGCTGCTTTTGTAGTAATAAAGATTGATTGTTAGCAGGATTCGTAAATGCCGCTTTACTTGGTCGCCATCTTCCCAGAAGTCCAGAGCTTCTTTCTGATTCCTGTTCAGGGTGTCAGATTCTTTTTTTTTTTTTTTTTTTTTTAATTTCAGGCTCTGTCTAAATTCTCTTTAAAAATCTTGTATAATTTTTACTGTTAAATCTCTGATTTTTCCTTTAGGGAATCTATGCAATTCTGTGTTGTTGAGTTCTATTATTGTGGGGTGTGGGAGCTCACTGCTTACTTGTTCTTCCTCCTTCCCATGATTTCAGGTTTCTTAAGTTTGTATATTTGTTGCTTTTGATAGGTTTCTTTCACTTTGTTGATGTCAGCTGGTATATACAAGAGCAAGTTGTATGAGGAAGGTGATGAAATAGTAACTGCAAGAATAGGGTAGAGTAGCAGATAGGATTGAATAGAATGAGATTTTGTTTGCTAAGGTAACATATAGTTGAGATAAGAGATATTTAAAATATAGTAGGATTAGTAGATAATACAGAATATTTAGTATGGTGATATGAAGTGGATTTAATACAAGAAAAAGAAAAGAAAAAAAAGAAAAGGAATGGCGAGAAGAAAGTGGATATATATATAAAGAAAGAAGCTTGTAAAAGGGGTGGGGAAGAAAGCAAATATATAAGCACATGCACAAATAACAAAAAACAAACAAACCACAAAACAATGCCACCCTACACATATACAAATATTGAGCTGGCTTGAACCCTGAAGGTCTCCTGGATCTGTATGGATTCTTTGAGCTACTTTCAGGTCCATTTTGTAATAGGTTCTCAAGTGTGTTCTAACACTCTTAATTGCTCTGTAACCTATAGTAATTATGTCATTTTATACCCCCACATTTTGGTCTCCTTCAGTGATTGGGGCCCTGGCCTAGTGTCTCTCTCTGTTTAGGCACCAAGTGCCACTGGCACCTTTCCCACTAGAAGCCTGGGTCTGAGCTCTCAAACAGGATTTGTCTCTGAGACTCTCTCCATCTATGTTAATGGCTGGTATCACTGGGGATGTATCTAGTGTTAAGCACAGTTCTCCATGTTTTCCCCTGCATCTCTCCCTACCTGCATAGGTGGCAGGTGCCAATGGGACCAGACCCAGTGTTTATGTAGGAGTCTGAGTTCTCCACAGCTAGGGCTGGGTTGGTCTGAATTTTCCCTGGTCAACACAGTTGGGTGGTTTGTGACAATCTCTGTAGGCCCTCATAGGGCTCTGAGCCCTGAGGACTATAGGACTTTTTGCCTGATTGGCCCTGAGGATTGTCTGCCAATCTGCGCCTCTGCTGAGTCTGACAACTGATTTCATCTCCACTGTCACCAGTGTGAGCAGCAAAGTCTCAGACCCTGGGAGTCTATCCCTCACTGCAGTAGTGCCTGGGGCTACACTGGGCAGTCTCCTATGGGGATGGCAGGTTCAATTATGGTGATATTGAGTGCCACTCTGGATCTCTGCAGAACTCAATCAGCTTAGCTCAAGTGTTGAAAGTTATAGCTGGGTTCTGGGGAAGAGGAGCTGACTGCTTTCAGTTCTGATGAGCTGCAGCCACTTACTTCATATTAAGTCATTGTTTTTTTTTTTTTTTTTTGCCATGGGTCTCTGAAGGCTGCAGTGCTGACAGTTTCGGCATGAAGAGGCAATATGGTGCTACCATGGCCCCCATGGCACTGCAGTAGTTGGAGGCGGGCTGGGTACTTTTCTGCTCTTGATCTGCCTTTTGGCCTTGTTTCCACTGTTTTTGAATTCTCAGTGCTCTGTTCAAATTTATGCTAGTTTCTTTCTTTTGTCAAGACACTATCACGGCTATAGAGATCGAATGTCAGCAGAACTAATATGTGCTGCTTCCCATGGTTGCTATCTTCGCAGAAGTCTGTCTTATCAATTCTCCTTTTTCTCTTTATACCTCTCTATTTTCATCTCCTTTCACTCTTCTACTTGTTTCTCTCTTCATTTGTCTAAATTCCCTTTTATTTCATATTTCAAACTTCCATTTATGAGAAAAAAACACATGAACCTTGACTCTCTGAGACTGGCTAATATCACTCAGCATATTTTGTGGTTCCATACATTTTTCTACAAATTGCATAGTTTTGTTCTTTTTATGGAGTAAAATTCCATTGTCTATACATGTCACATTTTCTTTATTCATCTGTTGACAGTTTAGAGGCAAGTGTGAGAGGAAGAGTAAATGAAGGACTCATTTCCATTGACATGTGTACCTATGCTTGAATACCAATACCAATCTCAATTTTCTGTATGGGGAAGGGGGAAAATCAGGAAAGGGATGGAGGAAAGCCTACCACGTGCTGAGTGCATGCATGGCACTATCACTTGAACTATATTATGATTTGAGACTATGGTGCACCAATAAAAGTAGAAAAAAAAGAAATAAAGTCATATCTATGTCTCAACTTGATCTAGCCAAAGAGACATTGTTAAACAAAACCAAGAAGCCAGATGTTGTGGTGTATGCTTGTAATCCTAGCAATTGGGAGGCCGAGACCCGAGGATCACAGGTTCATGGCCAGCCTCAGCTACTTAGTGAGTACCTCTACAACTTAAATACAGAATAAAAATAAGGAATAAATATAGGACTCTTTCAAAATAAGGAATTAAAAATATAGGAGGGTGTAGCTCAGAGGTAGAATAATACCCCAGGTTCAATCCCCAGTACCGCAAAACAAAACAAAACAAAACAAAACAAAAACCTGAGGACAGATTTGAAAATTTCTAAATTCTTAAACTTGCACAGATGTCCTTAATAAGGTATGCAAACACAGTACAGTCAATCCTGGTGGGATAGAAGTTCATGGGCGGTTCCTCACTGAATCATTGCAACAGTACCATCATTTGAAGAGTTTAATTGGTATGTATGTATGTATGTGTGTATGTATGTATGTATAGTATGTATTTTTGTGATACTGAGGATTGAACTCAGGGATGTTTTACCTCTGAGCTACACTTCCAGGCTATTTTATTTTTCTCTTTTGAAATAGGGTCTCATTAAGTTGTTGAGGGCCTTGCTGAGTTGCTGATGCTAATCTCAAATTTATGATTTTCCTGTCTCAGCCACTCAATTACTTTGACTGCAGGCATGTGCCACCATGCCCATCTCATTAGGAGGAATTCAATGTATGAGTTGGCTGCTGTGCCAACTTGGACAGGAAAACCTACAGCTGCTGTAAGGCCAACCAAACTTCAGCCCAAAGTGACCAGCATTCTGCCTTGCTCTGTGTGACTTTGCAAGTGGAGGCTCAAAGGAGTCCTTAGTGCATGAGACCACATCCAATCGACTTTGACCTCCTAACTCAGTACATTTATTTCCTACATGTTCTACTTTCCTAGACTGACCTGTTTTCCAAAACTGCTAACATTGCCTACTGTAGACAGAAGTACTTTGGATGTTTAATCCTGACCTTATTTCTCACTTTAAAAAAGGGGAAGGGGAATCATCATAATCATGCCAAATTTTACCAAGACGTAACTTGTTGACTATGTCATATTCAGAGGCTGTTGTTAATATATTGCAGTCTCAGGAACAGAAGTATAACTGCTGAGCTGGTAGAAAGTGTGGTGGAATGAGCCTGGACTTGGTAATTAGAGTGAATTTAAATCCTTCCTCTTCATTTATTACCTTTCCAGGTTCAAATAAGTTAACTCTTTGCTCCTCTGATTCTTTTCTGTAGTGCAGACATGCAAAGACTCAACTAGTTGGTATTTTAATAAGAACAATGATAAAAAAGTAATTAGTAAGAGTGAAACTTTAATTGATTGTTCTGTGCCTTTGGTTCTGGATTGCCAGGTATAGAAGGAGTCTTGTCCTTTGAGAGAAAAATATTCAACAGCAGCTTCTGAGCTTAAAAGAGATAAGGTGACCAATCTTCCCCACAGTTTCCCTCAGACGAGGGAATTCACTCTTGTGTTATGGTTTAATCTGGTTACAAAGCAGGATTATTGGAGGCTTTGTTTGTTCCTGTTAACCTATAATTCCCTTCCAAAAGTTGTCATGAATAAAAAGCACATAAATAGATTTTTCTTTTCATAATACATTTCACATTAGTTTTAAAAACACTTTTATTGATACAATGTCATTATACATCATAATGGGATGCAAAGTGACACAAACATAGAAGTATACACTCTTCCTTTGTGTAGCTGCCCTCTCTTCCCTGTCCTCCCTCCCCAGACACATTAGTGAGATTGGTAGTGAAATCTTTAATTTCATGAACATAGCTTATTTGGACTGCTTTATTCCTCAATCTTTCCCTCCCCGTCTTCCTGCCCCAATCCTCTTCCATATTTTATTGTTTTTTTTTCCTCCTCATTTGACTGAAGTTGCTTTTGCTTTCTACATGAGAAAAAAAATATGACCTTTGACTTCCTGAGATTACTTAGCATAACATTCTCTAGTTCTACCCATTTTGTTGTAAATGACACAATTTTGTTCTTCTCTATGGCTGAGTAAAATTCCAATGTGTGTACATACCACAATTTCAGTATCCATTTGTCTGTTGATGGACACCTAAGTTGGCTCTGTAATTTGGCTATAGTGAATTATACTGTTATAGACATGGATATACATGTATTACTATAGTATTATAACTTCAATTCCTTTGGAAAAAAATACCGAGGAGTGTTATGATTGTGTCATTAAGAATGTCTTATGTTAGAAAATGTACAATCCTATTGTTATTTAATTTAACCACCAGGTGGACAGGGCTTGCTTGCTAGGTAGCCCGATGTGATATCTGGTGATTGGAATTCACATGTAGGATGCCAAACAAAAGGACAAAAATTTAATTAAGAAAGTCAATGACATATCAATAGAATTGAAGACTGAATTAAATCAAGGTAATTTCTACCTTAGAAGTGCCTTACAGGTCCTGTGAGGTTTATGAAACTTGAGGTATTATCTTACTTTAATGTTCCCTTACTAGGCTTCCATTTCCCAGTTGTAAGATGAGAAAATTAGATAATACTTAATACATATTCCAGCTCTTCCCTGTATCATCACATTTAGAGTTAATAAAACTTGGAGTAAGATGAATTCACAATTACTTAGGACTTATATAGATAGGTCATGTTACCTGTCAACTTGCCTGAATTAGAGGACACCCAGATATTTGATTAAATATTATTTCTGGGTGTTTCTATAAGGGTTTTTCTGTAGGAGATTTACATTTGATGCTCTAGACTCAGGAGAGTAAGTAGATTGCCCTCTCCAGTGTAGATGGTCTTCATCCAATTTGTTGAGGGCCTAAATGGAACAAAGGTAGAGAAAGGACACATTCCCCTCTCCTCTTTCCTCCCTGCCTGTTTGAGCTGCCATACTGCTCTCCTGTTTTTAGAATGGGATTTATATCTTCTCCTTTGATTCTCAGGTCTTCAGACTTAGGTAGAATTATACCCTCAGTTTTCTTGGGCCTTCAGTTAGCAGATTATGGGACTTCTCAGCCTCCACAATAGTTACAATTAATATCTATATCTGTATCTTTCTAGATTCACACACGGAGACACAAACACACACACATATCCTATTGAGTGGTTCTTGGAGAACTCTGACTAGTGTAGACATATCAAATGGGACTATTCTCTGACCAGTTTCCTAGAGGCATTTTAGTTTCTGGAGGTCCCACGTGTAGTCCTCAGTAGATACGCTGGCAGTGGTTTTATATTACACCTCCTTTTGTTCTATGCTATTGTTTATTTTCTCAGTGGTACTGGTTGTCCACAGTCATAGTTAACTAACTCCTGATAGCTGAAAATGAATAAAGCTGCCCCAAGATGTCTGGAGTGAATCTCTGATTAAGTACCTATAAAATATATTTAAATGCAGTAAATGCCATTCTTAAGTCAGCTTCTCTCTCTTCATCCCTCAATAGCCTTGTATCTTCTGTTTTATCATTTAAAGAAAAGCCCAATTCAACTACAGAAGGATTTTTTCACTTCTCAGCATGACACACTGATACATTTTCAGGACTTTTAAGGTACAAATCTGTTGGATGTGAGGGCAATCTGGCTGCGACATCTGTCACTCCATTGATCGCCAGGGTTGACTCAGCTGATCTGGCTGGCTAGGCAGGTGTCCCTTTCCTCCCTCACAGCTCCATGTACATCCCTCCTGAAGCTATGCGCTCAGTTGAAGAGGACAACCTGCCCCAAATAGAAGAAGTTAGGTCTTCAATCAAGGGTATACGAGTAGCTGTGCTCCCCTGCTAGAACCTCCAAACAAGCTCCTAAGGTCCATTTCTAGGAGAACGTAGGGTGGTCAAGCTTCCCACTCCAGACACATCCAAATGAGACACTGCATGTGGCAGTCTACTTTTCTAAAAATAAAAAAAGTACAAATCTCTCAGGAGCAGTTTCTAAAGGTTCTAGACACAAGTTACAAAAGTGGATATGGCTGGTGTCACCATACAAGGAATCATTAAGAACATTGGGGAGCTGAAAAAAAACGGATAGCAGGGGAACCAGATGAGGCTACACAGCTAGAGACAATGAGTCCATATTGCCAGTCTAGTGAAGATATTCTCAGGTCACTGCTGAGCATTGTTCTGCACCGCTTACTCTCCTGATGACATGCGTCTGAGCACTGGGTACTGGCACAACAGTTACTGGTATCTGGGTGCAGTGGCTACCGTTGCCTGTACCAGAGTCAGAAAACTTTTAGTGGTTACTTGTTTCTAATGAATATTCTGGAGAAAGTGCTTTGATTGGAAGAGCTCAGGGCATATGCTCTGATTCATGTTGCTGCAAAGGGATTTGGAAAAGTGATTATCTTACCGCTTCAGTTTCTAAAAGGGAAAGGTTAGGCTTTGCTTAACACTAGAACTCATGAGGTGGAAAGCTTTTGACAAATAAGAAGGGCTTCCGATGTTGCATGAATTATAAGTTTTCTGAGTGTTCAGGAAAATATTCATAAAGGACAAGAAATATCCACTTCCGTTTGTTGGTGGATTCCTCCCATTCGTTACCATGACAGTAGTCATTGGAAGTGAAGCAAGACAGCTCACTCTGCCATCATATTTTATCCCTTTTTCATCAGGCAGCAGAATATCAGAAGTATCAGTCTGAGAAGAATTTTGCATGTTGTCTATTTCTTAGATTGTTTAAAAAACATTAGGCTACTCAAAGTAAGCACATGCTCCTTTCTTTTTAAACTTGAATCCAATGTGAAATAAGATGTACTCTTTACACTTATGACCTCAAATATTGTATTCAGTAAGGGGACATTGTAAATGATTAAGCAATCATATAACTTAAAACCTGACAAGGAAGATCATCTTGGTGGTGCTTATGGGGTTTTGGGCCCCTGAAAAAATATTATTACCAACCTCATTCTTTGGCCAAATTGTAGAGTAGAGGAGGATTTTAGGACCCTAATTTTCCATTTCCTTTATCTCTATAATAATTATCCTCAGGAAATGATTCCATAAAACTTAATTTATATCACACAGTCATTTATATAAATGACTATTAAAGTCTAATGGGTACCTTTTTCTTGCCTCTGATCTCGTTCTTAATGGAGTACCTGATGTTATAAGGACCTATCATTAGATCTTGGCAATATGACTATAAGAAGTAGATTGTGTTGAATAGGAGGAGAAGTTGACATTATCTATAGGTACTGAAGGAATGGAGCTTGGTGTCTTAGTCCAGAAACATAATAGCTGTGATTTTCAAAACTTCTTTCACCTATCTTTTATAGTAATGTATTATAACCACATTTTATAGAAAAAGAAAATAAGACTTAGATTAAATAACTCATTTAAGGCCATTTAACTCATTTAGACAAAATGATAAAACCTCAAAAATATCCATGTCCTTGCCAGGCATGGTGGTACATGCCTGTAATCCCAGTACTTAGGAGGCTGAGAGAGGAGGATTGCAGGTTCTAGGCCAGTCTCAGCAATTTAGCAAGACCTTTAGCAACTTAGCAAGATCATGTTTCAAAATAAAAAAAATAAAATGAAATGGAGCTGGGGGTAGAGATAAGAGGTAGAATGCCCTTGAATTCAATTTCCTGTAAACTCCCCTACCCACACACAGACATCAACATTCTAATCCTTTGAAATTATGGACATGATATAATACATGGCAAAGGAGAATTAAAGTTACAGATAAAATTAGGATCATTAATCAATTGATTTTAAAATATGAAAATCACCTGGTCTTATCTGAGTAGGACCAATATCATCACAATGGTCCCTGAAAATGTAAGACAGAGGCAGAAGAGGAGTGTCAGGGTCAGAGATAGGTGTGAAGATGCTTTGTCAATAACCTTGTGTGAGGAGGGAGGAGTCATGGTCCCTGCACCAAAGTTATGTGCTTTCCTTTACTCATGTAAAACTGTATTTTTATTTATTATTATTATTATTATTATTATTATTATTGTTATTATTATTATTGTTATTATTATTAATTTATTTTTGTGGTACCAAGTATTGAACCCAGGGACATTCTACCTCTGAACTACAACCCTATCCATATTTTTTTATTCTTTATTTTGAGACAGTCTCACTAAATCGCAGCATGCTTCACTAAGTTAGGTGAGGATGGTCATGAACCTGTGATCCTCCTGTCTCAGCCTCCCAAGTAATGGAATGACAAGTGTTTACCACCATGCCCAGCATGAACTTGTCCTTTTTTGAGGAGTGATATTGACATAGGAGGGCTAGAAAAATTTTCCCCTAAAGCAATTCCAAAACATGAGTAGGCATACAGATCACCTGGAGCTTGTGAAAGCAAGATTTCTGGGTGTAACCATGACAACCTGCTGTGTTGGACAACACTGTCTAAAGAGCAAAGATAAAGGAGGGAGGCCTGTATGTTCACACATTACATGTTTCAGAAGTCACACTGAAACCTGGCTTCAGAATGGCCTCTTCTATGATGTCAGAACTCTAGCTGTAATTTTAGCAAGGAATCTTGAGTATTTGATAAACTCCAAAAAATAAAAAATAAATAAAAATAAAAAGAATGTTGGATAGACACTCAACTATAAATACTAGGTGGCACTGGGATCAACAGCACGGATGACTTGATGATGAATTTCAGGGTAAAGGGATCAAGCAAATGAACAGAACCTGTCTCAAACAATTGCTAGCATTGTGGTAGGAAATGGGACAAGGAGAGGCTGGGTTGGCTTCAATTTTCTGTAGGAGGAATGATAAAGAAAACAAGAACAAGCCTGATATTTAGATTCATTTCTATATAAGATATAAAAATATATAATAAAACCCACTTTTATTATTTTAATTTTTTATTGGTGCACTATAGTCTCACATCATAATGTAGATCATGTTGACGATGGCATATATTCACACAGTACTTGGTGTCATTCCTTCACTTCCCCTTTTCCCTCCCTCTCTCCATCCCAATACTGAGTGTCCATGTTAAGTATGTTGTATTCATATGTATACACATATTCAAATGTAGCTTTTTCATTAATTAACCTCAGCCTTCTTCCTCCCCTACCATTTCCTTTCTGGCTTTGCTGAGGTCTCCCCTCCATTATCTGGAGTCCCTCTGGTATCCCTAATGCTCCCTAGATTGGGCATATTAAAGAAAACTTATGTCTCTTTCTGTGCTTGGCTAATCTCATTTAATATCACATTCTCCAGGTCTTCCCATCTTCTTGCGAATGACATGATTTTGTTCTTCTTTATTAATGAGTAGAATAGCAGCACAATTCGCAATAGCCAAAATATGGAACCAACCTAGGTCTCCATCAACAAATGAATGGATTGCAAAATTATGGGAAAAAACCATTGTTAACTAGAGTCAATGGACTAAGCATTAGATGTTAACTTTGAGGCTTCATTAAGATAGGTTGAGGGAGAAACATGACTGCTTCTATGATTGGAAGAGTTGTTATAAACACTTTAAGACGTTGTCAAAAATATTTGCTTGATTGACCAACAAGTAACATGTAACTAACAATGCCACATGTACAAATCCATATTCACAGATGCATGTTAATTCCCATTAGAAAAATATTGAGAACAAGCAACCCTTTCTTCCCCAGGGGCTTTTCTTGTGAGCTCTGGGTGAAATAGGTTTCCTAGGAAACAGATCTCATGGATAATTCTAGAGCTCAGTCACTTAAGTCCTGAAAATGAATCAATAGGACTTTTCATAATGTCAGTGCTTCCATCCATTCTATTTTCAATGGAGCATGTGCTGAGAATTCAAAAGAAACATTTACTGTTGATCCCAACTTACACTTGGCTTATTAAGGATCTAGCCCTAATTGTGAGGCTTTGTGAGTTTTTTCCCCCATGCTCGTTTGCTTATACTAGATAGTTTAAAGCATACTCATTCATTTCTGGTAGAAATTAAATCTATTTGCTTGAGTTTTCTCTGGATCTTTTGCACTTTTATAATTGTACATAAAAATATCAATGCCAATATCAAAATTGTGCATGGGGAGAGTGAGAAAGAGGGCGGAAGATGTGGGGAGGCTCACTGAGCACTGTACATGTATGTCTCTCTTTGAACTTCATCATGATGTATGATTACAGTGAACCAATACAAGTAAAAGTACATTAAAATTAATTTTTGTGTGGTAGCACATTCTCATCACCCTAGTACTTGAGAGGCTGAGACTGGAGGATCACAGGTTTAAGACTAGCCTCAGCAATTTAGTGAGACTCTCAGCCATCTAGAGAGAACCTGTTTTAAAATAAAAACAAAAGGGTTGGGGGTATAGCTTATGGGTAGAATGCTCTTGAGTTCCATCCAAAATTAATTTTGTTATGAGAATGAAAATATTTGGGGGACTTTGAACATCTCTTAAAAGGTGGGAAGTAGAATTTTTTAAAGTGCATTCATATATATATATATGAATGTATATATACATTAATATTATATATTATATTAATTATATTACTTAATTATATTAATAATATATATATATATATATATATATATATATATATATATATATATATATATTACTGCAGATTGAAGCCAGGGGCATTCTACTCTAAACTATACCCCCCAGCCATTTAAAAAAATTTTATTGATGCATTATAATCATAAATCTTTAATGAAATACAAGACGGTAGAGGCATACATGAACATATCACTAATTGTTTTTTTTTTATTTTGAACTATAGTCTCACTAAATTACTGAGGACCTCACTATCTTGTTGAAGCTGGCCTCAAACCTGCTGTCCTTCTGTCTCAGCCTCCCAAGTACTGGAATTACAGGCATGTGCCACCATTTTCAACTTATATTTTGATTTTTAAAGTGCATGAAAAGCCGGGCGTGGTGGCGCACACTTGTAATCCCCGCGCTTGGGAGGCTGAGACGGGAGGATCGCGCAGGTTCGAAGCCAGCTGCGCGCGCTGGCTTAGGAGACCCTGTTTCCAAATAAAAATGTAAAAATAGGTCTGGGAGTGTAGCCCAGAAGTAGAAGGACTTCCAGGAACCCCAGTACCACCAAAAAAAATAAAATAATAATAAAGTGCATGAAACATGAAATTGTAAAATTTTTTACTTTAAAATTCATTAAAACATGAATGAATTGTAAAATCAGCACCTATGTACCGGTCATACATGTTAACAACATAACCAGAACTACAGAGTCCTATGTTCATCACCAGTGGTAACCTCTATGCTGACACCATGATGGTCATTCTATTTTTGTTGGTTACTTTTTTTGAGTCAGTGTTAGGAAGATATAATTTACTTACCACAAAATCGGCTCATTTTAGGTATACAATTCAATGGATTTTGACAAATGTGCACATGGGTGATCATCACATTATGTGGAGAAAATAGCCGCTAGTGAGAAATGTTCCCCTGAATTCCTGAAAGATATTTTCACTCAATACAGAATTCTGGGTTTATAGACTTTTATTTTAGCTCTTGAAAAATATTGTGCTACTTTCTTCTGGCTTCATGCTTTCTGATCAGAAATCTACTGTCATTCAAATGACTTTTTCCCCATAGGCAAGGTGTCCTTTCTGGCTACTTTCACTACTTATTTTTCTTTAATTTTCAAATGTTTATAATGTCTATAATGACGGTTATGTATCTTAATATGTAATTGTTTGGATTTATCTTGTTTGGGGTTCACAAAGTTTGCTGAATCTGCAGGTCTTTGTCTTCTGCCATGTTTGGGGAGTTTTTTTTTTTTTTAAACTATTATTGCTTTGAACGTATTTTCAGTCCTGCCATCTTTCTCCTTTCCTTTTTGAATATCTTGAGACACATATGTTCCTGTTGATGAGATGTCAAATTTTTCCAGTCTATATTCTATCTTGTTCAGATTGTGTTGTTTTCCTGGTTCTGTTGTCATGTTTACTGATCTTTCCCCCTATACTGTCCATTCTGCTGCTGACCCTGTCTGTAAGGCTTTTAAACTTCAGCTCCAAAAGTTCCATCTGGTTCTTCTTTATACATTTTATTTCACTGCTGAGATTTTTTTCCCATTTGTTTCATGTGTGCTTTTAATTGCTTATCGAAGCATTTTTATGATAGTTTCTTGAAAAGTTTTGATAGATCTTCCTAAGATTGCTATTATCTTGCTGTTGGCATCTATTGATTACATATATTTTTAAATTAAAGGCAAGCCTTTCCTTGTTATTCATGTGACAAATGATTTTCTATTGAAATATAGGCATTTTGGGAATTACAATTCTGAAACGCTGTATCTTATTTAAACCATTTGTTTTAGCTAGCTTCTTCTGACATTGCTCTGGCAGGAGAACAGGACAGGGGCACCACCTTCTTGACTGGTAATAAAAGGATGCTAAAATCTCTAACTGCAATGGTCAATTTGTTTATTTCTCCTTTTGGATCGATGTATTTTTACTTTATATCTCTTAAACTTTTGCTACAAAGTGTATGCATGTTAAAAATTGCTTTGACCCTTTAAAATGAACTTTTGTCTATTGATTCTATTTTTCTGTTTTATGTTATTTCATCCAGAGAGGAACAATTATTTGTTTGCTGCACATATATTTGAGAAATTACTAATAAAAAATGTGATACCAAGAGTGATGCTGACTTTCTTCAGAGAGGCTTTTTTTTTTTTTCATTGACTCTTTCAGGGGCCTAAGGCTCATGGTCTATGAGCAAGCTTGGGCTCCTGTGGGTTACCTCAGCAATATCTGAATCTACTAAATATGTAACTTACATTTCCGAGTTTAGATTTTAAGGATTCATTTCTATGCAAAGGAATTTGTACTAGGGCTTCTGACGTGGCAGGGGTTGAATTCTGATCCCTTCATTCATTTCCATAGTCAGCCTACCCACATTATCTCTTCTTTGACTTCCAAGGTCCAAGGCCCATGCAAGAGACCTTCAAGGTGGGATGGTAGGAGAGCATACAGAACTTCAACACTGTTCCTTTTATCTCTGATCATTTGATAATCCTGTTTCTATATAGCCCTTTGAATTTTACCTAACTTTTCAAGAATGTTTGCTTTTATTTTTAATTGTGATAAACTATACATAATATAAAATGTTTAATCTTAAGAATTCTTTTTTGCGATACTAGGGATTGACCTGAGGGGCATTCTACCTTTGACCTATACCCCATCATTCATTAATTCATCAATAGAAACTGAAGTTGCTTTGACCTTTTGGTTATTATGATAATGCTTTAAATATGAAATGGATTTGCAAATATCTCATCAAGATACTCTTTATTTTTTTTTTCAGGTATAGACCTAAAAGTGAAATTGCTAGATTACATGTTAATTTTATTATTAGTTTTGAGGAAATTGCTATCTTGCTTTTGATGGAGTCTTCAGGCATAGTGCACAAAGTTCTTTATTGCATTTTAGTTTTTTCAGTAGGATAGTTGATCCTAATAGTCAAGCATGACAAAAAAACATTACAAAATGAGCATTTTTTTTCTAAATAACATACTACATGTTGCTAAATGAAAATGTTGGTTCAGTTAGCTTCTAAAACAGCAAGAGCACTTTTGAAATTTTCATGTCTTCTAAAGACAGAAAATCTTACCCATTAATGATAATTAGAGGAAGAAAAGACTCATCTAGTTTAACCTCTCTATTTTTTTTAATTTTTTTATTGGTGCATTATATTCATACATCATATTGGGGTTAAAAACTTGGGTGTACATACATGTACACATCACTGATTTAACCCCTACCCAATTCTCACCCCATTCCCTCCCCATCCCTCCTTCCCTTGCTTGGCTTAGCGGTTGACTACCATATGTTTAAGTACATTGTGTGTTTTAGAGATTTTCCTCTTCCCCCCTCCTTTCTTTTCCTTTAGGTTGCCTTGTTTGCTCCTCTATAAGATTTCCCTTTTTCATCTAGAGTTCCTCCCATGACCCATTTCTCTCTAACTCTCACATATTAGGGAAAGCATCTGATTTCTTATTTTTTGTGACTGACTAATCTCACTTAGCATAATGTCCTCCAGTTCCATCCATTTCCCGGAAAATTATGTAATTGAGTTTTTCTTTAAATGGCTGAGTAAAATTCCATTGTGTACATATTCCACAGTTTTGTAATCCATTCATTTGTTGATGGACATCTTTGCTGGTTCCATAGTTTGGCTATGGTGAATTGTGCAGCTATGAACATAGATACACATGCATTAGTTTGGTATTTTGGTTTTCTATCTTTTGGGTAGATACCCAGAAGTGGTATTGCTGGATCAAATGGTAGATTTGTTCCCATTCTTCTGAGGATTCTTCATACTGTTTTCCAAAGTGGTTGCACTAATTTGCAATCCCACCAACAATGTCTTAGAGTTCCCACTTCTCCACATCCTCGCTAGCATCTGTTGTTTGTGTTTTGAATGGTTGTCATTCTCATTGGAGTTAGGTGAAATCTCAGGGTATTTTTGATTTGCATCTCTCTGATTGCCAGTGATGTTGACCATTTTTTCATGCATTTATTGGCCATTTGAATTTCTTCTTTTGTGAGGTGTCTATTTAGTTCATTTGCCCATTTTGTTATTGGATGCATTATTTTCTTAGTGTTGAGTTTCTTGAGTTCTCTGTATATTCTAGATATTGGTCCTCTATCGGTGGTGTAGGTGGCAAAAATCTCCCATTCTGTTGGCTCTCGATTGAGTTTCTTGATAGTTTCCTTTGCTGAACAGAAGCTCTTCAGTTTCATTCAATCCCATGTATTGATTTGCCTTTTAATTTGTTGTGCCTTTGGGTCTTGTTGAGAAAGTGTTTATCTGTGCCTATATGTTGCAGAGTTGGACCTATGCCCTCTTCAAGGAGCTTCAAGGTCTCTGGTTTGATTTCCAAGTCTTTGATCGATCTTGAATTGACTTTTGTACAAGGTGAGAAAGTGGGATTAATTTCCAATTTTCTGCATATGGTTAACCAGTTTTGCCAACACCATTTGTTGAACAGGCTATCTTTTTTTCCAGTGTAGGTTTTTGGCCCCTTTGTCAAAAATCAATTGGCTGAAAATGTGTGTGGACTTGTTTCTGGGTCTTCTATTCTGCTCCATTGGTCTATGTATCTGTTTTTGTGCCAGTACCATGCTGTTTTTATTACAATGTCTTTGTAGTATAGTTTAAAGTTTATTGTTTATAGTTTATTGTGATTCCTCCTGCATAGTTTCTGTTGCTGAGAACTACCTTGGCTATTCTGGGATTTTTGTTATTCCAGATAAATTTAAGGACTGATTTTTCTGTGAGGAGTTATCTTGGTAGTTTAATGGGCATCGTGTTAAATCTGTAGATCACTTTTGGAAGGATGGCCATTTTAATGATATTTATTCTGCCAATCCATGAACATGGAAGATTCTTCCATCTTCTAAGTTCTTCTTCGATTTCTTTTTTCAATGTTTTATAATTTTTTTTGTAGAGATCTTTTACCTTCTTGGTCAAGTTTACTCCTAAGTATTTTTTATTTTTGTGGGAGATCCTGAGGAGTAGTGTTTTCTGAATTTCTTTTTCAGTGTATTTATGGTTTGTGTACAGGAAAGCTTCTGAATTTTTAAGATTGATTTTATATCCAGATACTTTGTTGAATTTGTTGATCCGTTCTATAAGCTTTTTGGTTGAGTTTGTTGGGTTTTCTAAATATAGTATTCATGTCATCTGCAAATCGTAAAAGTTTGAGTTCTTTTCCTATTTGTACTCCTCTGATTTCCTTTTCTTGCCTTATTTTCTGGCTAGAGTCTCTAGTACTATATTAAAGAGAAGTGGTGATAATGGACTTCCTTATCTCGTTCCTGTTTTTAGGGGGAATTCTTGAAGTTTTTCCTCATTTAATATGATGTTGGCAGTGGGCTTATTTTAGATTGCCTTAATAATGTTGAGATATATTCCTTCTATTCCAATTCTCTGCAGTGTTTTTATCATAAATAGATCTTGAATTTTGTCAAATGCTTTTTCATCATCTATTGAAATGATCATGTGATTTTTGTCCTTGGTTTTGTTTATATGGTGAATTACATGGATTGATTTTCATTTGTTGAACCAGCCTTGCATCCCTGGGATGAACCCTATCTGGTCATGGTGTATGCTTTTCTTGATGTGGTTTTGAATGCGGGTTGCTAGCATTTTGTTTAATAGTTTTGCATCCAAGTTCATCAGAAATATAGGCCTGTAGTTTTCCTTCCTTGAACTGTCTTTATTCGGTTTGGGTATTAGTGTGATGTTGGCTTCATAGAATGTATTTGGGAGAGTCCCGGTTTTTTCTATTTCATGAAATAGTTTGAGGAGTATTGGAGTTAGCTCTTCTATAAAGATTTTATAGAATTCACTTGGGAAGCCATCTGGTCCTGGGCTTTTCTTTGATGGTAAGCTCTTTATTGCTGTTTCAATCACTTTGATTGTTACTGGTTGGTTTAAGTGTTCTATATCTTCTTGACTCAGGAAGGTTTTATTTATCTAGGAAGTCATTGATTTCCTCCATATTTTCCATTTTGTTGGAGTATAGTTTTTCAAAGTAGTTTCTGATAATCCTCTGGATTTCTATACTGTCAGTAGTAATTTCTCCTTTTTCATTCCTTATCTTCATAATTTGGGTTGATTCTCTCTTTTTTTTAGTTAGGTTGGCTAGTGGTTTATCTATCTTGTTTTCAAGAAACCAGCTTTTGGTTTTGTTGATTTTCTGTATTTTTTTTTATTCTCTATTTTGTTAATTTCTGCTCTAATTTTAATAATTTCCTGTCCTCTACTGGCTTTGGGATTCAATTGTTCCTGCTTTTCAAGGGCTTTGAGGTGTGTCATTAGGTTATTTATATGAAGGTTTTCTGTTTTTCTTATGTGAGCACTCAATGCTATAAATTTTCCTCTTAATACTGCCTTCAAAATGTCCCAGAGGTTTTGATATGTTGTATCTTTATTTTCATTTGTTTCTAGAAATTTCTTGATTTCACCTCTTACATCTTCTATGACCCATTCTTCATTCAGAAGTGTGGTGTTCAGTCTCCACATGTTTATGTTGTTTCTCTGGGTCTTCTTATAGTTGATTTCTAATTTCATTCCATTATGGTCTGAAATGACACAGGGAAGTATGTAACATTTTTTAAATTTTCTAGTGCTCATTTTGTGTCCCAGGATGTGATCTATTTTGGAGAAGGCTCGTGAGCAGCTGAGAAAAAATGTAAACTCTGCTCTAGTTGGGTGAAATATTCTATATGTGTCCAACAGGTCCATTTTGTTAATGGTGTTCTTTAGTTCTGAGGCATCTTTACTGACCCTTTGCCTGGAAAATTGGTCTAGTGTTGTGAGAGGTGTGTTGAAGTTTCCCAGTATTATTGTATTGGGATTTATGTGTGACTTCATGTCACAAAGAGTTTGATTTATGAAAGTAGCTGCACCTATGTTTGGGGCATAGATGTTGATTATTGTTATTTCCTCTTGCTGGATTATTCCTTTTACCAGTAAAATGTGACCTTCTTTGTCTCTTCTAATAAGTTTGGGTTTGAAGTCTAACTTGTCTGATATCATAGTTGCTACTCCTGCTTGTCTTCGAGTACCATTAGCATGGATTACCTTGCTCCAGCCCTTTACCTTGAGTTTGTTTCTATCTTTACTTGTAAGGTGTGTTTCTTGTAAGCAGCAGATGGATGAATTCTGGTTTTTAATCCATTTTGCCACTTTATGTCTTTTTATTGGGGAGTTGAGGCCATTTACATTTAGTGTGATTATAGAGAGATAATTTTTAATTCCTAACATGTTAAGATCTTATTTCTGTTTGAGATACTGTTTATTCTTTTTTGCTTAGTTGTCTGTTGGATGGGAAATCTTGTTTCTTTGGTTCTGGCATGTATTACCTATTTCTTCTTTGCAGTTAATCTCCTTGAGTATTTTCTCTAGTGCTGGGTTTGAAGACATAAAGTCCTTCAGTTTCTGTTTGTCATGGAAGCTTCTTATTTTCCCATCTAATTTGATAGATAGTTTTGCTGGGTAGAAAATTTTTGGCTGGAAGTTGTTTTCTTTCAGAGTTTGGTATATGTTACTCCATGCTCTTCTGGCTTTCATGACTTGGTTTGGGAAGTCTGGAGTGATTCTAATTGCTTTCCTCTGAATGTCATGTGGCCTTTTGTTTTTTTGCCTTTAAGATTCTCTCCTTGGCTTCCACATTAATCATTTTGACAATTATGTGGCATGGGGATCCTCTTCTCTGATCCTGTCTAATGAGAGTTCTATAAGTTTCCTGGACCTGTGTATCAACCTCTTGCTCTATGTTTGGAAAATTTTCTGCTATTACTTCCTTGAAGAGATTATTGATCCCTTTGGTTTCACCTTCTTTTCCCTCCTCTATTCCAATTATTCTTAGGTTAGCTCTCTTATTTAGTGAGGCCCTCCACAACTTGGTGAGGCCCTGTTTCAAAATAAAGAATATAAAATAGAACTGATGGTGTAGCTTGGTAGGCTGCTCCTGGAATCTACCCTCAGTACCACAAAAATAAATAAATAAATAACCCCTAAAGTTGAGGAAACCCAAGCATTTGATTTTTAAAGAGATATAGGAGATAAATTACTCAAATAATTTTGAGGACAATTGCTAAGCAACATGAAAACAGCACAATGCCTTTGCATAGTAGAGTAATGTGGTGCCACAGTCACTCCAAATGGAGATCTGTGTGAAGTTCCTACCAGGTCAGGACACTTAGCCAGAGCTCATGGATTTTACACAAATCCTGTGAAGCCAAACTGTAGCCAAGACATTAAAGTGTGTATCACCTGGCTCTTGAGGGGATCAGTGCACATACTACTAACTGATTCACAGTAATGCTTACCAGGTCCTTCCATCTTAAGGGACAGACAGAGGAAGTATTTGCTGAAACAAATATAAATGCTTCAAAGTCTAGAAAAATTGAACCATGATTAATTTCAGTGCCATTTTCTCACAAAATTCCAAACCCTAAAGAAGGAACATAAATAGTTCAATGTAAAATTATTCAAGTTCTTTAGGTCATGGTTGGGTAATCAGCATGGGCTCCCTAGTAACTGTGTATTAGAATGAAAAAGTCAGAGGCTATTTCCCAGGATATTTTCTTTAGAGTAAAAGAAATTGGAATCGAAAAAGTATTATGGGTCTATAATATATGCACTACCATATGGGAAATAGAAAAATGCAATGATTTCCAATATCTTTTGACATCTTGTCTCATATTTAAAATTATTTTAATGATATACCTGGATATTTTCATTCAGAGATAATAGGTCTTGTTTCCTGCTAGTCAACTCAAGAGCTAAATCAAAATTGCAGGCATTACTGCAACTCTTTCCCAGTTTTCCAGAGTTCTGTGGCTCTGGTATGGCTTATTGATAGACTTCATCAGAGTTATGACAGTATAATACTAGGTACCAAGCTCTATTCTAAAAGCTTTATATATCTTAACTTATTTAACTTTCTCAAACCCTGTGACAATATGATATTGGCATTCGTATTTTATAAAATGCGTTAACCAAGATATAAAGAGGTTTAAGAACATGCTCAAATAGCTGGTAAATGGTTAAGCTGAAATTTGAACTCAAGGAGTCTGGCTCTAGAGTTACTTTTCCCAAACAACATTCTAGATCTAGAACTTTAAGATATAGGAAAAGATCTCATTTAATCTGTAACTGGGGTCTCACCAGTCATGAGGGGCTTAACAAATAGATAGAAATTAACATACTAAGGGCTTTCACAGAAAATGTAGACAGCATACAAGAACAGATATATATTACAAACAGAAATCTGGAAATTCTAAAAAATATTATTAGGAAAAGATAGAAATAAAAAATACCAACAGAAATGAAGAATGTTTTTGATGGGATTCTTTGACTAAACATGGTTGAAGAAGGAATCTTTAAGCTCGAGGATATGATGATAGAAATGTCAGAAACTGGAAAGCAAGAGAAAAAAAATTATTGAAAAATATAATAGAGAGTATTCCAGAATTGTGACACAACTACATTAAGTATACCACATGCATAATGAAAGGGAACAGAAGCAATTTTTGAATCAATGATTGATTGACAAATTCTCTGCACTAAGGTTACACAATGAACCATAGATTTAGGAAACTCTGAAAACACCAAGAAGGATAAATGCAATTACCACAATACAAAAAATTAAAATCACCCAGGCATATAATTTTTAAACTGCAGAAAGTCAAAGATAATGAAAAACATTTTGAAGGAATATATAGAGAAGAGGTACTTACCTATAAAAGTGCAAAGCCAAGAATTATAAACTACTCAAAAATCTTTCAAGAAAGAAGAGGGTGGAGTGAAATATTTAAAATGTTGAGAGAGAAAACATGACCCTTCCCAATCCATGACTGGCTATCTCACTTAGCATAATGTTCTCCAGGTCTATCCATTATGCAAATGATATAATTTAGTTCTTTTTAATTGCTGAGTGGAATCCTATTATGCGTGTATCTCATAATTTTGTGATACATTCATCTATTGATGGACACCTGGGTTGGCTTCATAATTTGACTATTATGAATTGTGCTGCTATAAGCATGAATTTGCATGAGAAAAGAATCTCATCAACTTAGAATTCTATACCCTGCAAAATTGCCCTTTAAACTGAAGAAGAAATATAAAGCTTATCTCCAAACATAAATAGAGAAAATTTTTTGTTTCCAGTAGACTTGCCTAGCAAAAAAAAGTTAATAAATTATTTGAAGGAAATTTTACAGGTGGGAAACTTCAGTCTACATCAAGAAGCAATAAAAAATGAACATTGGAGAATTACTAAATGAAGATAAAATAGTTTTATTCTGATCACTTTTAATTTATTTGATAACAGTATGTCAAAAATAATAATAGAAACACTGCTGTACTTGGCTATGTATGTTTATATACACATATATGTTTACACATATTAATGTAGAATAAGCAAATGACAGTGAATGTTGCATGAGACAGGAGTGGAAGGGATTGGGAAAATTTTATTATCATAAAGCACTAGCAGAACATGTGAAACAATCTAGTGTTGAAAGTGGACTTGAATTAGTTATGAATCTATACTGAAAACTGTAGAGTAACCACAGAAACTTTTTAAAAGTATAGTTAGTTGGGAATAGTGGCACATGCCTGTATTCCCAGTATGTGGGAGGCTGAGTCAGGAAGATCATAGGTTTGAGAAAAGCCTTAATAATGTAGCAAAACACAGCCACCTAGCAAGATCCTGTTTCAAAAACAAAATGTATAAAGGGCTGAGGGTATAGCTTGGAGGTAGAATGCCCCTGGGCTCAATCCCTAGTACCACATGCACAAGAAAGTATAACTAATAATGCTAAGAGAGAAGAAAAATGGAACAATATAAAATGTTTAAAGTTGGGCGTGGTAAAGCACACTTGTAATCTCAGTACTTGGGAGGCTGAGATGAGAGGATCACAGGCTAACCTCAGCTACTTAGTGAGGCCCTTTGCAACTCAGCAAGACCCTGTTTCAAAATAAATAATAAAAAATAGGACTGGGGGTGTAGCTTGGAGGTAGAATGCCCCTGGGTTCCATCCCCAGTACCGAAAAAAAAAATCAAGCCCACAAAAGTTAGAAAAAAGTTATAGATTTTAACAATAAGAACAAAGATTAAAAATCAGAAAACAGTCTGGGCGTGGTGGTGCACACTTGTAATCCCAACATTCGGGAGACTGAGACTGGAAAATCACGGTTTGTGGACAGCCTCAGCTACTTAGCGAGGCCCTTCACAACTCCATGAGACCCTGTTTTAAAAATTAAAAAAGACTAAAAAATAGGGCTGTGGGTGTAGCTCAGAGGTACAATGCCCCTGGCTTCCATCCCAATATGGCAAAAAAAAAATATATATATATATATATATATATATATATATATATATATATATATATATAATCAAAGAACAGTAGCAAATATGGCATTTGCTAATCAAGTCATATCAATAATTAAAGGTCAGTGTCGGTAGTTTTTTTTTTTTGTATTGGGGTTTCTGGAAACCCTTCTACCTCCGGGCTACACTCCCAGACCTATTTTATACTTTTTTATTTGGAAACAGGGTCTCTTAAGCCAGTGTGGCTGGCTTCGAACCTGCGCGATCCTCCTGTCTCCGCCTCCCAAGTGCAGAGACTACAAGTGTGCACCACCATGCCCGGCTAAGGTCAGTGGTTTAATATATCATTTATCACAAAGATTGTCAGAGTAGATAAAAAACATGGCCTGATGGAATATTGTCTTTAAAAACATACTTCGAATATAAAGTCACATAATAGCTTAAAAGTAAAGAGGTGGAGAAAGCTCTACCATGATAATACTAATTACAAAAGGAGCAGCTATATTAGGTTCAGACATAGCAGACTTCAGAGGTAGGGAAGTTATCAGGATAAAGAAGGATATTATGTAAAGATAAAAAGTGCCAAGACTCTAGGAAAACAACAATCATTAATATATTGCATGTCCAGAGTTTAAAAATATATGGGACAAACTGATAGAATTGGAAGGAGAAAAAAATGAATCTTATAGTTGGAGACTCAACACTTCTCTATCAGGAATGGATCAATGCACTATTCCTAGCTATTCTCCTTTACGTCTAGACTGGAGGATGCTTTTCCCATCCAGCTTTTTTGCTCTGAACTGCTTACTCCAGAATTTAGGATTATCAAGTAACGGACTCCTATTTTTCTATTTGCCTTACTAAAGAAGTGTGCATCTCTTTGAAATTTCACTTTTTATTGGTGCATTGTAGTCAAGAAAATCTGGACTTGTCACATTCCAAGTTGATTTCTAAATATCTCCTTTCATTGTAGCCTTAGCCTTTTATTTAAGTAAAAATAAAGGATAAAGGAAAATCTATACTGTATATTCCTTCCAGATCTTCCTCTAGTACTAGGCCCCATGACTCTCTTTTCTTTTCTTTTTTTTTCTTTTCTTTATCCTTCCTTCCTTCCTTCCTTCCTTCCTTCCTTCCTTCCTTCCTTCCTTCCTTCCTCCTTTTCTGTCCATGTTTTCTTCTTCTTTCCTTTCTTCATTGTCTTATTTTTGTCCAACATTGGGCTAACTACTTGGTCTTAAACATCCAACAGGAAAGTATAATAAAAAATAAGTGTGATACTCTGAAAAAATTAAAAAGTCATATGTATAGAGCCATTTAAAAGACCACCCAAGGGGAGATTCAAAATGGCGACTGAGGGACACAGCACTTCTCAGTAGCTGAAACAAATAAAGTTCAACTACTTAGAAAGCAGTGTCTTAATCAACAAAGTAAATACATACCAGGAACCAAAACAGATCCAGGTACCTCGGCGGAACCCTGAACTCGAAGAAGAAGAAAAAAGATCGACACCGGACCTGTTGCAGATACAATCGGGACGCCCGCTGGCGGGCTGCCTGCGCGGCTGCCTGCACCCCAAACGACGGCACTCCCGAGCCCTGACTGAAGTCACTACAGCAAGACAATCCGGGACTGAAAACGGACATAGGACCTCATCTTAAGCAGCGAGCAGCACCCATGTCAGAATTCTGTGTGCTCACCAGCGACTGGATCACAACAGCACGGGGACTCCCACAGAAGCCTGAACCAAGGAAGCCAGGTACCTGAGTGCATCCAGGGAAAGTGCGGGTCCTAGCGTGCGCCCCAGGCCCAACCCCAGCACTGGCCCGGGGCATCTGTCCCACGCCTCAGAACCCAGCACTGTCCTCGCACACCCGGGTCTGTGCCCCAGACCCCTGCTAGTAGTCAGTACCTGCGCCACTGCCACCCCTAAATCGGAGCCTGCCTTGCAGGCGGTGAAAGCTCTGTGTGCCCCTGAAATCTCCTCGGGCCCCCCCACCCCCAGCTTTTACGTCCCGCGGGAGGCAGAGATCACTGCTGGACACCGCGCACTGCCTGTGCACCCGGACCCTTGCACACCTATCCTGCACCCCTGGCCCACCTCTGGGAGTTCCTGCCCACCCGGTAGCCTGATGCTTAGTTCTAATCAAGAACACAGCTCAATACACCTTGGAAGAGCATAGCAGTAGCAATAGGCAGCTGCACCCACTCACACCTGGGCCCAGTAATACGAGCGCACTCAGCCTGCACTCTCGGAATAGGCAGAGCTCTGGAAGTAAGTGTGGGCATCCAGGAACCGGCATCCCTTTGCCCAGGGTACATCTTGGGACCACACCGGCTAGCCCAGTTGGAATTTCCAGAGACACAGGAAAATCCATCGAGACACAATATCTGCACAGGACCTCAGGGGGAGGCTCCAAGTATACTTTGGACATCCTCCACCCCTGCTGTAGGGAAGCACAGGTGGGAATCTAGGATGGTGAGTGCAGAGGTGCTGACTACAGGTTGGAATTTTGCAGAACCTGAGATTTGTACAGAATCTAATAACAGTGAAACCAGATATCCTGACATATAAACCCAAAGCACTTAAAGGAAAGAAAGGTGTCCAAACACCCAGAGTGACCTAAGAAGATAAAAATAGAGTACAAAGAAAACTAAGAGACATTGGATTATATTCTGAAAGCTACCAAAGCAATCAATATGCAAATATTATATGGACCTGACCCCATATTTGTAAATAAGTAGGACTGTTTGTTTTACTTTTATTGTGGATGTTTTGTTTTGCTTTTACAGTGCTTTTGTTTTTGGTATGGTTATTGTTGTTTTATATTTTTTTTTCTTAACCCACTCTTCTTTTATTCTAACTTGTTTTTTTATATAAATATTTGATAGTTTGCCTTATTTTCTGATTTCACACAGCTGCTAGTTCCTTTTATTTTATTCTTGTCCTTCTTCCCTCTTTCTTCCTCTTTCCTTCCTTTTTTTGTTCTCCTTTTATTGGTTTTACCTTTCTTTTTCTTGGATTACATAATAGTCTTGGTATCTTGTGTGGATTTTTTTTTTATGTTTGTCTGCTCCTTCCATCACCCCTCTTTATAAACTTTTCCACACTAACCTACATACTCTTCTACCCCAAAACTTTTCCCCATAATATACCTCCTTGTTTAATACTCAAAGTATTTCATATATCCACACTTACTCTACTAATGACAAGAGTCCTACTAGTTAACGCTCTCTCATTCTTAGCAAGATATTACCTTATCATACTTAAAGTCTTTCTCAACCTAAACATACCCTCTACCTAATTCAACTCCTTTACCTATCACCCCAGCTCCTCCCACATCACCCAACCTCAACTGGAAAAGCTCTGCTGACTTGCTGATACCCCTAAACTCCTAATATTAAGATTGGACTAAGCATAATACTCACGATCGATAGGTAGAAACCAGAAAAACAGGACAGAGAACACTATAAATATGAGAACCAGAAATTATGAAGAGACAGCAGAAATCACGAATACTGACCTACTAGAAATGCAAGAAGGGGAGTTCAGAATCTTGATGTACAATATGATGAAGGGATTTAAAATAAGTATAGAGGAGGTTAAAGGTGAGATAGTAACACTAAAAAAGAATCAGAAAGAGGTCTGGAATGAAATGAAAGAGGCAATAAGTGAAATGAAGACAGCAATAGAAAGAAATTCTGGAAGATTAGATAAATGGAAAACAGAATATCAATATTAGAAGACAGTACATCCCAAACCGAAAACACAGCCAGCGATATACAGAAATCTCTACAGCAACAAAACCTAAACATCCAGCATATATGGGATAATATGAAGCATCCTAACTTACAGATAATAGGCATTGAAGAAGGAATAGAGGTACAGACCAAGGACATCTGTAATGTCTTTAAGGAAATAATCTCAGAGAATTTTCCAAATTTGGAAAGAGACTTGGACCTTCATGTCCGAGAGGCATACAGAACTCCACTGAGACAGGACCAAAGAAAGACCACTCCATGCCACATAATAACCAAAATGACCAACATAGAGGCCAAGGAAGGAATCTTAAAAGCAGTGAGAGCAAAAGGAAGGGTGACATATAGAGGCAAAACAATAAGAATCACCCCAGACTATACAACCCAGGTCATGAATGCTAGGAAAGACTGGTACGATGTGATTCAGACCCTGAGAAGAAAATAACTTCCAACCAAAGCTCATCTATCCAGTAAAACTACTATTCAAGATCAATGGTGAAACCAAAGTCTTTCAGGATAAACAGAATCTCAAAAAATTCATGAATTCAAAGCCAACACTAGAGAAAATTCTTAAAGAAATAAACCATAAGGAAGAAAAAAGAAGCAGACTTCAGAATCAGAGAAGAGAGGAAGTTAATAAGTTGACCATTTAAGTAAAGAAGAAAGATCACACCACCCAAGAGTAGACAGAACACAAAATGGCAGAAAACAAAAATCATATTTCATAATATCTCAATGCCAAAGGACTTAACTCACCAATCAAAAGACATAGACTGACAATTTGGATTAGGAAACATAATCCAAATATATGCTGTCTGCAAGAAACTCACCTCACAGCCAAAGAAATTCACAGGCTGAAAGTGAAAGGATGGGAAAAAAATATACCATGCCAATGGTGACCAAAAAAGAGCAGGGGTAGCAACCCTGATATCCAACAAAACAGACTTTAAACTAAAACACATCAGAAGAGACAAACAGGGCACTTCCTTTTATTAATAGGAACAATACACCAAGAAGATATAATGATAGTAAATATTTATGCCCCAAATGTGGGTGCAACCACATTTACAAAACAAACCCTTCTGGACATAAGATCCCAAGTAGACCCAAATACAATAATTCTGGGAGACTTTAATACACCTCTCACACCACTGGATCGATCTTCAAGGCAAAAGATGAGTAAAGATGCTTTAGAACTAAAGGAAACCATAAACCAAATGGGCCTAATAGACATTTTCAGAGTATTTCAACCAGGAACTACAGAATACACATTCTTCTCAGCAGCCCATGGAACCTTCTCCAAAATAGACTACATCCTGGGACACAAAGAAAATACCAGCAAATTCAAAAAATGTAATATAATTCCATGCATCTTTTCAGACCACAATGGAATAAAAGTAGAAATCAACAACAGGAAACTCGAAAGAAAGTATTCAAATTCATGGAGAATGAATGATACTCTATTGAATGATGAATGGGTAAGAGCAGAAATTAGGGAAGAAATAAAGAAATTTATGGAAACAAAAGAAAACAGAGATACAACCTACCAAAATCTATGGGACACCATGAAGGCAATATTAAGAGGAATGTTTATTGCATTGAGTGCCCACATAAGAAGAACAGAGAACCACCAAGTAAAGAACCTAATGACACAACTCAAGGACCTAGAAATTCTGCAACAGTCTATTCCCAAGGCCAGCAGAAGGCAAGAAATCATTAAAATTAGAGCAGAAATAAATGAAATAGGGAACAAAAAAACAATTCAAAGAATCAATAAAACAAAAAGTTGGTTCTTTGAAAAGATTAATAGAATTGATAAACCCCTGGCCAACCTAACCAAAATAAAAAGAGAATCAACTCAAATTATCAAAATTAGAAATGAAAAAGGAGATATCACCACAGATAGTGAAGAAATTCAAAAGATTATCAGAAACTACTTTAAAAATTTATACTCCAATAGACTTGAAAACATGGAAGAAATTGATAGATTTCTAAGCACAGTTAACCTTCCTACACTCAGCCAAGAGGACATAGCAAGCCTAAACCAACCAATAACAACCAAAGAAATAGAAACAGCAATAAAAATTCTTCCACCAAAGAAAAGCCCAGGCCCAGATGGGTTCCCAGCTAAATTCTACAAAACTTTCAGTGAACAACTAATACCAATACTTCAGAACATGTTCCGGGAAATTGAAAGAGATGGAACTCTCCCAAATTCCTTCTATGAGGCCAGTATCACATTAATCCCCAAACCAAATAAAGACACCTCAAGAAAGGAAAACTACAGACCAATATCCTTAATGAACATAGATGCAAAATTTCTAAACAAAATACTAGCCATACGCATTCAAAACTATATCAAGAGAATAATACATTATGACCAAGTCAGTTTCATCCCATAAAAACAAGGCTGGTTCAACATATGCAAATCAATACATGTTATTCACCACATAAATAGAACCAAGAACAAAAACCACATCATCATAGCAATAGATGCTGAAAACATTCGACAAAATCCAACACCCATTTATGTTAAAAACACTGCAAAAAATTGGGATAGAAGGAAAGTACTTCAAAATGATTAAGGCAATATACTGTAAACCCAAAGTCAACATCATATTGAATGGGGAAAACACCAAGAATTTCCGCTAAAGTTGAGAAGAAGACAAGGATGCCCACTATCATCACTCCTTTTCAATATAGTCCTTGAGACTCTTGCTGCAGCAATCAGACAAGAGAAGGAAATCAAAGGAATTCACATAGGAAGAGAGGAATTAAAATTATCCTTATTCGCAGATGACATGATCCTTTCTCTGGAAGACCCAAAGAACTCAACCAAAAGACTTCTGAAGTTGATTGAAAAATTCAGCAAAGTTGCAGGTTACAAAATCAACCTAAAGAAATCAGTGGCTTTTTTTTATGCCAACAACGAATCCACAATGAAAGAAACAAAGAAAACAATTCCATTCACTATAACCTCAAAACCAATAAAATACCTAGGAATATACCTAACCCAAGATGTAAAAGACCTCTACAACAAAAACTATAAAGCATTAAAGAAAGAAATTGAAGAAGACCTTGGAAGATAGAAAGGTCTCCCGTGCTCATGGATAGGCAGAATAAATATCATCAAAATGGCCATTCTGCCAAAACTGATTTATAGGTTCAATGAAATTCCCATTAAAATACCAGTGACATTCTTCAGAGACCTAGAAAAATCAATCTTGAACTTCATATGGAGAAAGAAAAGACCTAGAATAGCCAAAGCAATTCTCAACAATAAGAAACATGCAGGAGGCATTATAATCCCAGACTTCAAACTATACTATAGAGCAATAGTAGTAAAAACAGCATGATACTGGCACAAAAACAGATATACTGACCAGTGGATTAGAATAGAAGATACAGAAACAAACCCACACATCTTTAGTCAATTAATCTTTGACAAAGGGGCCAAACACATACGCTGGAGAAAAGACAGCCTTTTCAACAAGTGGTCCTGGGAGAACTGGCTAACCATTTGTAAAAAGATGAATCTAAACCCCTATATCTCACCAAACACAGGAATCAACTCAAGGTGGATCAAAGACTTAGAAATTAGACCTGAGACTGTGAAGTTAGTAGAGGAGAGCATAGGTTCAACACTACAACATATTGGCACAGGCAGTAACTTTCTCAACAAAACCCCCAAAGCTCAGGAAATTAAAGCAAGAATAAACAAGTGGGATAACATCAAACTAAAAAGTTTCTTCTCATCTAAGGAAACTGTCAATAACCTAAAGAGGAAGCTGACAGAATGGGAAAGGATCTTTATCAGCCACCATTCTGATAGGGGGCTAATATCCAGAATATACAAAGAGCTCAAAAGACTCTACTCTAGCAAAACAAACAACCCAATCAAGAAATGGGTAAATGAACTAAATAGACACTTCACAAAAGAAGAGACACAAAGGGCCAATAGATACATGAAAATATATTCTTGATCACTGGCCATCAGGGAGATGCAAATCAAAACTACACTGAGATTCAATCTAACCCCAGTCAGAGAGGCAAGCATAAAGAAATCAAACAACAACAAATGCTGGTGAGGATGTGGGGAAAGAGGAACTCTCTTACACTGTTGGTGGGAATGCAAACTAGTTCAACCACTATGGAGATCTGTGTGGAGATTCCTAAGAAAGGTGGGAATAGATCCACCATATGATCCAGCTCTACCACTCCTGGGTATCTTTCCAAAGGGGTTGAATTCAGAGAAATACAGCAACATATGCATACCTATGTTCATAGCAGCACAATTTGTAATAGCCAAAATATGGAACCAACCCAGACCACCATCAACAGATGAATGGATAGCAAAACTCTGGGAAATACACACAATGGAATTCTATTCATCCATAAAAAAGAACAAAATTATATCATTTGCAAGAACATGGAAAGCCCTGGAGGACATTATGTTAAGTGAGATCAGCCAAGCACAGAAGGAGAAGGTACATATGTTTCCTCTAATATGCCCAAACTGGAAACACAAAGGATAATGGGACTCCAGATAATGGAGGGGAAATACCAGCAAAGTTTGAATGGAGAGATAGGAGAGGAGGAAGGCTGATCTTGATTAATGAGGGTCTACATCTGAACATGTGTAAAATTATGAATAAGACATGGTTAACCTAGACAACCATTGGTGGGAGGGGGGAAGGGAAAACGGGGGTGGGAGGGAGAGGGCACCAAATATAGTTTAAATGTATACTATTTATGTTCAATTAAAAATTGTTAAACACACACACACACACACACACACACACACACACACACACACACACAAGACCACCCAAATAATATACCTATTTTTTGACTTTAAAATGTCAAAGATAGGCATATATATATATATATATATATATATATACACACACACATAATACACACACACATATATATGTATTCACATATAAATATACATATACATATACATACATACACACACATATATATGTGTGTGTATATATATATGTATACACATATGCATACACACATACACAAATGGATTGGCTACCTGGCTTCCAATTTAAAATGCGAATCTTTTCCTTCCTTCCTTCCTTCCTTCCTTCCTTCCTTCCTTCCTTCCTTCCTTTTTTTGCACTAGGGATCGAACCCAGGGGCATTCTACCTTTGAGCTACACCCCAAGCCCTGTATTTTTATTCTTTATTTTTTGAAGCAGGGTCTCATTAAGTTGTGGAGGGTCTACTAAGTGCGGAGGATGGCCATAAATCTGCAATCCTCCTGTCTAAGCCTCCCAAGAACTGGAATTACAGCCTTGCACCACATGACTGTAAGCCAGAGTTTTATCAGTCAGCTCTCTCTGTTATATAGTAGCAACAAACAAACCTTAAATTGCAGTGGCTTACAAATGCAGGGCTTTATTTCTGGCTCACATTGCATGTGAGTGGGCTGAGTAGTTCCTTCCTCTCTGTGCCCACAGGCACAGCAAGTATAAAATCATACACGGTGCAGAGCTGGCCACATGGGTTGCCTCGATTGTTAGTCCCTAACTCTTCTCTCGCCTTTTGAGCTCATCATTTTCATGAATAAATATTTGGCACTTAATAAGACAATTTATTAGTTTGTTTACCTCTGAATTTTCGGTAGGTTTTCTCAAACCTAGATTCAGAAATGGACTGTCCCTTTTTTTCTTCTACACTTGTTCTCTGTATAGATATATAGTGAGTGTTGCTATTATATTGTGATTTTCCCAGCAGTGATTGCCTGATAATAGCCCAGATGAGGACGAATCCAGGAAATGTGACTGCTGTGTTTGATAAAGTAAAAGATGAAAGCATTGGCAGCATGGAACATTTTCTCTTGCTTTTAGAGTGCTTAACTCTGGCTTCATTAAGTCCCTTTCTTATACCTGTACCATCATTAGTAATTCAGAAAAGCTTTATAGAAATAAATTATTCCTTATACACATATTAGACTAAATCCATTTCCAGCCATAATCTCAGCTTGGCCTTAAATGCACATTTGCAAAATAATTTTAAAATTCAATAAGATTTTGATTTGTGGGTTCTTCACCCAAGCCACCCGAGCCTCACAATACCTTCAGGATGAAAGCAGGAGGATTCCAAGCTATAATAAGCCTGCCTCAGTTTCTTTCTTATGTAGTACACAATAGGAAAACATCTGCAAGGTGTCTATACAATTTATAATTATACATATATGTTCCCCAATAATTTTGCCTAGGGTGTTTACAGAATAGGAGGGCTACACCTTTCCTGCTTTTTTTTTTTTTTTTACTATCTTCAGTTTTCAGTTAAGATCTTTGAAAAAGTGACCCTAAAATCTCTTTAACCTAATTAACAACTTGGCTGCTGCTGTATGTATAATTATTCTGAGGAAACTTTACTTTGGAAAGCAACAATTGTCAATGTTCTGCAGGATTAAAAAACACTTTAAAATATGAGTGGTGGCGCATGCTTATAATTCCAGTGTTTGGGAGACTGAGACAGGAGGATTGCAGGTTCAATGCCAGCCTCAGAAACTTAGGCCCTTGGCAACTTAGCAAGACTCTGTTTCAAAATAAAAAATAAAAAGGGCTGGAGGTGTTGCTTGAAGGTAGAATCCTCTTGGGTTCAATCTCCAGTAAGCTTATATATGTATGTATGTATGTGCACATATATATCCTATGTGTTTTATGTTTACCTGTGGTTTTATTATATGCACATACATACATACATGTATAGTATGTCTATGTCTGTGTGTGATATCTATTTCAACTTTCACGGCTTATCTTCTTATAACCAAAATAGATTTATAGAATTTAATTTAGAACTTATCTGTTCCAATTCATTTCTTTCACATTCTTTCACAGGACATGAGGTAATGTTGAACACAAATTAATAAATTTTTTGATAACAGTTTCCAATAAAACACAGTTTACAGCTAGGCATGGTGGCATTTGCTTGTAATCCCAGTACTTGGGAGACTGAGACAGGAGGATTTCAGGTTTGCAGCCAGCCTCAGCAATTTAATGAGACCCTGTTTCATTATATATATATATATATATATATATATATATATATAATTTATATATACATATATTATATATTTAATATATAATAATTAATATATATTGATTATACATTATATATATATATATATTGTGCCTGGGGGTATAGCTCAGGGGTAGAATGTTCCTGGGTTTAAGCCGCAGTACCTCCCCCCCCGCCCCCCCCACAAAACCGAGTTTGCTGCCATTCTATTTTGGCAGTCTTTTTAGAGTCACTATGTTACCTAAATAAATGGCTTCATATTAAATTTTCTTTTGTAAACCATATTATGCATGATTTAAATGGCATTTTTATTGAACATGAGCTGATCTTTTAATCAGCAGGGAGATGTAAATAGCCAATGCTTCTCCCTGGAGGTCATCCACATGACCTAGGCTGCTCATCCACCTAACAAAGGGCTCATCCTGGGAGACCTGTGCACACTGAGGCAAGGCCTTGGCTGCATCCTCTGATCTGAGGGCACAGAGACACTCGCTGTTCACACAAGCTTTGCTCCAAACCTGCATTCTTCCTCTCTATCCTCCCAGGCTCTCTTTGCCCTGCTACATTATTATTAGCTGTTCCTCGTGAAGACCAGAAGCCATAGAGAATATGGAAAATATATTTTCAATACTGGAAAAATCACATGAGCATGATTTACAAAAGCTAACAATCAGTATTTTAAGTAAGTCAGGACATTTAATTACTAAAATATACTTTTTCTTCTCTTCTAAGAAATAGAGAGAAAAAAAGTTTCATAAACATATATCCAAATCATAATTGCAATGTATCTATCTGATGGCTATGCCAAATTATTGGCTATATATACAAAGAATTTGTGGGATGATGACCTTTTTTTCCCCTATATGCTAAGGATTGAACCCAGGGGTATTCTACTTTTAATTTATGCCCCCAATCTTATTTTACTTTTTATTTTGAAACAGGGTCTTCATAAGTTGCTGAGATTTTTGCTTTTTGGTGTGAGGGATGAAACTCAGGGGCATTCTACTTCTAAGCTACACCCCCAGCCCTATATTTTATTCTTTATTTTGAAAAAGGGTCTCACTGAGTTGCAAAGGGCCTCATTAAGTAGTAGCTGAATCTGTTTGCGAACCGTGATCATCCTGTCTCAGCCTCCTGAATGCTGGGATTATAAATACACACCACCACACCTGGCAGTTGCTGAGAATCTTCCTAAGTTGCTGGTACTGATTCTCCTGTCTCATCCTCCCAAGGATTGGTATTGCATACATACTCCACAATGCCCAGAATGTGATGATTACTTTAGCGTGACAATTTTATTGGGACATTGGTTGAGATTGTTGGTACGAGATTAACATTTGACCATGTAGACTGAGTTAAACAGACTACCTTTACTAATGTGAGTGGGCCTCATCCAATCAGTTGAAGATCTGAATAGAACAGTTAAAAGGCTGCAAAAAATGGGACTCTGTCAACCTGTCTTGAGTTGGGACATTGGTCTTCTCCTGCTTTTAGACTCAAACTGAGAACTTGGCTCTGTCTGAATCTTGAGTCTGCTGGCATTCATACTGGAGTGTACACCATTAATTTTCCTGGGTCTTGAGATTGCCAGAGGCAGATCTTGGGACTTCTCAGACTCCATAAATGCACAGAATTCTTTATAATAAATATATCTATCATCTATCTATCTATCTATCTATCTATCAACATCATCATCATCATAATCATCATCATCGTCATCTATATATCTTCCTATCGACATTCCTATACCTTCCTGCCTATTCTGTTGGTTCTGTTTTTCTGGAGTACCTGGACTAATCAAGCTCCTTAGGATCCCGCTCTTCCTGTTTATCTCTGTCTCCTCTCCTCTGCATCTTTGGTATGTATCATCTATTCTCTGTACTACCTCCCGCTTACTTGCTATTTGTCTGACCAATGCCATCTGATAATTTCAATTTTAACATGGGCATCACTTCTAATAATCATCCCACATGGTACACATGAGCTTGGGATGGGTGCCCTTGCCACAGGTCCCATACTGTGTCCTGTTCCCCTTTGACTTGGCACTTACCACACTGCATTGTTATTTTCAGGTTATTTGTATGTCTCCTTTCACTAGAATATTAGCTCCTGCAGATCAAGGGCAGTAGCTTCTTTTATGTTTTATCCCCACAAATCTGATTAGTGTTTCACATGCACTCAATGCCTAATATCTATCTATTGAATGAATGAATGAATGAGTGAATAAATGAATGAACTAGTGAAAAGAAGATATGGTTGCTGTGAGGCCAGCCTAGTTTTTCCCCCTATTATCAAATTAGTGATGCAGATGGCACCGTTTACTTGAGGAGAAGCAAGCCAATCGACTTGTAATCAGTTGATTTTAGCCAAGTAGGTTTTGAGATGATTGAAAATGTTATCTGTTATTTTTGCCTATTGACATTCATGTGTGCCACTTTCATGAAAACCTGAAAGAAACTGTACTAATATTTGGAATGACTACTCCTATCTGTGCTCAAAACCATATGCCTTGATATCGCAGCTCCCGTCTCTCCATCTGTTCAGTGGGCGAGGCTGTTTCTGATAAAGGGAGAGAGAAATCATTCTAAGGGTAGAGTCTGCACTAAACCCTTCTCTGGTGGTCTTTGATGTCCTGTGCAGGGACAGGTGCAGGACACCTGTAATGCTGGGAATAGAATTGTAGTGGTTGTGAGAACCAGCTCCCACCTCCAACCCGATGCTGTGCCCACACCTACAGTCCAACTCCTTTCCCAAAGGCTAGGTTCATATTTATCTCTTCTCCTTGTTTCTTTTCTCTTCTTTTTTCTTTTTCTTTTTTTCTGGTACTGGGGATTGAACCAGGGACATTCTACTTCTGAGCAATACTCCTAGCCCTATTTAATTTTTTATTTTGAAATATGGTCTTGCTAAATTGCTGAGGTTGGCTTTAAACCTAAAATCCTCCTATCTCAGCCTCCCATGTACTGGGATTACAGGCATATACCACCATATTCATCTTCATGTTTACTTTAAGAGAAAAAATACTTGACTAGTTTTAACAGTAACTAATGATTTTGTAAAAAAAAAAAGTTTGGTGAAAAGTAATGTTTTAGTTTTTAAAAAGGGGTGTGTGTGTGTGTGTGTGTGTGTGTGTGTGTGTGTATTGTGGATTGAATCCAGGAACATTCTATCTTAGTGCTACACCCCCATCCTTTTTATTTATTTGTTTTGAAACAAGATCTCACTACATTTCTGAGGCTGTCCTTACACTTGCCATCCTCTTGTCTCTGCTTCTAAGTACTGGGATTACAGTCCCTACTCTTCAAGGGAACCTTGAATGTGTAGATTTGGTTACCGTGAGGCCTACAATCAATTTTTCCTGGGTTCTTGAGACCTAGGTGTTTAGAAGGGACAAAAGAATTGGGGGCTGCCTTTAAAGGCAAATGTGGGTACCAGCAAAAAAAAAAAAAAAAAAAGCTGGGCAAGATGATATATTTCTATAATCTTGTTATTGGGAGGCTGAGACAGAAGGATCACAAGTTTGAGGCCAGCATGTGTTAATTTAGGAAGACCCTGTTACAAAAATAAAAGAACTGAGTATGTACCTCAGAGAGATATAGCACCACTGGGTTCAGTCCCCAATCTCTCTCTCTCTCTCTCTCTCTCTCTCTCTCTCTCTCTCTCTCTCTCTCTCTCTCTCTCTCACACACACACACACACACACTATATGTGTGTATGTATGTATGTATGTATGTATGTGGAGAAAGAGACGAGATATAAGAGGATAAAGTAGGGGCTCTTATTCATGGCACCGTGCCTTGGGATTGGATAGCTCAACCCATGTAAAATACTATTTTCAGCTTGGTAAGATGAAGTTCCAATTTCTTGGCAACAATCAAAAAGATCTCTATAAGCATTTCTATCATTTAAAAATATCTCTGGACATTGTTATTAAAATGACAAAATAAAAATAAAAAAAGACCCCAAACCATTGACCTTCTGCACCACACTCTACATAGGTTTGGAGCAGAAAAATGTTTTGATTTTCTTTTCTTGATTAGGTTTCCATTTGGTGAATATGCTTTCCAGTTATTTGTACCAAGTTGCCTTTTATGCAGCATGTAGGCTGGAATTCAAGATAGCAATATCACACCACCTCACTTCTTTACAGTTACCAAAGTGTGACCACATGGAAGAGATGTGCCGGCATTTTGAAGCACACGAATCCGATCCTGTCAACATCCCAACCTCTGCCAAGAAAATGCATCTAAGCAGGCAGGGTGGACCCACATGCCAGCCCAATGCTGTCACTGGTCCAGTTTAATCAGGCATTTCACTACTAATTTACATTTGGAGGTGTTTTTTTTTAGCTCATTAAATAAATTGGAATAAAAAAATTGGCATGTCAATTTTTCCACTCTTCCATTCTGCATAACCATTTGAAGTAAAATGTAGCTCTGGAAACAAGTATTTTTAAAGCTGTGATTATTTACAGATGTATTTTTTTTGATACAGGGAATTGAATCTAGAAACATTATACTTCTAAGCTATACCCTCAGCTCTTTTTATTTTTTATTTCAAAACAAAGTCTTGCTAATTTGCTGAGGGAGTCTGAAACCTGTGATCCACCTCTTCTGCCTCCTAAATACTTGGAATTGCAAGGGTACACCATTGCGCCCAGCTGTATCTACTTTTAATAGATTATTTTAGCTAACCTGCTTTTCGCTCATTTCTAATCTCCATTTGAGGGAATGAGTTGGATGTATAACACCACCGTTGATCTATTAGGATGAGATGTCTTTTATTTCTAATCCTCTGAATCTTGGCTGCTCTTGTAGCTTGTCTTGACCAGTAGAATGTGGTAGAAACAATGTTAGACCTTAAGACTTAGAGACCTTGCAACTTCTTTTTTTTTTTTTTTTTTTTTTTTTTGGTGGAAACCCTTCTACCTCCGGGCTACACTCCCAGGCCTATTTTTTTTAAATTTTATTTGGAAAAAGGGTCTCTGAAGTCAGCGAGGCTGGCTCTGAACCTATGCGATCCTCCTGTCTCCACCTCCCAAGTGCAGGGATTACAAGTGTGCGCCACCATGCTCGGTGAGACCTTGCAACTTCTACTCTTTCTCTCTTAGGATATTAAGACTACCATAATGTGAAGAAGCTTCATCAAATCTACTGGAGGATGAGAGGCCATGGGGAGAACCTAAGACCAACCAGTGGCCAGCATTAATTACTGACACATCAGTGGGGCCATCTTGAGTCTTCCAACCCTAGTGAGAAGGTTGTATTACCAAGTCACATGTGTGATTCCAGGACAGATCAGCAGAAGGACTGCAGACATTGAAAATTCACTGAATAATAAGTCAGTTATTCTGAGCCACAGAATTGGGATATTTTCTTAGGTAGCAATAGGTAATTGATACAACCCCTGTATTCTAGGGAGCCATCTTGGACTGTCACTTTCCACGCCTACACCTTTGACTTTCTGTGTCCTCTAGGTCATATAATCTGGGTTAGGCCAGTTCATTTTGCATCTTAACATTCTTCTTATTCCATCAACAAGTCTTATACCATATAATTATCACACATTTTCTGTTCTACAAATGAAGTTCTAGGAAAGAATGATACACCATCAAGTCACTTTTTGTTTTGTCCTTCATATCTGGTAGAATGGCAAACAAATAATAGTCAATGAATTTGTTATTTCAAAATTTATCATCAAAGGAAGCCATCAAGAACTTAAAGAGAAAGCCTACAGAATTGGAGAAGATCTTTACCAGCCACCACTCTGATTGAGGGCTAATATCCAGAATATACAAAGAGCTCAAAAGACTACATTAGCAAAATAAATAACCCAATCAAGAAATGGGCAACTGAACTGAATAGATGCTTCACAAAAGAAGAGATACAAATGGCCAACAGATACATGAAAAGATGTTCAATATCATTAGCCATCAGGGAGATGCAAATCAAAACTAAGCTGAGAGTCCATCTAACCCCAATCAGAATGGAAAGCATAAAGGAGTCAAATAACAACAAATGCTGGTGAAGATGTGGGGAAAGAGGAACTGTTTTACACTGTTGGTGGGAGGGCAAACTAGTTCAGCCGCTATGGAGATCAATGTGGAGATTCCTTAGAAAACTGGGAATAGATCCACCATATGATCCAGCTATACCACTCCTGGGTATTTGTCTAAAGGGATTGAAATAAGAGAACTACACTAACATATGCATACCCATGTCCATAACAGCACAATTTGTAATAGCTAAAATATGGAACCAACCTACGTATCCATCAACAGATGAATGGATTGCAAAATTATGGGAAATATACACAATGGAATTGTACTCAGCTATAAAGAAAAACAAAATCATGTCATTTGCAAGAAGACGGAAAGATCTGGAGAACATTATGTTAAGTGAGATCAGCCAGGCACAGAAAGAGAAGAGACATGTGTTCTCTCTAATATGCCCAAATTAGGGAGTATTAGGAATACCAGGGAATATTAGGGAAGCCTCATCAAAGCCAGAATGGAAGGATAGGAGAGGAAGAAGGATGAGGTTGATTAATGGAGGAGCTACATCCGAATATGTGTAAAAGTATGAATGTAGCATGGTTAAGCTGGACACTCATTGTTCAAAGGGGGAGAAGGAGAAGTGAGGTGGGGGAGAGGACACCAAGCACAGTCTGAATGTATGGCATTTTTAATATGTTCCACATAAAAATAAAAAAAATAAATATATATAAAAAGAAATTTATAAGCAAATATGCTTGAATCTTATTGTATTTTGTAACCTGTTTGGCATATTAAACAGTAGAACATGGACATATTTCCAGAGCAATCAGTTGACTTCTTCAGCATTATTATTAATAGCACTAGGCTATGCCTTTATGAGGAAGTATAATAATTCATGAAAACTTTAACTCTATTTTTAACATTTTTATCAATATTTTCACCATTATAAAAATACTGCCATGAACATCTTATAAACAAATCTTTGTGTACATCTTTAATTACCTTCTTATAATATTTTACTAAAAGTGAAATTGCCTTGTCAAAAATTGCATGTGCAAAATACTCTTAGCCTATTTACAATCATCACAAAAGAAGAAAAATTTTACAGGTATAAAAGTACAGAAAACAAAATTTCCAAAAGTATTGGTGAACTTAGTAATTCATCCACATTTTCTTTTTATAAAATAATATATATGATTTATGAACCTTTAATGTTAAAAGCAATGAAAACTATTCTTGCCATTTGTTTTATTTTCTGGCAAAAATATAAGAAAGGGACCTTTGTTTTAAGGTCTATTATATGCATATTGGAAAGTATTCAGTGGATTCAGTAAAAAAATTGCTCAGTCACCATCCATTTACTTATTTCTACAGTAGTCTTTGAGTATATATAAGATAGTGAACTCTAAGCTAGGCATGGTGATGCATGCCTGTAATCCCAGCACGTGGGATCCACATAATATTACTTGGGGGGTTGTTTTATTTCAATATTTAGAAACCAGCCACATTCATTTTCTTTAATCAACCATGCTTAATTTATGTTATTACCCATGTAGCTCCTCACTTAATTTTTTTGTTTTGTCTTTAAAGAACATAATAAATTTTCACAGATTTATAGTTACCAGAACACACAAAAAATGTTTATACCTTGAATTTAATTGTCATTGTGGCAGTGTTATGCAGTGAGGCTTTAAAGAAGTTATTAGCCATGAGGGTTCTGCCATTATCTTGGGAGTGAGTTAGTAATCATGGGAGTTCAGTTTCCTTTTCCTGTCTCATGTGCTCTCTTACCATTTGATGTTGTCTACCAAGTTATGATACAACAGAGAGGCCCTCACCAGACATAGCCCCTCAATCTTGGTTCAAGTCTTCAGAACCATGGGGTGAATCAAACTTCTTTGGTTTACAATTTATCCAATCTCAGGTATTCTGTATTCAGCAGAAAACAAACTAGGACAATATTTCTCTTTGTAAATGGAAGCACAGACTAATCAACTTATTTTCTTTCATTCTTATGTAAAATATGACTTAAATCTGAGTCTCAGCAAAAGATACAATTCCACTAAGATCAGCTGAATAGATTTAATGAGACAATTTTTACAGAGCCTGACAGGGAAGAGACTGAGACTTTGAGAGATGGCGGGGAGAAGTACTGCCCCTAGACCTGGAGAAGGAGAATGAAAAGCACTACCAGAGCCCAGTGAGAGCTGCAGTCATAGAGGATGGCTGCAAAGGCAGGGGCTGTCACCCTGGGGAGATAAAGTCACCGCCAGAAGCTAGTGGCAAGATGGAAAGGATATGGGAGGGAAATACCCTGGCCTCTCTCTCCTCCCATCCATCTGTCTGTGACTCTCATTTACCAAACAGCTGGAGGTGAGACAGCAAGGGAACCTTGTTGATGCGATTCAGATTCTTGCTTTCAGGGCAGAGCACACATCATTTTGAATATGCACAGTAATCTCCAAGGGATAGATTTTTCAGAGTATGGAGTGGGATGGTGGAGCCTGTAATTTGGGTAGATATTCTGATTCCCCTCTACAGAATGGTACCATTTTGTACTATCCATAACAGAGGACAAGAGGGCCTATTTTCCCACAGCCTTGTAGATAGTGTGTTGTTGAGCTTTGGTATATTTTCCAAAGTCATAAGTGATAATGTAATCTTAGGTTAATGTCACTGTGTCTTATACAATGGTCATGTAAATGTCTGTTTTTGGCTTTTTTCTCCCAAAATGCTAGTGTGCCTAAGAATAATATCATAAACCCTAAATTCTTTTCTCTTTCAGTTGTCTTGAAACACTTCGTATAATTTTTGTTTCTGAATAATTTTATTTTGGGTGTGTCTCCATATAGAGCACAGAGTTGGCTTTTTAATTGTTATCTCATTTGCAAATTTGATTTGTTGAAAAGGTGAGTTATAGTAGAATATTTTGTTATAATTATTTTCTGTTTCATGGCACCATTTGTTTTTCCTGGTGAGTTCTCAATGCCTGCAGGAAAGTTTCCTTACCTCTAATTTCCTTTTGGTATAGATTCCATGTGTGTTTGACTTTTTTTTGCCTATATTCAAATGAGCGGAATTTTCTAAACAAGTATTCATGGTAAATGACAGGAACTATTTTCTGCTGCTACAGTGATATCCTTCCTTCCTCCCTCCCTCCCTCCCTCCCTCCCTTCCTTCCTTTTTTTCTTTCTTCTTTTCTTTTGTTGTGCTAGGAGTTGAACCCAGGGACATTCTATCTCTGAGCTACAATCCCAGCCTTTTTAAAATTTTTTATTTGGAAACAGGGCTTCACTAAATTTCTGAGAGCCTCACTGAGCTGCTGAGGCTGATTTTAAATCCATGATCATCTAGCCGCAGCCTCCCAAGTACTGGAATTATAGAGGCTGCACCACCACACCCAGGTAGACTCTCTCATATATGATGCCTGTATGTATTATCATGTCTCTCCAAAACTAAATTTCTTCAGGGGAATTTTTTACTAACAGTTTTGTATATTTCACTGGGATCTTTTCTTGGTCACTACCTTCAAGAGACACATCCCAAGGCACTTCCCACATTTCCAAAGGTGTATTTGAGCTGAAGCCAAATAGGATTTCCCATCTTTTTCCTTTTCATTTTCTCTTATTTTGAAAGGTTTTTGGAAATCAAAGTGAAAAATGTTAGAGCCACATATTCTCCACAAGTTGACTTAACTTTAAAAATTATTCCATTACTGTTAGTATTAGAGAAATTGGCTTCAATTATGCAGAAACACAAATAGATAAATACAAAGGCCATTATAATTAAAGTAACTTAAAGTTAACATGCAATACTACAGAAGCAATTTTGGAAACATAAGGAACAGTTATAGGTAACTGTTTTTTAATTTTTAAATTCTTCTTTGAATTGTAAGGAAGAATAAATAGAAACTGGTTCCCCTTGAACAAAGTGATTTCTTACTGATTTTATTAGAAAAATTGAGCATGTTCATGGCCAGAAAGAATGGAGATCTATAGGAGAAATGTGTGGTTTGCTAATTACTTTCAATGTCAAAAGGAAGGAGTCTGAAAGATATTTCATGTTGAGGTCAGGGCTCTACTGAAAGGAGAAGCATCAGTACCAAATCACTCTAGGTCTGTCTATGTTTTTTTTTTTTTTTTTACAGAAAACTCAACCATACAAGTTAGAGGGACTTGGATTACTTTTTTCCCTTTCCATTAAAGGGAGTAAGTATATCATAAGAAAACCATCAATTTTTAAAAGGTGGAAATGTGCACCTTTTAAGTCATTTTGCCCATACAACCTATTGCATTTGCTATCAGTTTGTGGGTCTAGAAATTTCAAAGTTTTTATCAGCTAGGCATGTGGAATTACCACTCTCTATCCTATAATCCCTAGGAGGATTATAGCCTATAATCCCAAGGAGGAGACAGGAGAATTGCAGGTTCAGTTTTGAGACCAACCTCAGCAACTGATAAGACACTGTTTTTAAAAAGGAGGGTATGTCAGAGGTAGAATGTCTCTGAGTTCAATCCCCAATACCAGGAGAAAAAGTCCACCTTATTGTCCTTATTCTAGAAAGTTGTTTGTCCTCAGGATAGAGGTGGCTTTACTATGAAGCTAAGGTAAGGATGCTGAAGGTTCAGGGACCCTTGTTTTCATGTGACTATAGCTAGGTGTTGTTTAAAGATGGAGATCTGTTCTGGAAATGCACTGTTAAGTGATTTCTTTGTAGTGCACAGCATCATTGCAAATATACATCATGCATTGTGTTATGCTGTGATCAGAGCTATGATGTCATTGGGTGATAGAGAAATTCTTCAACTCCACTATAATCTTATGGGACTCTCATTGTATATGAGGTCTTCCACTGGCCAAAATATCATTATGTGGCACATGACTATGGTCTGAGGCCCAGGTAAGAGTATGAGCAAATGTGCAGATGTAGTGATATAGTTTTGTAAAGTTTTCAGTAGTAGGACTTTTTAACTTCAATGAGTTAAGGTTACCAATCTTTCCAGTTCAACTTTATTACACTTTCTTTTATGTCAGGTAACTTTGTGTGACCATGGGGACATTGAAATCAGGCCAAAGGAAAGTTGAATTGAGAATATATTAAGTTTTGACTTACTGGAATAAATTCATGTAGTTGAGATAGAATTTCACATATCCAGTTATTTGACTGGCTTCCCAATGAATTAATGATTCCCACTAATACTCTAATCAATATTTTCTCTATATCTATACATATTCAAGCAGTATCATGATAAAAAAGGTCTAGAGGTTGTATCACAGTTTGAAGAGAAATGCATAGATAATGGAAGAGAGAAAACTCTAATGGGTGAGGCCTGCAGCTAGTCATCAGATGTGTAACACTATTATAAATGAAGGATTAGGTTCTAATCAACACCTTGTCAAATTCAGAAGTCTTCTCTACCAGGAGTAATTGAAAATGCAGTGCATATAATTATATACCCATCATACTTTTTTTTTTAAATGAGGACTTTACAAACACAATTCCGTAATTCCTATGTCTGTAGGAAATAAACCCATAAAGCTGCATTATAAATTGCAAGTTTGTCTATGTGCAAAGTTAGGTGTTGGCTTTTTAAGTTTATAATTGGCTATGACTTTACTCATTGTAACTAAATATTCACTTCTGTACTGAATTTTATATTTTGATTTAAAAATTTCCCAAGGGAAGCTCTCAACATTGTGTGAACCTCAAGTACCACAAAACCTGGATCATCCCCTGCTCAACAGGGTAAAATTAGAATTTCATGTGGTACTGGCTATGTCTGACTAGTATGGGGGAAAGGAATTCCACTTACCAATTGTCAATAGTTTCTTATTCCAAATGAGAATGCAAAAAGCATGAGTCCAATTTACTGGAAAAATAGTAGAGGAAAGGAAGAAGTGGTGTGTTGCTTTTTGTATTATTTAAATTTTTTTACTATATCAAATAAGAATGGTTCAAGATTTGATTCCACCAACACAAAGCAATGCTTCACCCTGAATAATATGAGCTCCTGTGGAGGTTCATTTTGCCCTTAGACTTAAGTGAGTCTTCTAACCAGGCCCTGGTCCTCAGTGAACATTCATACGGGAAAGCTTTGCTAAGTCTTCCTACAGTATGTGTCACAGGCTGAGTCCAGCAATGACATTCAGACAAGAGCTCCAAGCCCAGATCTCAGTGTGTGGCACCTGATCCTAAACATTTTCCTAAATACATTGTGAGTCTGATGAACAAGATGGCTCAAGGCTAATCATGTCTTCTAGATGGGTTATCCTAAACCTAGACCCAAATCTAATGGGATCTTCCTAGAGCCCTGTGGATAAGCCCCAGTTGTAGGAGAGTACTCTAGTGGCAAGTTGATTGCTTCTGCTATCCCCTGCAGGATATCTTCATGGAATTGCTGAAGACTGGATTCAAAAAATGGTGCTCATGTGCCAATTTTGAATGACCTTTACCTTAGACACAATGGATTCTGGAATCTGTGCTACCAGTGGCCCACTGATGGCCCTTAAGTTTGATGTGTGTGTGTGTGTGTGTGTGTGTGTGTGTGTGTGTTAGTTCTTTTCTATTAGGATTTTCATGGCTGTGCTTTCTCCAATATTCAGCACCTGAAGGTGGTGGGAGTATCAGGAGGCATGCTTTTCTAGCATCTAGGGCTGTGATGAACCGGCTTGGTAGGAGCACTGAAACCCATTTGGGACCAGGGTCCTTGGAAGGTGTGGCAAAGGCTTCAGTTGTGGTCCTGCAGAGGCTTTTCTGCAGTGATTCCTCCCCCTTATCAAATAAAACTACTTCAAGTCCCTGTTCACAACGCTAAATGTGGGGATCAGTCCCCAGGTCTTGGGAGAGAGAAATCTGAAATGACCGGACACGGACAATTGCCTCCTCTCATGCAACTGACAGAGTTTTATTTTCCAAAACCAAGATTTATACCCTTTCCCCCAGTAACAAAGTGTAAACACCAAAGAACAATAGTGAGGCATTAAGTGTAAACAAGATAAAAGGAGGACCTGTGGCATCACAGGTTAAGATTTGTCTGGAACCTTGTGATTAAAGTCAGCCCCCTTGGCTTTGTGATTGAGGTCACATTTCTGGCCTTACAGGTGAGCCCTAGGGGGCAGAGTCTGGAAAGGCGGGAGTCACACCCAAAGTCTTTTTTGGAGAATTCAGCCTTTAGGATCCCCTTTAACCCTTTTAGAGCCTTCTGTTCCTTAGGCCTTGTCCATGCCCTCCTCTGTCTAGCAAGTTGGACGGGGATGAAGTTAGGGGCCCCAGTGAAATGGGGGTTTCTTGAGAGAAAACCCAACGTTTCCTCGAGATGAAACGGAGTTCCCTAAGAGGGAACTCGACGTTTCCTCCCAAGTTCTTGTCTACGGTGAGCGAAGAATGACACCCGCAGACCTCAGGAAGGGGAGTAAAAGATTTATTGAAAGTAGCAGGAAAAGGGGGAGAGTGGCTGAACACCCCAAAGGGGCTGGAACTCTGGGTCCAGCAGCTGCCTTCAGGATAATACTTGAGAGTAGCCGAAGCCGAATTGCCTTCAGTTGCAGCCTGCTTTCTTCCAGAGTCTGCGTGGTCTGCCAGAAGGGAACAGAGAAAAGTGGCCGAACACCCCTAAGGGCTGTCGGGTCTCTGTTGTCCAGTAGCTGCCTTCAGGTCACTACTCGAGTGTCGCCCGAGCCAAGTGCCGTCAATTACAAACTACCTTCTCCCAGAGTCCATGCAATCTGCCAGAAAGGAGGTACAGGTCACCCCCCTAGGGGCCTGGCCAGCCTTGATGTCCAGCAGAGGCCTTCAGGTCACTACTGGAGAGTCGCCCGAGCCATGTGCCTTCAGATGTGCTCTGCCTTCTCTCAGGGCCAACACGACCTGCGAGAGAGAGAAAAGCTCCCCAAAAGGGGAGGGGGTCCTAGAGTGGGTAACCGATATGCTAGGGGACCAGGGTTTTGTCAATTTCTGTGAATCCTCTCTTGGTTGTGGTGACTTGGAGATTCAAAGGAGAATTTGCATAGGGCATTTGCAAGTCCTTTTGGGATTCCAAGGAGAATTTAAATAGGGCATCTGCAAGTCCTTGAAGGGTCTCCTTCCCAGACTTGTTCGGTGGGTTTGTTGGTTAGAAAAACTCAGGATGACTTTGTGAAGCTTTGACCTTCTTATCTCTGAACCTTTGGAGTTTCAGGTATCTGTTGTCTCTCAGGAAATTCAGGATGGCTTTGTGAAGCTCTGGCCTTCTTATCTCTGAGCCTTTGGAGTTTCCTGCATTTGTTGCCCCTCAGGGAATTCCGGAAATTAGCTTTTTTCTACCGAGACCTTTTCCCTATCTGCCTATTTCCTTTCTATCTCCTCACCAGCTTTAGGGTAACAATCATGCATGTAGTTGGCATGGGGGAATCCGATGGGTCCATGTCGTGTGTGTCTATGATGATCCAAAGGACTGCAATGGAAGTCTGTCTGGCCCTGTCTGCAATGCTGAAATCTGATGTCTGAAAGCTTCAGTCCTATGAGGCAACACTTACAATACAGTTAGCAGACAGGGCCAAAAAAAAGCATCATGACACAGGAGAGTTGATTCCTATAACTGTTCTCTGATAAATAACCCTGAAGCCAGCTTTTTATTGCAGACTTTGGGATTTCTAGATTTGTTAGGAGTACTTCTCCAGCCCCTACTATTCTGATGCTGCGTCATGGTAGGCTTTTGTTAGGCCAAAGCCAGGGAAGGGGTTCCTTTACATTTCTAAAGGAAAGGAAAAAAGTCTGGAGCTAGGAAAAGGCTTCTTTACATTTCTAAAAAAGAAGCAAATGGCCCAGATCCCAGAGAAACAATTTCACACCTTTTGGGGGGATAAAACAAAAGGTAGGAGGCTGTGTTTGGAGGCAGGGCAAATCTGCAGCCTCCCCCTCTGGGCCAGACCTGCATGGAGAAGGCAGAAATGGTGCTGAGATATGGGCTAGCTAATCTGTAGATCAAAGGACCTGGCTTAGAAAGACCTAAAGGAACTCTGCATTATAATTGCTGCAGTTTGAATGCTTTCACAGCACTTAAACTCTGACTAGATTTTATTATAGCTTGGAGCAAGGCAGGGGACGTCTAAAGGCCCAGACATATTACTAGAAAATTTATCTTCCACGGACTCAGTTTCTCCCACAGTCCTAATTTTACATCACCGGAGCAATTTGTGTGGAAAGTTAATAGAATCATTACCAAAAGAACAATAGCTATGAAAGAATATCTAAGAGCAAGGAGTACTCTGGCCAGGGACAACGCCCCCCCTCAGGGCTTCATCTCCTTGAGATTTCATGCCATGTCATGCGCAGGAGCACAGCAGGCTCCAAGCGGGACAAGGCCGTGGCACAGGGCAGTTGCCTCATCCCCTCTAACTGTTTCTTTCTGGGAGTTTTGAGACCACTGCTCCTCAATAGCGACAGATCCTTGGGATAGATGTTCCCTCTGCATTGTTTCCTATGAATGTGGTGACCTGGAAATTTCTTGCATTGGTCTCATGACACATTGGACTAAGAGTAGACACTCCCATGTGAATGAACCACTCTTCTCTCTCTACTCATGCATCCAGTCCAGTGGTGATATTTGGAAGGCAAGGGTACAAGTATCTTGAAAAAGATCATATTATAGAGTGGCAGTGATTATGACCTAAAGAGTTTAAGAAAAGGCATTGTTGGAAGATGTGTTGTTTTGTATTCACAATACACAGTTTTGAGCTGTGAGTTTAACACGATGATGAATTATTTGCATTTTCTGAATTCTCTGGATGACTTGAATCTGTGTCCATCGTCAATGAGGCACTGTAATAACCTGAGAATTGTGTGAAGCCAGTATTTATAGATAGTACAGGACCACAAGTAATGCTATAACCACCATTAAATAAAAATTATTATGCAACTGCTGAGGCAGTGCAATATTGTTTCCATACAAATTGGTTTTCAAGATCTATGGAATTTTGAGTAATAACATCTCTATCTTTATTTTGAAGTGGGAGATAGAAAATAGTCTTGAATGACACCTCTGGTAATAAAAGAAGGAAAGGCATAGTTCCTGGATCTGAAGGTGAAAAGATGGTGACTGAGTGCTAGAAATGTTTTTTTCTGTACAAATTAAGCATTAGACAAATAAGCAAATTCCTCTTTTGTGTGTGTGTGTGTGTGTGTGTGTGTGTGTGTGTAGTACCAGAGATTGAGTTCAAGGTCTTTCTATCTCTGAGCTATACCCCTAGCCATTTTATAATTTTGTCTTGAAGCAGGGTCTTGCTAAGTTCTTGAGACTGTCTACATTCTGAGGCTGACTTTGAGCCTGAGATCCTCCTATCTCAGGCTTCCAAGTACCGGGATTATGAGTTTTTGTCACTACATCCAATTTATCTCTTTTCTTAATTAATGTGGTTTCATACAATTGATAATTTATATATTATTTCATATGAATGTATTTTGCCTCTCTCTCTCTCTGCATATATATATATATATATATATATATATATATATATATATATATATATATATATCTTTAAGATCAGATAGTATCCTTTAAGTCTTTGCTTTTCAGTTGGAGCATAAGGCATGAGCAATTGCATAATAAATACTCAATAAATTAAATGAGTTTTATAATTGTATGAGTTATACATAATAATAAATTCATATAAAATGATAAAATATGTGTTTATATTTAGAGCTTTAATTGAATAATTCTGATTACACATAAAGTCTGATTGGAATTTTAATTTGTCTTGAAGGTACTTTTGGGACAATCATTTGTATAAGGTGGGTTGTTATATGTGGATGCTAATGAGAAAAGAGGAAAAGTCTCTGTGTATTAAATGATATTAATTTTATATTCTGCTTCTACTGAATTTGAAAGTCTTGATAGAAGGCAGAAGGGTCCCCACCCCCTCCAGTTCAGGGATGCCTCTCACACAGCTGATTCCCATCCTGATGCAATCAATCTCATGAATGTCAAGTGTCACTGACAAGAGTGTTTGTGCCTCAGTCATCTAGAGACATTTGAAGGGCTGGTGCAATGACTTGGATTGAAAAATAAACAGAAAAAATAAACAGAAATGAAAAGTTTTCTCCTATGAAATCCCCCACAGTTGGAGTGGCCAGCTTGGAGGCCAGACTGAGACCCAGACAGCTCAGCCTTTTTAATCTGATGGTGGCAGCAGACTCACTTAAGGGGAGGGGTGGCTGGACCTGGCTGGAGGTCCAGCTGCTGGACCTCCAGCCTGGTGCTTTCAGCATTAGCACCGGGGTGCTAGACCAGGCCCCAAGAAGCTAGTGTTTTTTCTTCCAACCTCCCCTTTCACCTTTTTGGACTGAATTTCTCACCAGGTTAGGCTCCACACTTGTCTTCTTCTTTGGTCTTTCCTTTGTACCTACCATATGGATGTCTGGCTTGTAGAAAACCTCACTGCGCATGGAACGGTGGTCTCCTGACATTTGCCTAAGTTCCCTAAGGGGCTTACTGTGATCAGATTTGTAGAATTAAAGGCCTCTAATGATATTGTGTTCTTTGACAGGAAAGGTGCTGTATCACTTTTATGTACACGCATCACTAGAAGTGAAAAAGATCTACCAATAACTATTCCTTGACCTCAGATAGCTAGCAGAAGACTGCACAGAAGAAAGAACATAACCTCCATGCATTTTGTTGTCTAGCCTTGTGTTACATTTCTAAATAGTTGGCTATGTGGTGCTTTTGGCTAGTTCATGCTACTTTCCAAATTATGTCTTGTCTAGGTTGATTATCATTCCTTAGGTTTTCAAAACCCCTGGGTTGAGGGGTAAAAAGCAGAGAGGCAAATCAAGGTCTCTTGGCACTTAGTTTCTCTTTCTCTCTTCTCTCTCTTTCCATTACTTGGGTCCTTGCTTCCTCTTTCTTTACCTCTGTATTTATTTATACTCATCACGGGAGTGCTAAAACCTTGCAACTTCATTCTAAATCCCATCAATGCTTAGTGATTGAATGAAGGGCTCTGCACATGGATAAGGGTGTGCTATTTCCTTTGCTATTCCCCTTGGCTTTGCATTTCTATGGTATTCTAACAAGAATTTTTAGTACAAATCCAGTGTTGTGTGAAGTGTCATTTTTCAGAGACTTCTGTACTAGAAAGACTGTGTACCTGACACATTTTGACCAATTACGGTTGCTTTTCTTCATGGGGTTGTGCTGAAGAAGCTTCTGGACAGAGTGCATTCTGTAATTAGGTAAATTTGAGTGGATTTGTCCAAAAGCAGTCTAATAAATGACACTCAGCTTGTCATGGTGAAATCTCCTTTAAACAAGGGGATCCAGGGGCTTGTATTTCTTTGTCCTGTTAATCAGAAGCAGTGTGGATATGCTTAATTTGACCTTTAAGCAGACATAGCACAGACCTAACTGTCTTCCTTTATATAACTATTTGGCAAACTTTCTTTTTTTAGTGAGCACTATGGTGAGATTTTAGAGCATCGGGCTATGTAACATTTAATGAATGCCAATCATGTGGGAGAAACAGGGTCCATTTGAGCTGTAAATTTCCTTGAACCCAATTCCTAACTCCAGGCTGGTCATTTCACAAGTGGATTTGTCCATTGTGAGCACAGTATGATTTAATGGTCATCTCAAGAGAGCCTTGATTTAGTTTTCCTTCCATAGGACCCCCTACCTGCTGGCTGCCAGATGAAATTTCATTTTGGCTTGTCCATGCAAGTATCTCCAGGAAGAATCATGCAAGGATATACTCAAATGCATGACTTTTAGAGGTTCAGAGAGTAGATTTTTAGAATGTGGGAGAGAAAAAGTCTGTGGAGGGCAGTGATACAAGAAACATGAGCTGGCCTATAAAGTGATTAAGATGAGGCAGAATTTGAATTACAGGAACGATTTCTATTAGATCAAGTCCTAGAAGAAGAATCTAGAATTTCTTTATACTTTCCATTGAACTGTACTGATGGAAGCTCTGAGTCACAAAAGATCATGAAGTCAAAAGTATTTTTGTACTCTCATGGTTGTCTGACTAGAATGGATTGTATAAGACCCAGACAGAAATGATCTCAGTTATCCTGTTGTTCTGAGTGGTACTGATAGCATGCTCTGCTTTTTTGGTTTCCAGATTATTGAATGGAATGAAATATTTAGATGGAATAAATTTTGTCTAGATACCTATATATACCAGTACCCCAGTATCCCACACAATAACACAAGTTGACCTATACTACCATGTGGGGTGTATTCTTCTCCTTTGAAAATGACATTTGTGGTAATTCTTGTATTGGAGCATAACCCTTCCCACTATAATGAGGGAAGTATGCTTTTTTATATTGAGTACGAAGGGAAAAATTGTACTACACTAAGCAGAATGAATGGGGTGATGTCACATCTCATGACATTATACATCATCCTATAAGAATAGTTTAGGGTGCCCTAGTTAATCATTTACTATCCATTGTCAGAAAGAGATTTTTAAAATTAGGTTATCTCTGTGAGTTGAGCAATTAAGGAGAATAGAGAAATAGTATATGAATTTCTATATAATGTTGGAATAGCTATGAATATCAGGATTTGGGTTCTTATGATTTCATAAGGGTTTTAACAGTTTATAATAGTGTCTTTCCTGCTTCCAGAGACCTGAAACAGTGTATTAAAATCCATTTGCACATGCCTAACTCTTGAGATGCAACCAAGTTTTTCCTGTAATTTTCAATCCTTTTATTAATTATAAATAAATAATATTTATAAGGCAAAACCAGCTATATTATTCTAAATGTGGCAATATTTTAGGATATGTGTTTTGAGACAAGGAGAGATGTGTGTGTGTGTGTGTGTGTGTGTGTGTGTGTGTGTGTGCATGTATGTGCATGCATGTGCATTAGCACATATGTGCATGTGTGTTTGTTACTAGGAGTTGAATACTGAGCTATTCTACCTCTGAGCCACACTCCAAACTTATTTTCCAAACTTATTTTATTTTTATTTTTGAAATATGGTCTTGCTAAATTGCTAAGGGTTTCACTAAGTTGAGAAGCCTGGCCTCAAACCTGCAATTCTCTTCTTTTAGGATCACAAGTACTAGGATTATAGGCATGTACCACTATGTTTAGCTTCTTAATTCTTTATTGTACCATTTCTTTAAGGAGTAGCTGAAGTTGATAAATTCTAAGATCATCATTTAACTGCCTCATTGACAGTGAGATGGATGAAAATAACTCTTGGGATAATGTGGAGATGGAATGAGAGGGCAAAGAATTATTTCTTTCTGAGCTATTTTTTTCTGAACCAGTGTGTTTCTCTGTTTAGAAATAGCTGTTTAGAAATAGCTTTGCAGAGATAAGTGAGGCTGGTCAGAACAGCACGGTACAAAGGGATGTCCTGAAGCTCAAGATGGGGACTTCTTCATGGGGTTGTGCTGAAGAAGCTTCTGGACAGAGTGCATTCTGTAATTAGGTAAATTTGAGTGGATTTGTCCAAAAGCAGTCTAATAAGTGACACTCAGCTTGTCATGGTGAAATCTCCTTTAAACAAGGGGATTCAGACTTCTTCAGGGAAGTTGATAAAGGAATATCAACACTACTAAGAATTATTTGAATCTCTTGCATTTGAGAGGCCTGTATGGTATTTTACCTTATTGATGTCATAAAACAACATTTGTACCCCAGGGAGACAACATTGTATATAAACCAACCAAGGCTTCTTTAACCACACTGTGAACTTTTAAAAAATAAACTTTTATCTAGGCATAGTGGCACATACCTGTAATACCAGTACTTTGGAGGCTGAGACAGGTGGATCAAAGGTTTGAGGAGAGCCTCAGAGTGGTGAGATTTTCATGAACTTAGTAAGATCCTGTTTCAAAATAAAAATAAAAATAAAAATAAAAATAAAAATAAAAATAAGGCTGAGTATGTAGCTTGGAGTAAAATGCCTCTGGGCTCAATCCCCAGTACAATAATAGTAATAGTATTAATAATACACAATCTTTTTTTCTTATTAACCTTTATAACTTTACTGTATTGTTCAGTGTCAACATCATTATTGATTAAAGATTATCACAGGGATTAATAGTTGAAAGAAATTATGGTATAGTTGTGGAATGAATCAATATGCATAAACTAATAAAATAAAGCATCTTTACAAGAAATATGGGAAAATGTTCAATGGATACATAGAATGAGAATATTCAAGAAAGATTTCTTCTTTCTTCAAAAGAGAAAAAGATCTGACAGGCTTAAGAAGGATTGCATGGAAGAAGGTAACTATATTTAAGATAACCTTCAATATAGTTAAAATTTAAAGTAATAGGTAGAATAGAATTCTTGCATCCCTTCCATACTTTTGAGGTGTTTCCCTTTTGGGGGAGAAACTATTAGAATAAAAATCCAGGAGGAATTTGTGGCTTTAGAGGAAGGAATGGTTTCAGAGTTGTTGAGTAAAAATACTGAAGGCAAAAAATGTAGAAGAATACATATAAGTCATTAAAAGAAACAGACAAGAGAGAGAAATTGGCATTTGACTTCTTAGCGATGAATGCCAAAACAGTTATATTTAGCCAGGTTCAAATTTTAATAAAGATTGAATTGTGCATATTACCATTCACATTACTCTGGATTTTCAACATTATGATAATGACAATTTAACAGAAAAAAGCTCTACTTGCTAATTAAATGCACTATAATCATAGACAGAGAAACATGTGGTTTAATTAACTCCACCTTTAAAAATGATTTACAGGGGAGTGTAATGTTATTTCATGAGCAGGATAATTTATACAAGTAGAAAGTGGTAAAATTAAGCTCTGAATTTTCTTTGAGTTACTATAGACCTGGTTTCTCTCACCCTTTTAATCATATATAATGTAAATCATAAGTTAAATAGTTGATTCCCACCAACACTGCTGTTTGGAAAGAACTTTAGCCAGGTGAAATCTAATTTTTTGTGTGATCAGAATAAAGAAGTTTGGGTCCATAGCAGAGGGATAAAGTTTCATAGCAGAGGAATAAAGGTTCCTCTGCTGATTTTTGCTACAGGAAAATGAATGCTGGAGAGCACCAATCAAGCATTATTGATAGCTGCCTCCTACTCCTATTCTGATAGAAGGAATAAAATAGCAATCTCCTTGGAAATGAGAGCTGGAAATCACCAAAAAGAAGACAGAAATGGCAAGTCCTTCCACTTCTTTTTTCTAGTTCCCAAAGAGAAAAAAAAAAGAATGTTAGGAGATCGAGACTGTGAAAGATAGGAAGTCAGTTTTCTTGTCGAAAATGGCCATCCTGTACTTGCTTAGTTGTCTACTTCAGTAAGTAACTGGAGTAAGTATATACGTATTATAAGTACTTACCTTAAGTAAGTAAGTAAGTACCTACTATAAAGGTAAAACCACCAGTTCTTGAAGGTACTCTGCCAACATGAAGATGAGACTCTGACAATTTTGGTCAGCTTGGGTTTTCTGGCCACCCTTGATTAGGATGAAGAAGTAGGGTGGTTAAAGAAATAGAGAGATAGGAAGAAAGCCTGACATTTTTGCAAGATACTCTTGCCTCACGAGAAAGTGGAAAAGATCTCTGAAATTTTATATGCATACAGATGACCACTACCACCACCATCGGCAGCAGCCAATTTGATAGCTGGGAAGGACTTGAGATATATAAAAATAATAGTAAAGTTGCGTGACCTGGAAATCTGTTATCATATAGTAAAACAATGTTTTAGGCTGGCTATGGTGGTACACACCTGTGTTCCAAATATTTGCAAAGCTAAAAGAAGAGGATTTCATGTTTAAGGCCAGTCTCAGCAACTTCGTGAGACCCTATTTCAAAACAGAAACAAAAACAAACAAACACACACAAAAAAACAGGGCTGAGATATAGCACAGAAGTGGAATACCTCTGAGCTTAATTCTTAGTACCACAAAAAAGGAACTGAGGGTGTATTTCAGGGTTACAATGACACTGGATTCAATCTCTAATATAGGAAAAAAAATAAAGAAGGAAAGAAAGGAAGGAAAAGAAAATGCCTTGAAGATATATGCCAGTTTAGTTACAAATCAATATATTTAGCAATGAAAACAGTGATTTCAAAATGAATAAATGAAATCTTTCCTTATAGTAGGAAATAAAAGCATAAACGTTTCAGGAAAAATACTATTGGAAAACATTTGGTCCCCACATGCTGGTGTTCTCTTTTCTCTTTCTAATTGTCTAGAGGGTGGGATGTGCCCAAATAAAGGTGGTAAGAAAGGGACAAGGAATCCACACCACCTTTTCCTATCATCTAGACGAATAAGATCTCAAGAGAAAACCTAGATGACATGGAGGGGGCCCTGGATAGAAGCTTGGCCTGGGAGTTCTGAGAGCAGCTTGTGGTGGCAGCTAAGTGGGGGACAGAGGGATAGTGTTTGTCTTTTTCCTATGCCCAGTTTTGAACAATGCTACCTTCCAATAATAGTCTTTTCTGCCATCTTAGCTCTTTTGGTAATTTTGTATCTTAATTCATTCCTAGGTGTAAGGCTTTGAATGGTTTTGTTTTTCCCAATTTAACTATGGTGACATTTTAAGGCCACCTAATAATTAAGTGGCAAAGCTGTGATGTAACTTAGGTCTGCCAGACTATAAGACTTTTTAGCATTTGGGCACTCTGCCTTCTTCTAATTACAGAAAAAAAAAAAAAACTTTTCTTTGGGAAGATAAAACTTTTGCCTTAACTTTGTAGATTACTTAGATTTCAGCAAAGAGAGAGCAACATTATATCAGAGAAGGAGGAATCCTTCTTTCAGATGACCACCTAATTTTCATATGCATAAAATCTACCCTATGTGGAGAGCTTCCTAATGTTTTTTGAAAAAAAAAAAAAAAAGACTACACTGAGCTGGTCTCTTCACGAGGTAAAACTTGGAGCCTTGCCTGGCCAGTACATCAGTGATAGAAAATGAATCAGGTAAGCTCTTTGCAATCTCCACCTCAAAGGCACATATCTCAATGTGTGGCACTACTTTGATAGAACCAAAGCCAAAGTCACAGGAGAATCATATTCGACCATGTAAGAGACTTACTTTAATTTTTAGAGCATTTTTAATAATCACCTTGAGTCAAAAAAAGGAGAGGAACTAATGAGAAAACAGTTATACAATAGATGGCACAGCAAGAACATCTTAGCTCTTTCTGGATATGTTATGTATATATACATCGAGGGGAAGGTGTTGACCTGAATTTGTTGTCTAACCTCTCAGTTTCATCTCCTTATCACAAAACAATTTACCTTTCATTTGTACACTGAAAATACTCAGGCAATACTGGTATAGAGTATGAGCCCAATTTCATGTTTCTCTGCCTGGAGTCAGTCATGTTACTTATCGTTTCCTAGTTTCTAAGCATGTTCCAAGTGCCCCAATCCTATCCAGATATTGGGCCTGCCCACCAAGAGCTGAGATCCAGAGTATAATATTTTTATTGGTGCATCATAGTCATACATTTATTTATTTATTTATTTATTTATTTATTTATTTATTTATTTTTATTGGTGCATGGTAATCATATATCTTAATGAGATATAAGATGATAGAGGCATACATGCACATATCACTCAATTAGCCCTTCCTCAATTCCTACCCCATTCCCTCCCCCTCCATCCTTCTCATGTTTGGCTTATTGATCGATTTTGATATGTTTGTGAATGTACATCACGCACATTAAGGAATTTTCCTCTTACCCCCTCCCATCTTCCTCACTTAGGTCGCCTTATTTGCTTATCTATGGTTTCTCCTTCTTCATCTAGAGTTCTATGACCCATTTTCTCCCTAGTATCTGCATATTAGGGAGAGCATTCAATTTTTGGCTTTTTATGACTGTTTTCATTTTTAAATAAAATGCTCTCCCAATTTCTCTTTAGCTTTTAGGACAGCAACTATTTGCTGAAACTGGATAATCTCACTTAGAATAGCATTCTCTAGTTCTATCCAGTGGGTAACAAAATAGACCTCAGATAAAGAAGAAGAGACTCCAATGGTGCTATCAATGTAGGGGTGTAAGGAGGGGAGAGAGGAGGGAGAGATGTAATAGAGGTATCCACTTAAATAATGCTATGTAAATATACAAAATTATCAACAGTAATCTCAATGATATGTATGGTGGAGGAAGAGGAAGTGGGGGAGAATATGGAGAGAAGTGTACCAAGTGCATATATATATATATATATATATGTGTGTGTGTGTGTGTGTGTGTGTGTGTGTGTGTGTATGTGTGTGTGTGTGTTCCTACCACACTATACCTCATCTCATTATGATGTATAACTATAATACACCAATAAAAGTTTATTAAAAATACTCTCCCCATCTTCCTCAGCTCTCTCAAGCTCTGTATTATATTACATTCCTTGGAAAATTAAGTAAGTTAATGCAATCAAGGAAAACCAAATTAAGGGTTATGGTAGCTAGCAGAAAGGGCCTTTGAACATCTGAGAAGAGAGAAATTATTAAAGGTCCATTTGTGGCTTTTTTCCTTGGAATTTGTAGAAAGCAAGCTGAGTGAATTTCTAAACCTGAGAATGTTACACTGGAGAGAAAAGATACTCCTATCTTTATCAAATCTCAGTTTTTGGTGTATTTGCCTTATCACGGGCTCTTAGATCTGGAAAACATCTTATAATTCACAGATTGAAGTGCTTATATAACAGACTAGACATTTTTTGGATTGGGTTGCTGTTGAATCAGGTGCCATAAAAATTGCCTGGCTTTCTGATTCATGTAGGCAGGGATGACAATTGATGTGCCTAAGTTGAACACATTCCTTGTTTCAATGAGAAGGAGTGCCATCTTTGAATTTAATACACAGAAATTTTGGGTTGTTTTCATCTTGGCAGAGCAAGTAGTTAGTTGAAAATGAACTGCCAAGCTGGATTTCATTTCAACTCAGTATTCTTTTCACTTTTATCAAATGACATTTAATTTTTCCCATTCCAAATTTCTAGGCTATAGTATGCCACATACCAAATTAACTATGACTCAAGGCAGTGGAAGTCCATGCTGGCACCCAGTGTAATGGAGACTGATATCCATCTCCTTGCCTAAACTGTGATTTTCCCAAATTATACAATTTGGAAGATGGAGATTATATATATATATATATTATATATATATATATATATATATATAATATATATATATATATATATATATATATATATGAAAGAGATATATATCTTTCCAATTTCTACATTTTACCCAAACTGGAGCATTTGTGTACTGCTAAGGGAACTGATTTGTTTTATATTTAACCTGGATATACATTTAAAGATATTTATATAGAGCTACCCTTTTGGTTGGTATAAGAAAATTGAATAATTTTACTTTCTATTACACATTCACTTCTATTAGTCTATGTGATACTACAAATATCTTTACCCATGCATTTGAAAACTAAATTTTGGAGTCACCAAAATAGTATATCCCAGTACTTCCTCAACTTTTTGTGATGAAGACCTTATTTCTAAGATTATAATTAATAATTTTATAAAGTATAAGTTAGTGAAAATTTAAATAACAGAATGGCATATAAAATATAAGCTCATTTTTAAAAGCTGTTACTTTCATGATATAGAATCACCCTGTCCAATTGTATAAATGTTTCTAAATTATATTTTCAATTTGTATGCTTTTTATTGACAATTTGCATAATGGTATCACCCAGTGTCTCACATTGGGAGGAGAATGGTGTACTCAATTTTATTCTCAGTTTTTGCCTAGTTGTGCAGATGAGAACAATTGTATGTCCATAACTTTGTTCCTTCTTTGTTTATACTGAATCCTTAGCTCCATTCACACCAAAGATCCCCAAAAGCAGTGTTATCCAATGAAAATTTAGCATGATCTGTAGGTATAATTTAAAATTCACCAGTATCCCAGGATGTGATCTATTTTGGAGAAGATTCCATGAGCAGCCGAGAAAAATGTAAACTCCACTGTAGTTGGGTGAAATATTCTATATGTGTCCAACAGGTCGATTTGGTTAATGGTGTTCTTTAGTTCTGAGGCATCTTTACTGACCCTTTGTCTGGAAGATCAGTCTAGTGTTGTGAGAGGTGTGTTGAAGTCTCCCAGTATTATTGTATTGGGATTTATGTGTGACTTCATGTCACAAAGAGTTTGATTTATGAAAGTAGCTGCACCTATGTTTGGGGCATAGATGTTGATTATTGTTATTTCCTCTTGCTGGATTATTGCCTTTACAGTAAAATATGACCTTCATTGTCTCTTCTAATAAGTTTGGGTTTGAAGTCCAACTTGTCTGATATCATAGTTGCTATTCCTAATTGTCTTTGTGTTCCATTAGCATGGATTACCTTGCTCCAGCCCTTTACCTTGAGTTTTTTTCTATCTTTACTTGTAAGGTGTGTTTCTTGTAAGTAGCAGATGGATGGATTCTGGTTTTTAATCCATTTTGCTACTTTATGTCTTTTTATTGGGGAGTTGAGGCCGTTTAAATTCACTGTGATTATCAACCATAAATCTACTGAAAAATTCAGAAAATGCTTCCACTCAGGATCTCCCACAAAAAAACAAAATACTTAGGAATAATTTGACCAAGGAGGTAAAAGATCTCTACAAAGAAAATTATAAAACACTGAAAAAAGAAATCGAAGAAGATCTTAGAAGATGGAAGGATTTTCCATGTTCATGGATTGGCAGAATAAATATCATTAAAATGGCCATCCTTCCAAAAGTGATCTACAGATTTAACGCAATGCCCATTAAACTACCAAGATCATTTCTCACAGACATAGAAAAATCAGTTCTTAAATTTATCTGGAATAACAAAAAGCCCAGAATAGCCAAGGTAGTTCTCAGCAACAAAAACCATGCTGGAGGAATCACAATACCTGACTTTAAACTATACTACAAGCTGGGTGTGGTGGTGCACGCTTGTAATCCCCATGCTTGGGAGGCTGAGACAGGATGATCGCATGGGTTCGAAGCCAGCCTCAGCTATTTAGTGAGGCTCTCATCAACCTAGTGAAACCCTGTTTCCAAATAAAATATAAAAAAGGTCTGGGAGTATAGCCCGGAGGTAGAAATCCTCTGGGTTCCACACCCAGTACCACACACACACACACAAAAAAAAAAACCAAACAAACAAACAAAAAAAACCACTATACTACAAAGCCATTGTAATAAAAACAGCATGGTACTTGCAAAAAAAAAAAAAAAAAAAACAGGTACATAGACCAATGGAGTAGAATAGAAGACCCAGAAACAAGTCCACACACTTTCAGCCAATTGATTTTTTACAAAGAGGCCAAAAACATACACTGGAAAAAAAGACAGTCTCTTCAACAAATGGTGTTGGCAAAACTGGTTAACCATATGCAGAAAATTGGAAATTAATCCCACTTTCTCACCCTGCACAAAAGTCAACTCAAGATGAATCAAAGACTTGGAAATCAAACCAGAGACCTTGAAGCTCCTTGAAGAGGGCATAGGTCCAACACTGCAACACATAGGCACAGATAAACACTTTCTCAACAAGACCCCAAAGGCACAACAAATTAAAAGGCAAATCAATACATGGGATTGCATGAAACTGAAGAGCTTCTGTTCAGCAAAGGAAACTGTCAAGAACCTCAATCGAGAGCCAACATAATGGGGGAAGATTTTTGCCACCTACCCCTCTGATAGAGGACAAATATCTAGAATATACAGAGAACTCAAGAAACTCAACACTAAGAAAACAATGCATCCAATAACAAAATGGGCAAGTGAACTAAATAGACACTTCACAAAAGATAAATTCAAATGGCCAATAAATGCATGAAAAAATGGTCAACATCACTGGCAATCAGAGAGATGCAAATCAAAACTACCCTGAGATTTCACCTAACTTCAACGAGAATGGCAATCATTCAAAATACAAACAACAATAGGTGCTGGTGAGGATGTGGAGAAGTGGGAACTCTAAGACATTGTTGGTGGGATTTTAAATTAGTGCAACCACTTTGGAAAACAGTATGGAGAATCCTCAGAAGAATGGGAACAAATCTACCATTTGATCCAGCAATACTACTTCTGGGTATCTACCCAAAAGAAAAGAAACCAAACTACCAAACTAATGCATGTGTATCTATGTTCATAGCTGCACAATTCACCATAGCCAAACTATGGAACCAGCAAAGATATCCATCAACAGATGAATGGATTACAAAACTGTGGAATATGTACACAATGGAATTTTACTCATGATTTTAAAAAACTCAATTACATCATTTTCAGGGAAATGGATGGAACTGGAGGACATTATGCTAAGTGAGATTAGTCAGTCACAAAAAGTAAGAAATCAGATGCTTTCCCTAATATGTGAGAGTTAGGGAGAATTGGGTCATAGGAGGAAATCTAGATGAAAAAGAAAATCCTATGGAGGAGCAAACAAGACAACCTAAAGGAGAAGATAGGAGGGGGGAAGAGGAAAATTTCTAAAACACACAATGTACTTAAACATATGGAAGTCAACCACTAAGCAGAGCAAGGGAGGGAGGGAAGGAGAGGGGATGTGGTAGGAATTGGGTAGGGGTTAAATCAGTGATGTGTGCATGCCTCTACACACAAGGTTTTTACCCCAATATGATGTACGAATATAATGCATCAGTTAAAAAAAAAAGAGGCAAAAAAATTAAAATTCATGAGTAGTCCCAGTGAAAAAATAAAAGCTGAGACTTTGGGGAAGATGGCAATCAAAGAAAGCAGCACCTATCAGTCCTGCTGACACTCATTCTTTAACATCTTGAAAACAGCATTTTGATGAAAGAAACTCGCGTAATTTTGAACAGAACAATGACATTTGAAAGGTGATGGAAACAAGGCTAGAAGGTAGATCAGAGAACAGAAAAGTATCCTGCTTGCCTTTATCAACTGAAGCTGCAGGGGCCTGTGGTGGCCTCAGCCTCACTGCACTGGGATTGCAGGAACTACAACATCCAGAGACCCCCAGAAAAGAAATTATTGATCTAAAACAAAGTAAGCAGCTGCAGCTCATCAGAATTACAAGCAGTTGCCCCTCTGTCCTCCGACCAGACCCCAGGTATGAATTGCAGCACTGGTGGCTGAGATCTCCACACCCTCCAGAGATCCAGAGTGGCACTCAATAACACCATGAATGAATGGTAAGAGAACAACCCATCCCTGTGGGAGTCTGCCTGGCAAGGCCACAGGGACTTACACAGCAAGCAATAGACTCACAGTGTCTGAGACTCTGCAGTTTGTCTTGGTGAAAGTGAGAGTAGACAAATTAGCAGACAGCCCCAAGGCCAATCGGGCAAAAAAGTCTACAATCCCCAAGGGCTCAGAGCCCTAGCAGAGTCTCCAGAGATTGCCACAGACCACCCAATTGTGGTGACCAGGGAGAAGTCAGACTAATCCAGCCCTAGCTGTGGAGAATGTGGAGTCTTTCATGTACACTGGATTTGATCCCAGTGACACCTATCACCTATACAGGCTGGGAGAAATGTGGGCTCAACATCAGTGGAAAGTGTGGAGACCTGTGCCTGACACAAGATTCAGCCCCAGTGATACTGTCCACTTGTATAGTCTGAGAAAGTCTTGGAGACAGGTCCTTTTTGGGAGCTCAGAGACCCAGGCTTTCAGTGAGGAAGGTTTCAGTGACACTTGGTGCCTGCACTGAGAGAGAGACACCAGACCAGGGTCCCAATAACTGAAGGAGACCAAAAAGTGGGGCTAAAAACTAACATCATTAGTATAGGTTACAGAGCAAATGAGAGTTCTTGGAACATGATCAAGAACCTATTAAGATTGTGAACCTTAAACAGCTGAAAAAAACCATGCAGACCCAAGAGGATTGCAGGGACCAAGTCTTCTCAGTATTCATATGTGTATATATGCCTTTACCATCTTGTACTCCATTAAGATGTATAAGTACAATGCACCAAAGAAAATCTTTAAAAATAAAAATAAATTACACTGGATTCTATATTTTACATTTTTATTGCAGTATTTGTGCATATACATGCACAAATCACTCGTTTAGCCCTTCCCTAATTTCCATCCCATTCTCTCCCCCCAGTTTGGCTTACTGGTTGACTTTGATATGTCATAAATATATGTCATGTACATTAGGAAATTTCTGTCTTCCTTCCTCCCATTACCCTCAGGTACGATGCCTTATTTTCTCATCTATGGTTTCTCCTTTGTTTAGAATTTCTCCTTAGCATAATGTCCTCCAGTTCTACCTATTTCCTCAGAAATGATGTAGATTTTTTTCTTCTTTATGGCTGAGTAAAATTTCATTGTGTACATATCCCATTGTTTTGTAATCTATTCATCTGTTGATCGACATCTTGGTTGGTTCCATAGTTTGGCAATTGTGAATTGTGCAGCTATGAACATAGATACACATGCATTAGTTTGATAGCTTGATTTCCATTCTTTTGTGTAGATACCCAGAAGGAGTATTGTTGAGTCATATGGTAAGTTTGTTCCCATTCTTCTGAGGATTCCCCATACTGTTTCCCATAGTGGTTGCACTAATTTGTAATCCCACTGACAATGTTAGAGTTTCCATATCTGCATGTTCTTGCCGGTATTTGTTATTATCTGTGTTTTTATGATTACCATTCTAATTAGAGTTACATGAAATTTCAGGGTAGTTTTAATTTACATCTCTCTGATTGCTAATGATTTTGAACATTTTTTTCATACACTTATTGGCCATTTGAAATTCTTCTTTTGGGAAGTATCTATTTAGTTCACTTGCCCATTTTGATTGGGTTATTTGTTGTCTTAGCAGTGAGTTTCTTAAATTCTATTTATTTGTTTACTTTTTATTATTTTATTTTATTTTAATTTAATTTAATTTAATTTTATTTTATTTTGGTGGTACTGGGGGTCCTGGAAGCCCTTCTACTTCTGAGCTACACTCCCAGACCTATTTTATATATTTTTAAATTTGGAAACAGGGTCTCTTAAGGCAGCAAGGCTGGCTTTGAACCAGCATGATCCTCCTGTCTCTGCCTCCCAAGCGTGGGGATTACAAGTGTGCACCACCACGCCCGGCAGAAATTCTATTTAAATTTCAGATTTGCGCATTTGGGAGGCTGAGACAGGAGGATCACACGGGTTCGAAGCCAGCCTCAGCTACTTAGTGAGGCTCTCAGCAACTTAGTGAGACCCTGTTTCCAAATAAAATATAAAAAAGGTCTGGGAGTATAGCCCGGATGTAGAAAGCCTCTCAATTCTATCCCCAGTACCACCAAAAATAAATAAATAAATAAATAAATAAATTAATTAATTTCAGATTTGAGTCCTCTCTTGGCAAAATTTTTCTCTCATTTTGTTGGCTCTATTTTGAAGTTCTTGATAGTTTCCTTTGGTGTACAGAATCTTTCCATCTCTTAAGGTCTCCTTAATTTCTTTTATCAGTGTTTTATAATTTTTTATAGAGGTCTTTTACCTCCTTGGTTAGGTTTATTCCTATTTTATTTTATTTTATTTTATTCTTGTGGGATATTCTGAGTGGAAGTGTTTTCTAGATTTCTTTTTCAGTGAATTTATGGTTTCATTCAGGAAAGCTTCTAATTTCTTAAGATTGATTTTGTATCCAGACACTGCAAAAATTATTTATAAATTCTATAAGCTTTTTATTTCATCTGATCTATACAAAAATTAAAATTTCAAATATAATAAATATAAATTATTAAGGGGATATTTTACATTAATTTTTTTCATATTAAGTCTTTGAAATCCAGTGTGTAGTTTTCACTTGCAGGAAACTCACATTGATCAACTCACATTTCAAGCATTCAACAGCCACCTGTTACTGGAGGTTACCAATTTGGATATTGTCGCTAGGGAAAGCCTTGGAGTGTCCTGGAGCACACGAGGCACATCTGCAACATCTTGTGTCTTGGAATGAAACTACCTCTATGAGAAGGAAATTTCAAACTCTGTGGGAAGGGGGCATTGTTCTGGGCACTTTTAAACAAACACCTGTTCCAGAGTCTCAGTTTCAATGCCTTGTTGAAAGATGTCTTATCTAAGATATTTCAGCTCTGTTACATTCAGTCTTTCTGTGCCATCTTCCTTTCATCTTCCAAGTAAAGGTATACCGTATATCTTAAATATCTCACAGTTATTTGCAAAGCATAAATCAAAGAGATTGGAAAGTGATGGGTATATTTTTAAGGTATTCTTGTTGGGTTGGCCTTGTTCTTTGTCTGTTTCCTCTTTAATTTTTGCCCTTTAGGGGTGATGTCCTCAAAATCTGCCACTTTCATATTGATTGTCATTATTGTTGCTGTTTGGGAATAATGATGGCCAGGCTGTCTGATCTGGCAGTGAATTTTATGTGGGAGAGCCATTTATACCGCTGGGTGGAACTGCATTCACGTGTACTTAATCTACTTAATGACATTCACAGAGACAGTTTCAGCTCAGTCCCCTCATCATCCCTGCAGGCTCATCAATCCTCTTGACTCGATTTCAAGTTATATTCATGGGGGAAGGGAAACACCTTCAGTCAAGCATCCATGGAATCCTTGAGAAGTCAAATATTTATAGTTAACCTCTTATTAGCTTTTACTTTACTCTTAGACCAAAAAACACTATGCATTATTCCTTAGAGCAAGAGTCTGGAGAAATAAGAGACATATCAAAACTACACTTGGATATAGAGAAAAAATAATAGGAATGGGTACTATGGTTAGGTTTCCTGAATCCCCTCCTTTTCAACTTTAACATATCTTGAACATATCTTTGGCTCATACAGCATAAGAATGAGGTGTTTTGTCAAGGATAGATTTTAACAGTGGTAAATAAGGAGAATATAATTTAAAATTTTCTTTTTTTGTGTTACTGGGGATGGAACCCTGGGGCATTCTACCTCTGAGCTATATCCCAAGCCCTATTTTTCATTCTTTATTTTGAAACAGAGTCTCACTGAGTTGCGAAGAGCCTCCCTAAGTAACTGAGGCTGCGATCCTCCTGTCTCAGCCTACCAAATGCTGGGATTACAAGCATTTTCCACCATACCTGGCTTTTAATTTAAAATTTTTATTTTTTATAAAAATGATGTTTTTGCCAGCCTGCTGCAGTCCTGCAGCTACAATGGTGTATGTGAAATGGTATGTTCCTTGGGAAACACTGAGTAGCTTATTATGAATGAAACATAGAATTTAAAGCATGGATGCATTACTTCAAAAATATCTCAGTTACATCTTTAGATTCTCTCCAGTGCTACCATTGCAATTGAAGATCACAATTCAATTACTCTGCCGTGATAACTTCTGGTCTGGTCATTTCATCCTTTCCTTAGAAGTTCTACATACTCAGAAGCCAGGGTGATTTTTAAAACATACCACCTACACCCACTCCCCCACTTCATATCTATTTTTTTAGGATGAAGCCAAAACATCTTTAAAAGCCTACATTCATCTTATACCACTTTTAAATGAAAAGTCACAAACTCCTTTAAATATTCTAATCTCCTTCCTGCCTCAGGACATTTGCTTCTGTTGTTTCTTTCCTCTGAATTTCTTTCATTTGGCTGTATATCTATCTAACTCCTACATACTCTCAAGACTCAGATTAATTATCACTTCCTTAAGAAAGTCTTTTTTTCATTCCTCAAATGGTTAGATTTCTACTTATTCTCTACTTGAACCTTGTAATTTTCCATCAAAGAAATTATTTAACCTTGGTAATTACATACTTACATAACTTTTTATGTTTTTAATGTCTCTTTCAAGCAGAGGGGTCACATTTGCCTTGCTCAGTGTCCTTAAACAGCACTTTTCCCAGCAGGTATTCTAGAAATATTTGTTAAATACATTAATCGAGTTGAAGAAGGCAAATTAGAAGCATTTCCTTCTGAAGAGAGGTGAAAAGCACCATCTCCATTGACCCTATGTAACATTCTCAATACTAGATCCCAAACTAAGGGAGATCTATCAAGTGTCATAAACTAAGAGTCCTAACCAGCACCTTGGAATAGTAAGGAAGGGTTTGTCGAAAGGCTTGATCCTGATCCACATTACAGAGTGGTAGGAAACAATAAGCAAATGTAATATACTTCAGAAGCGTTGTTGTATAGTCTGTTAGTGTGACATGGAAGAGGAGTGATGTCAGGTGGCAATCAGCTTTCCAGTTGTTGATCACAGTCATCTCAGAGGAGAACAAACAAGCAAATGCAAAATCAGTTCACATATTCATCTGTGACATCTGGTGCTTCATTGAGAGCCAAGCCAATCTTTCTTTACCATAAAGGGGAACGACAGAGAGCTGAGTCAGGGTCTCAGTGTGGAATACTCATGAGAGTTATGCTATGTGCATCTGGATGGAGATGTGTACTATGAACACCCTAGCTGAGCTACCTGGGCCTCAACTCTCTCTCTGGTCCTCCACCCTCAACACATATAAATGCTTTTCAGATAGTAGCTTCACTAAAAGGAAGAAAGATAATTATGAGAATAGAACTAGCACTTTGAATACATGCATTGAGTATAAAAATGCTAAAAGGAGCATAAGAAATGAGGACCTGATGAACAGGCCTTGGGGAGATGTGGTCTAGTGTGTCTGGTGGCTTCAGTCCTGAAGACCACAAAAGTTCCCAGGCCTGGTCCTTTCCTCCATGCATCATCCTCCCTACATAGTTAAAATTTTACTTTCTCTTGTTGGAGGAAATTTGATTTGTATCAATCTAGGGCCAAAAATAGAGGCAATTTCTAGGGCCCTGTGATTTGGAGTATATGCAGAAACATCTCAGGAAACTCAGTCCCAAAGCTCACTGTTTTATCATCTATCTGTGAACATGTCACAGCTCCTAGAGGTAGATGTTGGCTTTCCCAGAAATATTTTCTGTGGATTTTCTTGTATAAAGTACTAGAGACAGAAAGTTAGTGTAATTAATATGAACAAATGTGGTCATTTTTTTTGAGTTTTCTGAACTTGTTTTGCACTGGATATGTTTCTCTATGAACTATTAATATTTTTGGCTATTTATCTATATTCTCAAGGCCTCTGGATAGATGTAAGCTACATCTTGAAGTTTCAACTATACATAGAAGTGGAATGTCATGAAGCTGAGTGCAGACTAAAATTAAATTTTCATGTATATTCAAATTTAATGATAAATTTCTGTAGATATCAAGATACAAACCTTTTTTTCTAAAAAGCAGATTAAAAACACATGAATAATTATATCCCAAAGCATAAAAAGATGAGCTCAATAGAAACACTTCAAAGAAGTATTTCTAAGAAACAAACAAAAATAATGAGATGAAAGAGATTAAAAAGTGCGCTGGCAGACCTTAGAAAAATATTGTAGAGAAATTTACATCCATTATAGAAATGAAAGCCATAGAGGTAGGCAAAAGAATAATGGATACTAAACAGATACTAAAAGAAAATCAAATGCATTGTGAAAAACACAGCAAAATAAAATTTATAAGAATTAAAGTGAGTAAAAAATAAGTGTGAAAGACAATATGTGTAATTTGTATTCCTAAAGAAATGAACAACATAACAGAAATATATTTAAAGACAGAATATAACATTTTTTGGAATAAAGACCTGACTGCAAAATGCATGGATACAGTATAATCTAGGAAAGCAATAAAGAGATAAACAAAATAAAACAACTACCATGATGCTGTAAGTTTAGTACAGAATGACCATAGCCTGAAGAGATAAAGTTGTTTAAAGTAGCTTGGAGTGGTGGCTCATGCTTGTAATCCCAGCACTTGGGAGGCCGAGACAGGAAGATTGCACAGGTTCGAAGCCAGCCTCAGCTACTTAGTGAGGCTCTCAGCAGCTTAGTGAGACCCTGTTTCCAAATAAATTATAAAATAGGACTGGGGGTGTAGCCTGGAGGCAGAAAGCCCCTGGGTTCCATCCCCCAGTACCACACACACACACACACACACACACACACACACACACACACACAAATGGTTAAAAGTAAATCAAGGAATTATTTTGCTTTTAGGAAAAATGGTAAAATGACCAAGTTTGTCTTAGATTTCTCTGCAGTAATTTCTACAAAGTTCTTTTTTTTTTTCTCTCAGAACTGGGGGTTGAACCCAGGGCATTCTATCTCTGAGCTACACCCCCAGCCTTATTTTTTATTCTTTATTTTGAAACAAGTTCTCATTAAGTGTAGAGGGCCTCACTAAGTAGATAAGATGGTCCACAAACCATGATTCTCCTGTCTCAGCCTCCCAAATACTGGGATTACAAGTGTTAACCACCATGCCCGGCTTCTAAATTTCTTAAGCTATGAAACAGTGACTTTAGAATTCTATTTCTTTCATGTCTGGATGCACCATGAAGAAAATTTCAAATGCAAGAGACTATAGCACTGAAGAGCCTTTCTTGGGAAATAAAAAAAATTGATATTAACAACTAACCAACCGAGAGCTGAGTAGAAAAGTTACAGTAAATGATTAATGATTTAGATATATATGGAATGAAAAGTAAATTATAGGGGAATTATAGTTTTAGATCAGCCCATAAATATCTTGATTGTGTAAAATAATACAAGGTACCTAACACTGACAGGTGGGAAGAAGAATAGGTGAAAGGTATTTGTGCTTTTTTTTAAATCTTTCATATTAGGTACAGAAAATGGTTTCCTTAAAACTGAAAATATAAATACTATAACTACATATTTAAATAGGTTATTTTGGGGAAAAAGATAATGTTTTAATCAGCTTTTTTGTCACTGTGACCAAAATACCCAAAGAAGCAAAACCTAGAAGAGGAAAGGTTTCTTTGGCTCACAGCTTTAATATTTCAGTCCATAGTCAGCTGACTATAACACAGAAACATCAAGAAGGCAGGGTGTTGTGGAGCAAAGCTGCTCAGATAGATGGAAAGCAAGGAAGAAGGAAAGAGACAGGAAGGGACCAGGGACATATTTGGTCCTTCAGGTCACACTCCCAGCCACCTACCTCCCATAGCCATACTCTACCTTCCTGCAGTTACCACCAAGTAAATTCATTGAAATTATTAATTCACCAGTTGGTTTATCCAGTAGAAGAGATTAGAGTTCTCATGATTCATTTATTCCCCCTCTGAACATTTCTGCATTGCCAACATATGAGCTTTATTTTTAAGTTCCAAGTTATAACCAATATTAAAAGAAAAAAGTACTAACAGTAGTGGTGTACTTGATCAAAATTGGCATCAGTGGAGCATGGACAAAAGTTGATTGCAAATATAAATGTGCTAATTTCATCACAGTGGGATACAGTAAATAAATTACAAAATAGAGGTATAAAATCAGTATATATTATGAATTTATAAATACTATAAAGAAAATGATTATGATTCTTCTAAATCATAAAACAATTACATATTCACATTCATTTAAACAATAATTTAAATATTGTTAATATAACCAAGAAATAGAGAATAAATACATCAATGATAAAAATGTCAGAATAAAGATAGCAGAATTAAGACAAATATCTATTATCTTACTAGAAGAAGGATCATAGGCTTGAAGTATATTGTAGTATAACTTTTGCCATGTTGCATTATATTATTTTTATTTGTAGCCTGTTTGCAGAAGAAATGAGAGCAATATTTACCCATTGGAAGATTTATAAATTAATATGGCTTAAGAACTGCTCTTCCTCTCTACCTACCTTTTCAATGATGATTTTGGGAAAGGGAGAAGGAGAGAGAGAGAGAGAGAGAGAGAGAGAGAGAGAGAGAGAGAGAGAAAAGAAGAAGAAGAAGAAGAAGAAGAAGAAGAAGAAGAAGAAGAAAGTAGGAGGAGGAAGAGGAGGAGGAAGAGGAGGAGGAGAAGGAGGAGGAGGAGGAGGAGGAGGAAAGGAAGGAAGGGAGGGAGGGAGAGAGAGAGAGAAATTTGAAATTATACATAAAGTAGATATTCAGTTTACACAATACCATTCATCAAAGAGACTATCTTTTTCTCATTGTTTTTCTTGGTGCCTGATTGAGGATCAGTTGACTACATATGTGTGGATTTATTTTTTTGGTTTCTTATTTGGTTCCATTGGTTTGTATGTATGTTTTTATGCTGAAAACATACTATTTTGACAAAACCAAATTATAACCCCCACACTCATTCAGAGTATAACAAAATTTCATTAGCCATTCATCCATTACTGGACTCTAGGGTCATTCCACATCTTAGTTATTTTGAATAATGCTTTCATAGACATGGGAGTTCAGGTATCACTTTGAGATAGGGACTTTATTTCCTTTGTATGTATATTCAGAAATGGTGCTGCTGGATCATATACTCATATTTTTAAATTTTAAAATGATAAATTGTTATGTACATTATATGTCAAAATTATATAATTTTGTATATAATAGGTTAAATAAAATATGTTATTGAGGTTAATTTCACATATATTCAATTTTTTAATGCTGCTGCTAAAACACCCTAAATTGCACATGTGGCTGGCTTGTTTTTTTTTTAATTTTAGTAGCTCTATTTAGAAAATATAGAAAAAACTATTAATAGCAATTGCACCTGGAGAGTAGAATTGGAGGGTTTTATTTCTTTCTGTAGTAATTGGCATGGAACCCAGGAGCATCTTTCCCCTGAGTAACACTCCAAGTCTTATTTTATTTTATTTTTTATTTTGAATCAGTGCCTCACTAAGTTGCAGAGGGCCATACTAAGTTTCTGAGGCTGGCCCTGAACCTGGGATCCTCCTATCTCAGCCTCCCAAGTACTGAGATTACAAGCATGTACCACCATTCCCAGCCCAGAATTGGAAGTTTTAATGAAATGAAGATTTGACTTTTATTGTCTATTTTTTTATATACTGTGATCTTTAAACTTTGTGTAAGTGGGTTATTTTGTAATAAACAGATGTGTTAGATGATTTTAAAAAGGGGCCATTACTGCCTTGGTTCTCAGATGGTTTTCATGGGTTAGTGAGTCCTTAATCTACTAGTCTCCATATCACTTACATGAGTTATCTATATAAAGGGTCATCCCACATTAGCTAAGCATCTTCAGGTGAGTTTGGGATGATTGGAATCATTAAGATTGGCCTGAAAAAAATTACTATTCTTTTTTCCCTTCTGTACTGGTCTTCACACTTCAAGTTATCTTTGTCCAGATGTATGACAAGAAGAGAAATAAAGATGATAAAGGCATGAGAAAGGACAATAAAATAGAAATCAGTGCATATAATATTTTGGATAACTTGAGAAGTCATAATAACCCAAGAAATGCACTTATGATCCCCAAAGTAAAGGTTGAGTAGATTTCCATGTCTGTCCTTAATATTCCTAAAAGTCTGGATATAAGTTGTCTCTCTGAGTGTATGTCTGCGCAAGGACCAGAAGAGTGTAGAAAGTATGAGAAGCCATCATCTACCCAGGTCTCTTATCACCCACATAACAGATCTTTCTGAGATTTAAAAAATGTCCTGTATCTTCTGTTTGAAAGTTACATCTGAAGGTACTTGGTACCTCCTAAGTAATCTTTTATTTTTAATTGTAATATTATTTATGAGTTTTCACTAACCAGGAATTCTGTGTTGAATTTTTAAAGTGATGGTATGAAACCCAATACATCAGGAGAAAGACATGTGCTGATGAAATATGGCCCTGGATGTCATAATTCTGCTGATGTATATTAGGATATAGATTAAAAAATGAAGGTGAGGAATGAGTCTGTGTGCTGTGCATTCTTGAGTGGCCCCCAGGAAAACAATGACAGAATTTTTATCCCTGTGTAACATACTATTAGAAAAATGTAGAGTGAACCATTCACAAGGTAACTAGGTGTGTACAGCACCAACACACTGGACCACATCCATTTAAAGGACTAAAATCAAACAAAATGCAGAAAAAAACTCCCACAGTGATTACATTTCAGTAAAACTGAACTAAGTCTAATCTTCATGATTCAATGAACTTCTGTCTACCTACATTTGATGGATTAGTGATGATAAACTGTGCCTAGAGTACTTGTTGATCATTTAGAAAGTTTTGTGGCGGGGTGGTATTATATTCTTTTTAGCTCAGAGAATCCTGGTGATATGTCTCAGTAATTATGCAGTAAATTTCTTGCACTTCTTCATATTCATAATTTCCTGGTATTTAACTTTCAATAATGACATTATTAAATCTAAGGTGACAGCCCTTCACTTGTGACATTTAATTTACTTTTCAATTTTCCTCCTCCCCCTGGTCCTTTAAATGGTTCTTAAAGGCAAACAACTGAGGAGACATTGTCAATCTCATAGAACATCAGCTATGATTTTTTTTCTTAATAAATATCTTCAAAATAAACATCCAGATTCAAATTAATGCTTGGATTAATGGTCCAAGTTAATGTCCAAATTCAGTTAATGCCTTCTTGGGTATTGGTATTTTAAAGTAGTGTCCTTTAAGTACAAAATGGTAGTTATCAGATGTTGAGTATTTTTTTTATGAGTTATCTAAAAAAAGTGCTTTAGAATATGCTTGCTGCTAGTCATGCCAAAGACCATTATTTACACAGCAAATTTCCTTGCCGTCTGCTCTATCCTGATCATAAAGTGATAAAAGCTTACTTTTTTTTTTTTTACATGAAGGTGAGCTGAAGAACAAAACTTATTTCGTTTCCTAGAGATAAATCTTGTTTTCTCCCTGGCTCTTTGACACAGCACAGATATTTTAAAAAAGAATACCTATAATTAATTTTTAAAATAATAAAGATTTAAAAAAAATAAACAAGATGAGCAAAAGAAACTAATTTGTGGTATTTAGGGCCTTTCAAATTGGGGAGTTTCATTTGTTAAGTCATTTTAGTTCTAGTGAAATCTAAGTTGGATAAAGAAGCCAATAAGCACATTCTCATAATTTTATAAAATATATAATACTTTCAGCCCTAAATGCTATTGATGCTCAGCTAATGTCTTTTGCACAAACAATATGCCCACCATGATGCTCTCCAAAAGTATTGTTTTCTATTTGGCATAAAAGTTACAAATATTCATGCAGTTTTCACCACTCCTTTAATTAACACAATGCTCAACTTGTCTTTATTCCATGTACCTCCTATTCTACAAAACTCTCTTTAAAAATAGAATAAAGAATAACATTAAACATTATTTAATGTTACTTCTCTAGCCCCTGCCAATTTTTTCTACTGGTTGATATTGTAGAATATTGTTGTTGAAAGGAAAATTAGAGAATGTCCCTAATATCAAATATAATGCAGGAATCCATTTTGTATTAGCTTATAATTCAATTGGCTTCCAGAATATCATTTTTTCTCCATTTCTTCTACCATTCCATTTTGTGAAGGAGGCTACTGCTCCCAGTATTCCCTCAGACATCGTTGAGTTCAGTGTGCTCCAACCAGCTTTCAACTATAAGCATTTTTTTGGGCTGTCTCTGGCCACTAAAGCCCACTCAGCCAACAAGCAAGAAGGCTCAAACCAGCAAAGAATGAATGCCCTCTGAGAGCAGATCCCAACTGAAGATTGATGGCAGCTGGTATCTAACTACCCTCACGTACTTTCTCTTAGGTGAGATAACTTTGAGACATGCATTCTACATTGGTTTATAGAGTCCCCCAGGGGAATTAAGCACAGTAGTTATCTTGCTGGAAAATGTCCCCTTTACTGATTCCCTTCACTTCCCTCTACTTAATTCCCCCAATTTTGTTGGTGCATTGCAGCCATGCACCATGATGAAGTTAAGAGAAACAGAGACCTACATATGCACAGAATTTAATGAACTTAACCCCAGCTCCCACCCCACTCCCTCTCCTTCCCTGTATCTTATATTGCCAAGGGCTTTCATGATTTTGCATATGTACATTGTGTCAATTGAAGTGTTTCCTTCATCATAGCTCCTTCCCTGGACTAGCCTCCCTTTGCTAGAACACCTCTATCCCTCCAGTGGGGTTTTCCCCCCTTTGTCTGGAGTCTCTTTTGTATTCAACTTTCTCCTTAGCTTCTACATGTGAGGGAAATCATTACTTTCAATTTTTAGTGACTGGCTGATCTCAGTGTAATATTCTCTACTTCTATTTTTCAGCAAATGACTTAATTTTGTTCTTTGTGGTTGAGTAGAATTCCATTGTGTATATAATTCCACAACTTCATAATGTGCTCAACATGTTTCTACTTCTTATTCTCCTACCAATATTTCCAGCGATCACCTCCAAAATAAACTATTTGTACTCAAATCCATGTCTCTGTGTTTACTTCTGGGGAAAACCAATTTCAGACAGTTGTCTATCACTTTTTCTGAATCCATATTTTCTGTTAGAATAGATAGACTTAATTCCAGAACCATTTTTTAACTGAATTTATTTTATAGATGAATTCATCAAAACCCAAGATTTCAAATATTATGCAAACTTATACCATAAGATCAGCCTTCCTTCTAGAACCTCAGATATCTAATTGATATCACTTGGGTATCTAGTAGGCACCTCAAGATTGCATTTCCCAAACTAAACTCTTGAATTTCTCCCTTCAAGTGGTTTGAAACTTAATATCTCCCATAATATTCAGATTTTTATGGTGAATACATTGATCCTGGTTTTATCATCAAGAGGCATGAGAAACATGTCTCCTGCCTCTTCAATAGGGAAGAAATTTAAATATTTAAAGAAAATGGTCATATCTCTTCTTATCTAGAATTTTCTGGGATCCAGTTTCAATGAACCTACTGCATTTGAATGTCCAATAGTTATAGACTTGTTCCAATAGTTATAGACTTGTTTCATGATTTTTCTCAAAATTTGACAACTAGAATTAAATCGGATATTCTGTGTATTTTCTCTCTCTATCTCAAATCTGTTGACACACACACATATACACATTTTATCAGAATATATGTTATCCCTTGTAAGTCATTGTATTGCACTTTGTACATGTTGGCGATGTGATTTTGTTGTTTTTATCTTTAATAAAACTGGACAATCACAACAGAAAAATGTCCAACACATCTTGACAGCTTTTCACAGAGCAGTATTGTTCTTACATGCAATTTTAAGATACTTTCTAAATTCAGGAAAGGGCACCACGAGAGGATCAAAACAGCAATATAAATCTGTATGAAGACAAATAATGCAGTGGTGTTTGTTTTGAGGAGTTTTCTTTTGTGACATTTATCTGGATGACCTGTTACCCTATTCATCCTCTCTTTGGGAGAATCTGAAAGTCTGAGTGTATGTGTGAAATTTGAAAAAAGAGACTACATTTTTATTTTACAGTTTGGAGAAGCTTGTAATTCCCCTATAAAATCGAAACTGGTCAATTATTTTTCAATATTATTATTATTATTATTATTTTTCTTAAAATCATAGATTGTTTTGGTTTAAGAATTGTCAGGCCTTACTGTGGAATTAGTCCTACTGAGAAAACATACTAAATGGAGCTAATTACATGATAAGAACTAACCCTAACATAATAAGAATTAACCCTAGTTATGATAAGAAGTAACTCTAACCCTAACCCTAGCTATGATAAGGACTAACCCTAACTATGAGAAGGATGAACCCTAACACTAACCCAAATGAAAACAATAATGAAAATACTTTTATGTATGTATTTTGTTCAAAGCCATCAAAGCACTTTTGCATACTATTTTCTTCTTACCTCTCTCTTTCCTTTCCCCTCCTTCCTTCCTTGCATATATTTAATGTGTGCTAAGAACTATTCTAATACTGAAAATACAAAATGAAATAACGGCACCTTTGATGTTAGGAGGAGAAAGAACAGAACAACAGAGCTTGCCTTTGTTATAGGCCTAATCACATGTAGTATAACCGTTAGCTCACCTGTCAGGTGATTTCTGTGAGCTCAGTGGGCACTCACTTCATTTTAACAGCAAAGTTGACTCTCTTGACAACCATGAAGTGCAGTAGGTATATAAACAATTTAGTGTGCATGTTAGACATAAGCCTTCAATATCCTCAACTGTCTAAAAGAAGATGACCTAAAACAATTCTCATAAAACTAAAATGAAAGGCACAATGTAAAAAAGAAGCTAAGTAGCTTAAATATATGTTTCAAATACTGAAATAGGTATGTTAAGTAAAATTAAGTTTCTCAATAAGAATTCATTCGAAAGAGTCTTTTTATCTCAACGGCTTAACATGGCAATATCACCTAATCTACCCAGCAATGAGAAATTGGTTTGTAAAATTAGCTTTCTAATGCAGCTTTTTAATAGTATGGTATCAATGGAATGTAAGTGTTAGTTATAAGTTCAAAGGGGGCTAAAATTACTAATGATGCCTGAATTTAAAAAGCTATATAATTTACTGCCTAATTCTGCAGTGTAGACAATTGAAAATTGGACTTTCACCATTATTAATTTTTAAGCACTGCAGAAGAATAAGGTAATAACTTTGTCATGTATATTTGAGGATTTTTAATATTGACATGGCAAGAACTAATATAACTTAATTTCAAAATTAATGAATGGAGCTATATTTAAATGAAGCTTTTTAGATTTAGTAGTGAACAAAGCTGTTTCAGGGAACTATTATTTTTATCTCAGCATTACAAAAATGGGGTATGTGTGTGGGGGCAATATCAATAACACAAGTATGTGAGACCTCCACTAGAGTATCCTGGGACATACATTTATTGAGATTCATGAGTCATTTAATATAAAAAGAGACCATTATTTTCAAATTTTTAAGACCAATTGTATCTGCATTTCTATGTCTCATTTTGTAGTATGACCATTTGTAACCTTTAACTGAAGAAATGTAGGGCTTAGCAGAATCAGCACCATTTTAAGGAAATCATAGACAAGCACTAGTGGTCAGATTTATTTTTCTCATTTAATGATGTGAAAATCTAAATGGTTTTTAATATCCTATTTTCAGTGCTAACATTCGGCATTACCTCTGTCTGTGGGAGGTGTAGGAGAGCACGTCACATCTCTTTGATATATGATCAGTACCTCTGAGAGCTTGTCTTATTATTAATTACTTGCTGGCAAAGATGTAGAAATAATTGTGATGTGAATATGAAGGAGTGATTGCAATGGGATGGGCTGCAATGTATTTTGATGCACACTCCCTACTGACTGGCTTTCTGATGCCTCAAAACTTGAAGGAAATGAGGTTCTGCTCATTTGTTACACCTTTCTATTGTTCTTGCAGGTTGTTATCAGTTTGAAATGCAAAGAGAAACACTGAAAGCAAAGTATTTAATGTTATTAAAGTATTATCTAAGCCCCTATTGCCATTTCCTCTATTATGTATTTAACATTTTATAAACAAAACGCCTGAGTACTTGACTTTATGTATGTCAGTGATGAAACGACAACATGGAAATAGTTCATACACACACACACACACACACACACACACACACACACTTTTTTGAAACTTTCTCTGTGTGTATGTGTGTATGTGTGTGTGGGGGGGGTGTTACTGGGGACTGAATTCTGGGGAATTTCACTGATAAGGTACACCTCTAGCCCTACTTTAGTTTTTATTTTTATTTATTTATGTATTTATGTATTTATTTATTTATTTTTGTGATACTAGGGATAGAACCCAGGGGCATTCTAACTCAGAGCTACACCCTCGGCTCTATTTTTGATTCTTAATTTTTGAAACAGGGTCTCACTGAGTTGTAAAGGGCCTCACTAAGTAGTTGAGGCTTGTGGCAAACCTATGATTCTCCTGTTTCAGCCTCCCAAATGCTGGGACTATAAGTGTGCACCACCACACCCTGCTGTATTTCTTATTTTAAAATAGGAACTTGGTAAATTACTGAGGCCCGCACTAAGTTGTTGAGGCTGGTCTTGAACCTGAAATCCTTCTGTATTAGCCTCCCAAGTATTAGAATAACAGGCATACTTCTCCATGCCGAGCTTTTATTATTTTTTGGAAGATTGAAATTGAGTTATCCAATTGGACTCTAGAACCTGTGCACTTATTATTAGATTATAAACTTGTGGGCTACAGCTTTTTGGAAAATATAATTTTGGTGATGGTTATTGAAGTTGATAAGAAGTGGTTGTATTTAAAACAAATTTTGCATTTGCTGCTGAATCTATGATTTGGCGAGAGGAAACAAAAGGAATCACAAATAATTAACTGCTAGGTTTTTCTGTGGAGCAATTAAGTGGATAGTGTTCTGACTTGTGACAAAATGATATATGAAACAAGCATTAAAGAAGAGACTGAGTCTTCTAGTTAAGCCTATTTAAATTTGAGATGACTTAGAATCCAAGTGTGTAGGTCGAATATGCAATCAAAACTAGAAATTTATGGGATCTACAGGTCTGAAGAAAGAGCAGGCTAGTTCATCAGAGTATATATGAATTGAGGGACAATTTTAAATATATAAAATAAACAGGAAGTAGGATGTAGCAAATTTTTGGAACGGAGATCTGAAGTAAATTTCTCAGAATTGAAAAAGTACACAAATATTCCAATGAAACAGTTAAGAGAATGCCAAGCATGAGGAATATGGAAAGAGGCACTAGAGACCTCATTGTGAAAAAGTTTAGAACATCAAAGATAATACAGACATCCTTACAAGTGTGTCATGAAGAAAATAAAAGTTACCAAGTGGTGGAATTAGACCTTTCTTTTTAACCAATGGTACTGTATAATCACAGATAATAGCTAATACATTAAATGTAATGATAAAATGAAAACATTTTTAGATTCACTAAGATGCTCTGAAACCCATTCCTAGAAAATGCCTTGAGGATACACTTTAGAAAAATAAAGGAGAAAATGAAAAATAGAGATACAGGATGAAAAAGTTAAGAGTCTAAAGCAGATTTGGGTAAAGGGAACTTTGTACATCAGGCCTAGAAAGCAAACAATTCATCTTACAGAAAGAGAAGAAGAAAGACTCTTTTTTCCAGAGGAAAACCTCTGTAAGGGAAAGAAAAAAAATTCTAGACAATACAATTATGAATCTAGAAGTGTTTGTTAAAGTGTGAAAAAGGGGAAATCTAGCTGGGCTGATTCTAAGTGCATTCTTTCTTTAAAGATACTTTTATTGGTGCATTGTAATCCTGCATCATTACGTAGTTAAAAGAGATAGGGACATACATGCACACAGCACTTAGTAGGCTTCTCCAGGGTGATTTTAAGTGCATTCTGTGTTAAGTAGAGAACTTGACACTGGAAAGAAAATGATCATAGCATATAGTCTAACTCATGAGTAACATGCCACAGCAAATTAAAAGTGACTTATTTGTTTTTAATCTTTCTAAATCAGCAAATAGCCAAACCTTAGAAGACTGTTAATATAGAACAAACTATAAGTGGTCTCAATGCAGCTATTATTGAAAATATAGATCCAGTTGACAAGCGATGAGAGATGGAAGGAGGCAAGAGATAAGAAGCAAAGGGCAAAAGTTTTGGTGTTCTGTTTTCTTCTAATATGGGGGATCAAGATACATAGCTCATACTGTATGGACCAAGAAGTGGCGTTGCAATCAATTAGGTTGCTCTTGTAGATATGTTCAGAGGAAAAAGTACGGCAACCAAAACTATAAATGGGATGAAAGAGGGGCCTGGCATAAGTGAGAGAAATCCTCATGTGTCATAGCAGTAGGGCAATAGAAGAGAAGTGGGGGTATAAACATGCCAATTAAGTATTTGGAGGCGAGCACCAGAAAAACAAAAAGCAAGCCGTTAAAATTGTTTGCCTCTGGGGATCAAGACATTGTGGGAGGGGAGGCCAGAAAAAGAGAATTATAGATTTTCTCTGTAAGCCTTCTTTTATTTTTGCTTTTTCATGCTTTTATGACTTTGAATAAAAGTAAAATTAAGTGAAAAATTTAATTATGACCAGAAAATTGTTATAAAGTGAGGACATTAATTTGGAAGATATTTAAAAGAAAATATCTAACACAAAAACACCCATGGAAAGCTTAGAGTTTATGTTACAAAAATCATAATTGGAAGCCTAGACCTAAAATACATTTTTGGAACTGAAATTCTATAGGACCAATTTACAAGATGGCAATTTACAAGATGGCAATTTTAAGAAAAAAATGGTTTTTTGAAAATGAAATGAGGTGGATGGAAATATTGCAAGGTTGCACATCTAAAATTAAGCATATAGGCAGGGTCCTCTCTACCCCATTCCCACTGCCAAAGAGTATAAAGCCTTAGGTAATAACTTGAGATCCAATACTGAAAAATAATTAAAACATGAAAGGTAAGAAAGCATCATAGAATTAGTGCTACTAACTGGAGATCCTGGATGAAAAGGAGATAATACAAAAGGTGAAGTGTTTATTAGATCTCTATTGAAGATGTGATTAAAGAGATTCTCACTCTGTGTGTTGAGGCAATTGGATGAAAGGAATGGGTCAAATAGTAGCAAACAGGAGACAGAATTCAGATCAAAGATGGAAATATTTGGGATAATATTTTCCCAATATCCTCTCTTATGTCATGTGGGGACAACCTCTTAAACTTCCTCTGTAGTCGTCTAGGATCGCAGCAGGGATTGGTATGTGAGATGAAAACTATGATAGAGGTAAACCCAACTGAAAACAGGGTGTAAATAAATCACTTAGCCTCCTGTTAAAGTCATTCATAAATTAGACCCAAACTCAATATATTTTGGAGAGAGATTTTATTGTGATCTGTGGAACAAATAAGAAATATCTTCTAACACAGGCAAGAAGGAATCAGAAAATTAGTAGGGTCACAGGCACTGTTAGGTAACAGGGTTGTCCAATGATCTAAATTCATCTCAGGTTACTAGATCATGATCAGCAGCTGAGTTCATGTCAAAATTGAGACAGACAGAAAGGCATTAATAACACTGTACTGAATAAATTGAGGTTAAATGCTAAGTGACATGATCAAGATAAAAAATCAAATGAATAGAAAACCTGACTAAAGATCTCAAGTACTTGGTGTTCTAGTCCAGTTCCCTCAACTAAATAATGACACTGACATACATCACAACGTATCAAACCCATTCAAGGTTCAAACACTGAAGATTTAGATTTAGGTAGCCGCTTGTGATAACTGGAATCCAGTGTCGACTTAGGGCACTGCTATCTTAATCCGCAAATAACATGCATCTTAGTCCTCAAAAAATGCTATATAGTATTCCTTCTGATGACAGATGTTACAAAATTAGGTGTGGAAGAGATTTCAGGTATCCATTAGTGAACCTGTGCCATGGTTTTCTAGGAAAGTCCTGGTTCATGCCTGTTGTCCCAGCATAATCAATAGTCGTAACATGTTTCTATTTTTTTTTTTTTTACAGTTTAGTTTTTATTGGTACATTAAAATTATGCACAACAATGGAATTTGTTGTGATATATGTTTATACATGCACATAACATTATTTTTTCCATTTCATTCCCTAGTCCCTTCCCTTTTCCTCCACTTCTTTCCCCCTCTAGTCCCTTTTCTGTATTCTAATGTTATCTTCTTTTTTCATGAGTTTTCCCCCTTGGTATTTTCTACCATCCACATGTGAGAGAAAATATATATCTTAACTTTCTGACTGGCTTATTTCACTTAATGTAATGCCCTTAAGTTTCATTAATTTTCCTAAAATGACATAATTTTGTTCATCTTTATGACTGAATAAAACTTTATTGTATATATCCACCACATATTTCCTCATTCATCTGTTGATGGACACCAAGGCTAATTCCATAACTTGGTTATTGTGCATTGTGCTGCTATAAACATGGGTATGCATGTATTGCTCTAGTATTCTGAGTTTAACTGTTTTGGACAATATCAAGGACTCATATCTGAGTCATTCTTCTTTGTTCATAGTGTCTTTTGTTGGGAGACAATTCTCCATGCGTCTCTGGCTTTTCTGTACTTAATATGAGTGAGTCACTAACTGTCCTTTGTACTGAACTATTTTGTTAAGGATGTCTACATAGCAACTCTTAGAAAATATATCGAGTGTTTTCCTCTAAAGAAAAAGGTAGGCATGTTACTGCCATTAAAAGAGATTTCCTTATATTGGAAATTTCTTTCCTGTAATACAACCTACTCTGACAAACTCTATGTGCAAGCATCTATATGCATTGTCTGTGGATCTTGAGTAAACTGACGCAAATATGTATACATGAATATTGCTGGCAGTGCAATGAGTAATAAACCTTTATCCCTGACCCAGGAATCCCATATCCATGAGTTCCATATAGGAATCACATTATCCTTGAGATAGCCATGGTATCTTCCAAATAGGGTCAAGTATCAGAATCTTTAAAAAAAAATTATTTCATTGAGCCAGGTGTGGTGGTGAACGCTTGTAATTCTTGCGCTTGGGAGGTTGAGACAGGAGGATAGCACAGGTTCAAAGCCACCCTCAGCTACTTAGTGAGGCTCTCAGCAACTTAGTGAGACCCTGTTTCCAAATAAAATATAAAAATAGGTCTGGGAGTATAGCCTGGAGGTAGAAAGCCCCTGAGTTCGACACCAAATACCACCAAAAAATTAAATAAAAATTGTTATTGGTGCATTGTATTCATACATCTTAATGGGGTATAAGATGGTAGAAGCATACATGCACACATCACTTATTTAGCCCTTCCTCAATTCTCTCCCCACTCCCTCCTCTTGTTTGGCTAGTGATATGTTTATGAATGTATGTCATTCATATTAGGAAATTTTCCTCTTCCACTCCCATTCCCTTCAGTTAAGTCATCTTATTTGCTCATCTATAGATTCTCCTTCTTTGTCTAGAGTTCCTCCTATGACCTATTTTCTTCCTGGCTTCCACATATCAGAGAGAGCATCCTATTTCTTACTTTTTGTGACTGACTAATCTCACTTAGCATAATGTTCTCCAGTTAAAAGTTTTTAACAATGAATTTTATGGCCCACCAAATTAAATATTCCCTCTTCTTTTGATGAAAAAGCACCTGGGTTTTGGCTGGGTACCCTGGTTAAGACTACATTACTCATCTTTATTTTTATGTATATATGATAAAGTTCTGGTTAATATGCTATGAGCTAAAGAGCTAGCTATCACTTCTAGACCATAATCATAAAAAGAATGGCTATGCAGGCTATGCACTACCCTTTACTTCTTTTTCTCCCATCTGGTTAAAACACAAAGCCAATACTGGCAGCCTAAGGTATCTTAGTCCCAGGATAGATGCGATCTGTGAGGATGGCAGAGCAATACTATTAGTGTTCGACTAGCCACCCCTAGACTATGGGGGGATATGAACCTCCATTTTAATTGAGTATGTGCTTGGCTTTCTTTATTTTTACATGCATTTATTAGTAAATTGTAATCATAAATCATATTGAGGTTTAGTGTTATAGAAACACATGCACGTAGTACCCAGTGCATTTCCTTCTGGGTCCTTCCCCACTCCCTTCTCCTTCCTGCTTATAATATCAAAATTGGCATTGAGAACTTCACCAATGTATATAAAATTATTTCCTTAATCAAGCCTTCCCTCCCTCTTCCTTTCATAACTTTCTTCCACTATTCAACTGGTCTCTATTTTCATTTACCTGAAGTCTCTTTTATTTTCCCATTTTCTTTCTAGTTTCAACAAATGAGAGAAAATATATGACCCTTCACTAGGGTCATAATAATTCACCTAGCATAATATTATCTAGTTCCATTCATGCTCCTGAATAATTTTGTCCTTCTTTATGGCTGAGTAAATGTTCATTGTGTATATGCCACATTTTATAACTCACTCATCTGTTGACAGACACTTAGTTGGGCTCTATATTTTGGGTATTGTAGATTGTTCTGCTATAAACATTCATGCACGTGTTTCATATAATATTCTGACTTCAATTCATTTGAGAAGATACCTGGGAGTGGTATGCCTGGGCTATATGGTGGTTTCATAATCAATGTTTCCAGAGAATATATACAATAATCTTTGGGGTGGCTGTACGATCTCTATGGAGATCTGTTTGGCTTTCTTTAATGGTAGCTTGAATCTATACTAAGAAATGAGAAAGTAAACTTTGAAAGCCTTTGTTAGATTTATTTTAAATAGATGAAGAAATCAAGACCTGAAATCAACAAATGGCTTGCTCATAAATGAAGAATTGGCAAAATTAAAGCTAAAATTCCCCTTGGGTTACCCCCTCTGCCATCCCCCATTCTTCACACTGCCTATGTTCAGCATTATCAGACAGAATCAAATAAAGAAGCACAGGAGTCCAGAGAAGTAGAAGTATAGGGAAATCTTTGGAGTGAGCCAAAGTACATGTATAACAACTGATATCAATTACCCAGTTTCAGATGAAGAGATGCATATAGAGACATAATTTGAGCTTCGTGAGCTGACAATCAAGGTAATGCTGAGAAAATTGCAGAGGTAAACAGTACCCAGTGGAGGATGAGTGATTTACACTAAAGTGACATGGTTGGCAGCTTCTTTCCATTTTCATTGTTATGTCCCAGAAGTCCAATTCACTGCCTTCTTGGAATGGCTTCATTAAGCAAGTGAAATTTGAAGTGGGATCTGAGAGAGTTGAAATAGTTTTCATGACAAATGGACAAGGGAAAACTGGCTAAGAACTGACTTCATAAATCGAGCAGTGTCTGTATGTAAGGCATTTCATGAAATGTTTGTGGGTATGGTAGGGATTTGGTGGTGTTAAAGTAATGTTTGTGATCTGAAAGGACATATAACTTTGTAGGACTTCAACACCATCATTAACAATATGAATGCAATTTTGTAGCTAGCAAGGAAGTAGTTAGGTGGTAGTTTGATAGAGAATGTGGGACTTGAAATGTGCCTTTAAAACAGAACATTGGGAAGCTGAAGTCTAGCTAATTGTTCAATAATAACTAAAAGATCTTCCCTTCTTGTAGTATTGGAGATTGAATCTAAGGACATTCTACCTCTGAGCTATACCCCAGACCTATTTTATTTTTTATTTTGAAACAGAGTCTCACTAAGTTGTGGAGATCTTTGTTGAATTGCTGAGGCTGGTTGTAAACCTGCAATTCTTCTCTTTTAGCCATCCAAGTATTGGGTTTATAAGTGTACTCCACCATGCCAAGCTGGTTCCCCATTTAAATGGAAAGTCTTAATAACAAGTGTTTTATTTTTGCTGTTGCTTCTAAACTTTTTTTTGGTGAGATTTATAAAAGCTCATTGGAATTTTGTGTTCTTATAGACTAGTACAGGGAATTCCTTAGGGTGTTCAGCTATGTAAAGAAGAAATGGAAACATTGATAAGGGACTATTGGATTTGGGACAGCCATTATTCAAAATTCTTACATATCAGATATAGTGCTGACATAGGAAAGATTACTTTGGGCTGGGATTTATTGATATGTTCTTTTGGAGCAAATCAGGAGTTAGAGAAAGCTTTAAAGTGACTGAGAATCAATGTGGCCTGAAGAATCCTTTGGACTTGACTCCTAAAATCTTCTTCACCTCTGTTAATATTTTTAATGCTTAAGATAACTAATATGAATGAGTATTTGAAATATAAAATTTAGCCAGACATGGTGATGCACGCTTGTAATCCCCGCGCTTGGGAGGCAGAGACAGGAGGTTCGAAGCCAGCTGCGTGCTCTGGCTTAGGAGACCCTGTTTCCAAATAAAAATGTAAAAATAGGTCTGGGAGTGTAGCCTGGAGGTAGAAGGGCTTCCAGGAACCCCAGTACCACCCTCAAAAAAGAAATATAAAATTTAATATTTTAATATTAATATTTAAAATTTTAATTATGGTAAAATTCACAGAACATAAAATTTACCTTTTAACCATTATACAGTTCTAAAGTGTATAGTTCTATAATGTTATGTTCACAATATTGTGCAAACAATCTTCTGGACTTTTCCATCTTGTAAAATGTTGCCCTATACCCATTAAATAATTCTTGGTCCCCTCTACCCCAGGCTCTGGCAATAAATTAGAAACTTCCTGTTTCTATGTATCTGACTAGATAACTCAGGCAAGTGGAATGATATAGTATTTATCTTAATGTGACTGACACTTTCACTTAGCCTATCTTTTAGATCCATCCATGGTATAGCACATGTCAGAATTTCCTTCTTTTTTAAGGTTGAACAATATTTCATTATAAATATTTTTACGATTACATTTGTTTATCAATTCATCCATTGATGCACATTGGAATTGTATTTACATCTTGGCTATTTTGAATAATGCTGACACCCACAAGTAACTCTTTGGGAACTTGCTTTCAATTATTTTAAATGCATATCTAGAAGTAAAATTGATCGATTTCATGGTGGTAATTATATGTTTAATTATTTAAGTAACTGCCATCACGATTTTCATAATAAATATACCATATTTCATTCAAAACTACACAAATGTTAGAATATTTATATTTCAACCAATACTTGTTATTACTGTTTCCTCATTTCTCTGCTTTTCTCTTCTCTATCTTCTTTCTTACATTAGCTGTCACAATGGGCATAAGTTTATATCTCTTTATGTTGCCCTAATAATTGCTGGTGTTAAGCATCTTTTCATATGCTTGTTGTCCACTTGTATATTTTCTTTGTAGATATTTTATTTAAATCCTCTGCCCATGTTTAGTCAGGTTGTCATTAATATGCAGGGGCTCTAAAAATATAAAATACTTAGAAATAAACCTAACCAAGAATATAACGTACTTCTACAAGAAAAATTATAAAACATAAAAAAATGAAGACCTTAGAAGAGGGAAAGACTTTTCATGTTCATGGATAGGCCCAATAAATATCATCAAAATGGTCATTCTTCCTCAAATGATCTATGGCTTCAATGCAGTGTCCATTAAATTGCCAAATTCATTCCTCACAGACATAGAAAAATTAGTCCTTAAATTCATTTGGAACAACAAAAAACCCAGAATAGCCAAAGTAGTTCTTAGCAATAAGAACCATACAGGCATCACAATACCTGACTTCAAACTATACAGCAAAGACAAAGACATAAAAAACAGCATAATCTTGGTACAAAAATAGACACATAGACCAATGGAGCATAATAGAAGACTCAGAAAGAAACCAGCCAACTGATTTTTTCTTTTTCTTTTCTTTCTTTCTTTCTTTTTTTTTTTTTTTTTTTTTGGTGGTACTGGGGATGGAACCCTTCTACCTCCGGGCTACACTCCCAGACCTATTTTTTATAGTTGTATTTGGAAACAGGGTCTCTTAGGCCAGCACAGCTGGCTTTGAACCTGCATGATCCTCCTGTCTCTGCATCCTAAGAGTGGGGATTACAAGCGTGCGCCACCACACCCAGCAGCCAATGAATTTTGATAAAGGGACCAAACACATATCGGATAAAAGATAGCATCTGGAACAGAGAGTATTGGCAAAACTGGTTAATCATATGCAGGAAAATGAAAATAAGCTCCACTTTCTTACCCTGCATGAGAATCAATTCAGGATGGAGCAAGGACTTGGAAATCAGACCATAGACCTTGCAGCTCCTTGAAAATAGCATAGGTCCATCACTTCATAACATAGGTAAAAACTTTCTCAACAAGATCCCAAAGGCACAAGAAATTAAAGAAAGGTCAATACATGGGATTGCATAAAACTGAAGAGCTTGTGCTAAAAAAAAGGAAACTATCAAGAACCTCTACAGAGAGCCAACAGAAATGGGAAAAGTTTTTTGCCAGCTATTCCACCAATCGAGGACTACATCTAGAATATACATTGAATTCAAGAAACTCAGAAATAAGAAAAAAAATAACCCAATAAAAATGGGCAAGTGAACTAAACATACAGTTTACAAAAGAAGAAATTTAAATGGCCAAATAAATGTCTGAGAAAATGCTCAACATCATTAGCTCTCAGAGAGATGCAAATCAAAATTACCCTGAGATTTTACCTAACTCCAACTAGAATGGCAATCATTCAAAACACAAACAACAAATGCTGGTGAGGACGTGGACAAATGGGAATTCTACTACATTGTTGGTGGGACTGAAAATTCGTGCAGCCACTTTGGAAAACTGTATGGAGGATCCTCAGAAGAATGGGAACAAACTTACATATGATCCAGCAATACTACTTCTGGGTATCTACTCAAAAGAATGGAAAACAAAGTAACAAAATAATGCATGTGTATCTATGTTTATAGACATACAATTCCACAATTCACAATTGCCAAACTATGAAATGAGTTAAGATGTCCATCAACAGATGGATTATAAAACCTTGGGATATGCACATAATGGAATTTTACTCAGCCATAAATAAGATCAACATTATGTAATTTTCAAGGAAATGGGTGAAACTGGATAAAATTATGCTGTGAGATTAGCCAGTCACAAAAAGTGAAAAGTCAGAGGTTCAACCTAACATGCAGAAGTCAGGGAGAAAAAGTGTCATAGGAGTGACTCTAGACAAAGAAGGAGAAAGCTGAGATAAGTAAAGAAGGCAAACTAAGGAAGAGGGGGGGTGGAAAGAGGGAAGTACCCTAATACCCATAACGTACATTCACAAATATATCAAAGTCAGTCATTAAGCTGAATACAAAAAGACGGGGGGGAGGAAATGGGTTGGAAACTGGGGAAGACCTAAATGAGTGATGTGTGCATGTATGCCTCTATCATCCTGTACATCATAATGATATATGATTACAATGCACTAATAAATTTTAAAAACTAAAATTACCTAAACTAGTTAATTAAAAATATATATAGGTTATGTTCTAAATAATCACCCTTTATCTTACTTGGTACGTAAATATGTTCATCCATTCTATAGATAGTCTTTTTACTCTGTTGACCTTGTCCTTTGATGCATATATGTTCTCAATTTGGATGTACTCCACTGTAGCTTTTATTTATTTATTTATTTAATTTTTTTATATTTTTGCAGTTCTGGGGATGGAACTCAGGAGCACTCTACCTTTGAGCTACACCCCCAGCCCAGTTTTTATTCTTTATTTTGAAACAGCATCTCAATTAGTTGCAAAGGACCTCAATAAGTAATAGCTGAGGCTGTCAGCTACTACTACCATGATCCTCCTATCTCAGCCTTCCAAATGTTGGAATTTCAAGCATGTGCCACCTGGCGTAAGTGTATTCTATTTTACTTTCATTGCTTATGTTTTGATATCACAGGCAATAATTTATTGCCAAATATAATGTAGTAAAGCATTGAACTTCCATCTTTCTTCTTGGAGTTTTATGGTTTTAATTCTTGTGTTTAAGTCTTTGACCTATTTTGAGATTTGATTTTATATAGTATAAAGCATTCTGATTTATTCTTCTGTATGTTGATATCCAATTTTCCCAATACCATTTTTTGAAGAAACTGGTCTTTTTATTATTATCTATATTATATTCCTATGCTCTAGATATGTCGTCATGAAGTATCTCATATATTGACCACTGCAACTTGGAAATAGGTTTTGAAATCTGGAAGTATGATACCTCTACATTTGATTTGAGATCATTTGGCTGTTTGGAGGTATACTCAGATTCCATATTAACTTCTAGATGGATTTAAAAAAAAATCTCTGAAGCTAATACCATTGCATTTTAACAGGAATTGCATTAAATCTGAAAATCACTTTGGGTAACATTGCCATTTTAACAATACCAGGTCTTCCAATCCGTAAACACAGAATGTCTTTACGTTTATTTGTATTTTAATTTTCTTTCAACAGCATTTTGTAGTTCTCAGTGTACGCGTCTTTCACCTCTTTGGCTGAATATATTCTTAATTATTTTGTTTTTTATGATATAAATGGGGTTATTTTCTTAAAAATTTCAGATTATTCATTGCTATTTTACATAAACAATTTATTTTTGTGTGTTGATTTTGTGTCCTGTTATTTAGTTGGATTTGTTTATTATTTCTAATAGTTTGGGATCTTTAGGGTTTTCCATATATAAGATCATATTGTATGCAACCAGAGATAAATTTTACATCTTTCTTTCCAATTTGAATCCCTTTTCTTTCTCTTACTTTTAGAATTGCCCTGGCTAGGAGTTCTAGTACTGTGTTAAATAGAAGTTGAGAAAACAGACATCTTTGTCTTTTTCCTGGTCTTGGAGAAAATTCCAATCTTTTGCCATTTAATATAATATTTTGCACTTAAGGATATTGCTCATTTTTTCCAGTTAGATATATGTTGAAAGGAAGTTTGCTCTGAAGAAAAATAATCTTCTCTCTTGAGGGAGTTAAAGGCAATATTGTGATTTTTTCCCCAATAAAATATTTGTTTTCTTTAATTCAAGATAGTCATTAAACAATCAAAGAAGGGTCCAGAAGACAGGTATGGCACGTGTAGTTAATGATACAGAAGACAACGAGAAGTGGTCAGAATCTTCTGGCTTTGAGGTTAGTTCTCAATAATTCTTGAGTTTTTCAGATCTAAGTTTTTTGCTATCATCAACTGAACTTTGTTATCTCAGTTCAGTGACTGTGTTGTCCAAGTGATACATTTTGTAGCCAAAACTTTATCATACATTGAAATGTCACTTGTCATTTTAGGAAAAAATGCCTACACATGCTTTAACACACAGACACACAGAAACACACACACACAGACACACACACTTGACATTACTTAAGGCAAGTTAGAATGTTTTAAGTAGTATACTAGCAAAAAAAGTGTGTGTGTGTTTGTGTGTGTGTGTGTGTGTGTGTGTGTGTGTGTGTGTGCTGGGGATTAAACCCAGGGGCATACTAATTCTAAGCTGTACCTTCAGGCCTTTGTAAATTTTTATTTTAAGAAAGGTCTCACTAAGTTGCTAAGGGTGGCCTTGGATCTGTGATCCTCCTATCTCAGCCTCCTGGCACTCAGCACACAATACTTTTTAACAAAATCAAGCATTTGAAAGACAAATGTGACACTACCATGCCCTCGGCTACTTTTGACAAGAAAATAAGTAACAAGTATAACAAATTGCATTTACATTTACTTGGCACCCCCTGCACAGTCAGGACCAGGTATCTCTCCCATAGGGTGGTCTGTGTTCAGGAAGTTATTCTACTGAATGTGGACTTAGGTAAATTTTAGAAGAAAGCCCTAAACAGCTACTTTTGAAAACTGGGATGATGTCTAAGGAAGTTATTCTACTGAATGTGGACTTAGGTAAATTTTAGAAGAAAGCCCTAAACAGCTACTTTTGAAAACTGGGATGATGTCTATGTTTCTCTTTCTGAATTGTCTTCTGCTTGAGAAGAAAATGACAATGAGGGAGATTTCTTTGATAGATTTCAAATTTATTATGAGTGGAGACCATAAAACAAGGGTCTCATTCATGTTCCCTATTTGAAGAACAGAGCTGAAATATGGGAGAGATTTATTAGTCAGCTTGGTCATAACATGAGAGGTTACAAGGGGTTTGTATTTTCTAGATACCCAAGTTTCTTTTTGCCCCAAACATACCCTCTGTGTTTTATATTCAATAGTAAAATATGTGAGTAGTGTTCTGGGGAAAGCATACAATTTCCTGTCCATCTGTGCTGGGCTCCCTATCATTGCCCACAAGCTCAGAACTTGTCATCCTTGAAGATAAATAGTTTCTCATCTTAGAAAGGCTGCTATAGCACAGTGGCATGTGGTTATTTGAATAAGAACAGAGTGATAAAATTGTAATTGGGAGAAGATTAGGGAATCAGTTTTATAGACTCTAGAGGTAGAAAACAGAAGAGGTCTCTCTGAGATTCCCAGGTAATTTTAACAATAGCGTAACTTAATGTATTGAACCATCAGAATTGCCTGCAAATCACTCAGGCTTTTAATTTTAATTTAATTTAATTTTACTGTGGTACTAGAGAGCAAGCTTAGAGTCATCCTTTTTCCAAGAGGAAACTCACCCCTATTTTATTTTTTTATTTTGAAACAGGGTTTCACTAAGTTTTTGAGGGCCTCTCTAAACTGTTGAGGCTGATCTTCAATCTGTGATCTTCCTGTTTCAGCCTTCCAAGTACTAGGATTACAGGCATGCACCCCCATGCCTGGCCTCCTCTTCTTTATTTTATAGGAATTGATGTCTGCAAGTAGTAGGACTATGTGTATTCTGATATATGGACCTGTGTGTTATTATCAGGAGGACAAGAAAGAGAGTTGCAATATCTAGGAGAAATAGAAAGAGGGCATAGTGTTCCTACAACATATTGGAGAAAGCTGACCCTAAGAAAGTGTAGGCACAATAATGTAACTGAGGTCTTTTTATTTATGGGAATATCTAAGAAGAGTGGAAATGTCATACCAGGATTATTGAACATGTGTTTGAATAAAAACCGCCTAGTTATCTAGTGCTTTAGAAATTGCCTTTACTAATCTATTGGATTTGTTCTTATTAATTTTCAGTCACCCTGACTGTTTTTTTTTTTTTTTTTTTTTTTTTGGTGGTACTGGGGTTCCTGGAAGCCCTTCTATCTCCGGGTTACACTTCTAGACCTATTTTTTATTTTTTTTATTTGGAAACATAGCTTCTTTTTTCCAAAGGGGTCCAAAAAAATCTAAGATGGAGAAAACTTGTCTTTTTTTTGTACAACCAGCCCCATCTGAACCAGATCACTGGATTGGAATTGAAGGGTGAAGGCATTCTCAGAAGGGGCTCATAAAATATTACAACTCACAACTTGTTAAATTATAACATGCGATATTCTGTAGTACATTTGGTGGCTATAATTTCAACTAATATGAATTTTTTATTGTCTGATAAATATTAAGCCTTTTCATGACTGCTCCTTGGCTATGAGGAGTCTTCATAGCTTCAGCTTCTACCTTGTAACAACTAACCTCAAATTTTCAGTTTTCCTCAAGCACTATTCACTTCAAGTCATCCAAGTCCCACACCTCTCTGAAAAAATCTACCTGTATATGATAGTTTCTGGGCTTTCTTCTGAGTCTTGCTCTAAAATGCAGCCTAGATTTTGTTCAAATAAACCATGAGCTCTGATCTAAACATTGTCCAAGGCTCTGGGCAAAGAACAGGATCAGTATAGGAGTGGTGGTTCAAGTGAATTCTCAGATTCTTTTCACATCTTCCGACCAGTTGTTGGGAGTGAGTCTGCTACATATCGTCTTAGGGTACCTGACAAATGATGGTCACTGGAAATGTTGCATTTTCTCATAATTTTATATGCAGCCCAGTTATGTATTATTGAGAAATATTTCTCCTATTAGTAAGGCTGTAATACTGTTTTATAGAACAATATATTTTTCACTGTCCTAAGGACAGTGGGTTTGATTTTGATTCAGTTGAGATCTGGTGGCATCATAAAACAACCCCAAAACAAAACAAACAACAATCTCACAGTCTCCCATTAGACTTCCTTCTTGTCCCTCAATGCATGTCCCCAGTTCTTATTAGTCTATTTGGATTCAGAGTCTTCCTCTGGAGGGGTTTCTGTCACTACCATCTGCCAAATGGCATCTTGTTCCTCTAAGCAAACTTTCGGCCAAAGACTCATTGTGTTTTTCTCTGTTGGAGGCATTTTTTTTAATAGTGTCTTTTAAAAAGTTTCATTGCCACCCTGGAGTTACAGAGAATCTCTGAGGCAACATCTTGTACACCAACTAAGAGGGGAATCTAGTCTTCTTAACTCTAAGTGAAGAACTTGGAAGAAATATTTGGGTGGCCTCTTCCAAAGTGGGTGACAGCCACTTATTGGGGGCCAAGTGGCAGCTGTGACATAGTGGAGAAAGCTGACCCTAAGAAAGTGTAGAAAGTTTCTCCCTGCTCCTGCTTTAGTGGTCTAAAAATAAGTCTATTATTCCCACCATGACTTTTCTGCTGGCAGCCATTCAAAGCTGTGTGTGACAAGGGACCTTTCCCCTAAGCAGGCTGGTTCTGAAACAGAAATGGCATCTGTCTTACCTTGCCTTCTCCCCCAACCTCAGCTCCTCTGCCTGTATCACTGAGAAGTCAATTGAGATTCATAAGTACACCTGATGATCCATCTCCATCAATACCCTTAATCCACCTCTGCAAAAAAGATAAGATGCAGACATGGGATATTTCATCTTTGTCTGCTGAGCTCCAATTCGACTGTTCCACATGTTCCAAGAAGAGACTTCCTAGTATGAAACTTAATCCTTATCTCCTTACCTATTATGACTTATTAACATTGCAGAGGGTGAAGTGGTTGAAGACTAGAGGGTATTATTTCTCTGTGCTTTCCCCTCATGCCTAGGTTATTTAGAAGGGCTTTGAGGAGATGACTTGAAGGAACTTTTGTGTGGCCTCTGCATTAGAAAGGAAGCAGATGATGGTTTGGCTTTTGTCAGAGTTCTAAAGGGCAAAGTGAACTATGGCCTAAGACAAAGTCGGTGCTTGGGATTACATTGTGCTCCCACCAATTGTGGGTTGTAAAGTTGTGTCTCCCGAGGACCAGGGTGGTCATGAAAGAAAGATAGCTTGCCGGAACCTAGCATCATCTTGCAGAATTCTTGTAAACATGGTTTCCTAGCAGAGAATGAAGATCTTAAAGGAAGGGTCTGAGAGGAAGAGAACTTCAGAGAACCAGGGGTTAACCAGAGTACATAGGACCATCTGGACAGCACAATGCTATGGTAGGATCTCTCCATACATAGCACTGAGGTCTCTACAAACACACAAAGGTGCCTATGGGAGAAACAACCTTAAATCTGTAGCTGAATGGAACTACAGGTAGATGCTGATTAGTAAGATGATATCTATACTCTTATTTCTTTTCCCTTTTTACCCATGTCAACTCTGGTAGAATTTTAAGACACCTCAGTTCAAAGGAGCTCCAAATCCCTTCCTATTGCTTTCTGCTGGAAGCAGTCTTCAAATCAACTTGCCACAAAGTTTGATGGGTTGTTTTTGTTTTCTGGCGGTGCTGGCATTCTACCTCTGACCTACACCTGCAGTCTTACTTTTTGTTCTTTATTTTGAAACAGGGTCTTGCTGAGTTGTAGAGGACCTCACTAAGTAGCTGAGGCTGTCTACAAACTGTGACCCTCCTGTCTCAGCCTCCCAAATGCTGGGATTATATGCAGGCATCACCATGCCCGGCTTAGTTTGGACAAGACATTTTATGACTTAGCTGTGATTGTGTTAGGGGCCAAATTGAGGGACAGCATTTAATTATCAGAGCAGAGGCACACAAGTTGCAGAATCTACTCTAGTTTTCATCCAGCTGAATAAAGATTAGAGATTAGAGAGACTTGTGAGCAAATAAAACAAAGGCATATCTATTCATTATATGCCTAACATGTTCAGTGTATTAATTACTTAACAATTGTGTGGAATTGCAGCTATAAGATCAATCACCTAGCCTTGCCTTCTGCATATCATGCCTGACTGTCCTACTCTAAACTACTGAGTGGGAGGACCAGACTGCAATAAGCACCTTTTCATAGCTTTTTATAGACTAAATATCTGAAGGGAAGAAGCCCAACTCTATGACTTAGAAACAAAAGTTGGTACTTCTATTTTAGAGATTGCCAAGATGTTTCTATTACAAGCTTTGGCTTCTTTAGTTTATGTGTGTGTGTGTGTGTGTGTGTGTGTGTTTACTGAGGATTGAATCCAGGGGTGTTTTAGCTCTGAGCTAAACCTCCAGCTGTATTTTATTTATTTTTTACTCTGAAACCGTGTTTCACTAAGTTGCTAAGGCTGGCCTCGAACCTGAGCTCTTGCTATCTCAGCTCACGAGCACTGGGATAGCAGATGTGCACCACTACATCCAGCTCAGTCCCCATTTTTAAGCTGTTATTTTGGCCTTAGGTCTTCCAACACCTGACTTTGTTGATTTCATTTAACTTACTCTTTACTCTCGGCTTTTACTCACAGAAGGGGATCTCCTGAGCGCTAACCAGTTTTCTTCTGGGTTTCTAAGAATCACCACTTTGAGGGATGTTAAGGAGCTTTCTTTAACTCCTAAGTCCCTTTGCTCTGGCTCATTGTGGTTCTTTGGACCACTGGTTAATGGCACTCAACCAACCATAATGGAGGATCCTTCTACTGCTTAAAAACTACACTTTTCATGGCCTGATTGAAACCATGGGTCAGTGACCCTACAAGCCTTAGAACTTGTTCTGCCATAGGGAGAAGTTACCAGCTTTTTTTTTAGGAAACAGGTAATTTGTTTAGAAAATTAAGTACAAACAATATCCTGGGTTAGTGCAAATTCAGCCAAATATCTCATACCATGTCCATTAAGAAATGAGGGTGAATTTTAAGTTGACTCTAACAATAATCCTAAATGTGAAAGTAAATTCCTGAGAGTTATTGCCGAAGGGTCTTGAAACTGCAGTCCTCCTGTTTTAGCCTCCCAAGTACTGGGATTATAGGCGTGCACCACCATGAAAGTAAGGTTTAATTGTCAAGTAGATATCACTTTCTGGTGATAAAACAGCTACTCCTTTTTAAACAGTTAATATGCTGCAGACACTTGCAAGCACTTTGCATACATTATCTTTCAACTACCTTCTAAAGCAAGTTTTTATGATCTACATTTTACATACGAGAAAACTGTCAACCAAGAACATGCTGATTCCAAATCCAGGCGTGTATCTTCACCTGTGCCCCGACTCTCTGGCACTGGCTTCTTGAAAGTTAAGCAAGGCTGATTGCTTTTTTCCTTTATTAAAAATGAACTCATTTTGTTTAAATAATAGTTCTCAACTAGAGGTGATATTTGCCTCCAGTGGGACATTTGGCAATGTCTAGAAATAGTTCTGTTTTCATGACTCTTCAGGTAGGATGCTTCTTGGCAGCTAACAAGTGGAAGCCAGGGGTGCTGCTAGATGATGTAAACTACACAGGACAGACCTACAGCAAGGAATCACACAGCCCCAGTGTTGGTAGTATGGAGGTAGAAAAGCTGACTTAAAGCAAATTTTTTTTTTTGGTGGTACTGGGGGTGAAACCCAGAGGCTTTCTACCTCCAGGCTATACTCCCAGACCTATTTTATATTTTATTTGGAAACAAATTCTAAGTTGCTGAGAGACTCACTAAGTAGTTAAGGCTGGCTTTGAACCTGTACGATCCTCCTGTCTCAGCCTTCCAAGCACTGGGATTACAAGCCTACACCATCACACCCAGCTTAAAGCAATTTTCAAAGCATCACATGACTAAATAGTCAGAACTGGGTTTTAGCTAGATATGCCTCTAGATTAGCCTAGGACTGGCATAGAATTATATAAATGATAATGTAAAAGTGCGGGACAGGGTTCAGAGGGAAATGCACCAAGAGTTGTGTGCATACTGAGAATATCACTCAAGAATATCATTACTACGTATAATTATATTGTACCAATAAAATTCTAAAAACATTTAAAGAAAATATAGAAATAATCTTATTTTGTGACATGCCAAGTCCCCAGATGTGTTGCAGATTTAAAATTTTGGGAGCTGGGCATGGTGGGCTTGGTGGCACACACCTGTAATCCAAGTACTTGAGAGGCTGAGTCAAAAGGACTGATTGTAGGTTCAAGGCCATCCTTAGCATTTATGAGATTCGCAGCAAGCTAATAAGGTCCTGTTTAAAGAAAAAAAACTTTTTAAAAAGAGGAGGCATGTAGCTCAGAGATAGACTGGGGACTGGGTTCAATCCCCAGGACCTAATTATGTCTATGTTTGTGCTTGTGTATATGTATATGTATGTTTATGTGTCTTTGTCTATGTCTGTCTGTGTTTGTGTATGTATATGTGTATATATGTATATGCCTGTATATGTTTATGTTTATGTGTCTATATCTGTCTATGTCTGTGTATGTATATGTATTTATATGTATGTGCATGTATATGTCTGTCTCTGTATCTATGACTATATTTATCTGTGTATGCATATGAATAGGTATATGCATGTATATGTATATGTATATATAGTGGTCTGAGCAGAGAACATCCTCCAGAAGCTGCTCTTGCCTGACAGGGGCCTTCATCTCAAGTGGGCTTTGACTCTTTCAATCTTGCTTATTCAGAATGTTTGTGGATTAAAGGGTCTGTGGTGGCAGATTGCAAAGCAGAGGGACCAAGTTTTCTTCAGGGCCTTGCATTACTTTCCAAAGTTTCTGCCTCTTTGCCTTTCTTAATGGTTTTTAGAATCCAAAACAAACCTGGTAGTTGAGTACTTCAAAGCCAGGTGAATAGCTTCCTTTGTTTATTTTCATAGTAAGAAAGTCATACAAGTTTGCTTAATGGAACAAATTACCTACTTATTGAATCAAGAAAGTACAGTATTACACACTATTCTCCACTGGTACTCATAGTAGAGGAAAGGTTGTTCTGGCATATTGTAATGACATCCCAAATATAGCATTATTTCAAGTAACCAGACAGTAAGGAAAAAAAGAATAAAAGACCCCAGCAGGCCCCATGCAGTAGTAATATTCTACTTCTGGAACGGATTGGCTGTTTAAAATATAAAACAACAGAAAAACCCAGACACCAGAAAGTGAAAGTAAACATGAAAACAATTTGGGGCAAGACCTCGGAGAGGGAGAGGTAGTCACCTATTGGTCATCTTAATTCTCAAATTCCAAAGCAAACTGGAAATGAGAAGAAACACATTTCCTTCTAACCTAATAAAGTGAGTCTAAGTTAACGATGCCGTCCGAACTGCACTCATATTGTTGCTGCTGCCCTGAGAAGTATAAATGAATGCAAACATCTGTGCATACCACATGCATTTGTGCACAACATGCTCATGCTGTAAAGATCCCCATAAAACAAAGCAGCCTGGATATTACTCAGGCTTATTTTATAATGCTGTCTGGGTTTGGAAATGCATAGAGGGTTATTATGTACTCATAAATTCAGGCCAATTAGGCAGAGAAACATTCCAAGCATAATGCCACATGTTTTTGCATTCTATCACCTCCTCTAGGTGCCATTCTGGGGGAAGAGGAAGCCTCAGCAGAGCTTTACACATGGCATGTTTTCCTGGCAAATAGAAAAAACACATTTGTGAAATTTTGGCTGCTTTGAATCCACTTTTTAAAAAATATGAGATGGATTCCATCCCGTATGAAATGGACTTGCTGAGATGAACTTGCTGTGTTTCAAAGAATACAAAAAGATCTAATCATAGCTTGGGGAGGAAGTTTATGAAGATAGTGTTCAAGAATGAGGAGTTGGTGAGTACGGATTACTCAAATGTAGAAAATAATACATGTTATAGCAAATGTGGATATTCTACTGTTCTAGAATGTTATATTCTGCCTTTGATGCTTTAGAAAGTTTAAGACTCATTTTAGGAAATAATGGTTCACAAGAAAGTTAGGAAATATTTGTTCATCCACTATTTAATTACTCAGAGTGGAACTCAAATTATTGAGTATTTGCTATTTGCCAAGTGTTATACAAGGTGCTGAGGACACAAATTTAAGAAGATACCATCTTTGATTTTATGTAACTTCAACTGAACTGGGTGGAAAATAAAATTATAAATAAATATTGTGATGCAAATAAATAAACTAATAAATGTAACTAGTACAAGAAGAGAAGAAGGATATTAGAGAGGTATTTAGAAATTAATTTGGGTAACTCTGTGTGTGTGTGTGTGTGTGTGTGTGTGTGTGTGTGTGTGTGTGTTGTGTGTAGTATTGAAGACTGAACCACCCAGGGGCATTCTGCCTCTAAGCTACACCTCCTGCCCCTTTTATTTTTTATTTTAAAGCCAAATCTCACTAAGTTGCTGAAGGTCTCACTTAAATGCTGAGGCTGGCTTTGAACCTGTGATTCTCCTATCTTTGTCTCCCAAGTACTGGAATTACAGGCATGTGCTGCTGCACCCAAGCATCAGTTTGGATGATATTGCTAACTGATTCAGGTTACAGGCTGAAAGAGCCTGCCCCCAAACTAAACCTATTACCTTTCCCATATGAAGAGCTAAATAGATAGATATGACATGAACCAAGATTGTGGTGCAGAGAAAAAGCAAGCGCGTGCGCACGCACACACACACACACACACACACACACACACACACACACACACACCAAAGAACTATTTTAAGGGAAAGTTTAAAAATTAAATTTTTTGAGAAATTGAATTTAATATTTCTGAATATGGGTAGAAATTTCCAGAAAACAGGAAGAAATGTAGATCTTGATATTGGGAGAGGGTTCTGAACTGAAAAAAATAGATTCAGGATATATTTAGGTTAAATAAGTCCATCATAATTTACTGTTTTTTATGGGCACAGAGAAGGCTTCTGGTTTTGTATTTTTTTTTTTGTCCTACTGAACTACAAACCTCTTGAAAATCATCAGTGGTTTTAATTATTAATGCAAAAAAAAGCTGTGGTGATGAATCAATTGACAAATAGAGAAATTTTGTGGTATATGAGTTATATATCAATAAAGCTGTTACAAGAAAAATAAAATGAAAGTTATCAATCGATGAAATATTCTTCCTCCAAAGTATTTCAGGAAGCAGGAAAGGAGGGAAAAAGAAAAAAAAAGAAAGAAATGAATGAAAGAATGAAGGAAGGCAGGCAGGCAGGCATCTTCACAGATTGAATTCATACAATGAGTAAGCTAAAAGTACCTGGGGTGGTTAATCTAATCAGTCAACTTGACTGGGCATTGGGTTGCCCAAACTAAGCACTATTCTGGATACATCTGTGAGAATGTTTCCAGATAAGATTCATATTTGAATCTCTCTGTGTATCGGGAGGGAAGGCTTTGAAAATTGCCCTCCCCATTGCCCTTCATATTGTCGTATTGCCCTCCATATTGTGAGTGGGCATAGTTTAATACATTGATGACCCGAGTAAAACAATAGGCAGAGGCAGGAGGAACTACTGTTCTCTTGTTTTCTGATCTACTTCTTGAGTTGGGAAATCTCATCTCATCTTTTCTTGCCCTTGGACTAGTATTCACACCTTGGACTCAGACTTAATTATACCATCAGCTTTTCTTGGATTCTTTGAACTGAAGATTATCAGCCTCAGCTACCATGTGTACATAATTCCTAATAATCTCTCTCTCTCTCAACCTCTCTCTCTTTCTCTCTCTCTTCCCATCCCTCTCTCCCTTCCTCCCTCCCTCATATAGTATATACACATAAATACTATTGGTTTGTTTCTCTGGAAAATTCTGATGAATATTGTATCTAAGAGGTCATTTGATACTATCTCGCACTTTTGCTAATGAGGAGATGTATATCAGAAGAATAAAAGCATATTTATTTAGAGCTATACACTTAATGACCTGTAGCACCCAAGTCTGCTTCCATAGTTTTCTTATTTTGTTTCTTAGATTTTATTTTTAAGCATATGACCAATAAAAGTAAAAGAGTAGAGGAATTATCCTTAACAGAATAGAGACTGAGAATGAGAACTGAGGAGGAGTGGGCTTGGCCTAGATCATGGAGACTCATATATTTAGAAATGCTGATTTTATTTTCTCCATTTCTACATTTAATAAAAATGGGTTTTGGCAGTAAGTGTTCAACAAGTCCACTTAGTATTTGTCAAAAACTTAAGGTACTTAACTAATTAGACATTTCTATCTTTTTTGCATTTGACATTTTCATCAATTAGAAACTTTACAGGCTAAATTATTGAGTTTAAAATGAAATCCTCCATGATTAAGCATTTAAAAATGAATACTAATGCATTTCAAATAGAGAGCCAGCCATATGGAAGAGAGAGGATGACTTTGGTTTTAAAGTGGACCAATTAACAATTGAGGAATTTGAGAGTAGCTTGCTTATTATGCTTCAAATGAAAAAAAAAAAAAAAGGTAAAGTAGTTGAGCTGTTGAGTGGAGGAACCTATATGATTTACAGGTGCTAAAGGATTTCCATTTTTCACAAAATAAGCACATGCCTCTGTCTTAAAACTGGATACCTATGTGTGCCCTTCACTGTGTCTACCTGGCTTCCAACTGTTTTATATAGTGAGATTGTGTCCTTGGGCTCTGGGAATGATATGGACACTAAGGGGGCACTAAGAAGTAAATTGGTGTACTGGGGAGACTTAAGAACTAATTGGAGTCAGGCATGGTGGTGCATACCTAAAATCCCAGTAATTGGGAGGTTGAGATAGGAGGACTATAGTTTTAAGGCCTGCCTCAGCAGTAAAGACAGACTCTCAGCAACCTAGTAAGATCTTACTTCAGAAAAAAATACAATAAAATAAAATGCTGTATCTCAGTGGTAAAGAATGTTCTTTGGTTTAATACCAGTACTGAAAAAAAATACAAAAAAAAAAAAAAAAACAGGGTGGAGGAAGATGGCGGCGGCTGTGGATGCAGTGGTGATCGTGGCTGCTGAACAAGACAAGACAAGCATTTCTCAGGGAATCCCTGGACACACCAGATCTTGGCTTAATATTGGATTGGGACAACTTAAGGAGACACTTCCAGCCACAACTTCATATCTAGAATACAGGAGAGAGAGTAGATAATGGTGGAATTAGAAGCAAGAGGACAAGGAGGCGCCAGCCATGCAAGAAAAATGATTTTTGGAAGATCACCCCAGAAGGGATTTTAGAAAAGACCACTTCAGCTGTGCATGCTGAGGACTCTTTTTTTTAAAAATTTTTTATTGGTGCACTGTATTCATACATCATAGTGGGATACAAACTTTTGTAGACATACATGCACACATCGCCAAGTCAGCCCCCACCTGATCCCCACCCCATTACCTCCATTCCTCCGTTCCATGCTTGCTTAGTGGTTGACATCTAGTATTATAGCAATTTATCCAAAATTAAAAATGATAATCTCACATAACAGTTTCATTTGTCTAATACTAAGCTTTTGATAACTTAAAGATACCATTTCAATATTTCTTTTTGCTTTCTTTCTTACCAGAGAATATTTTTTTCTTTTTTTTTAGGTGAAACTATCATATATTTATATATTTATTTTTCAGAAAAAAATCTATCCTAATATGGAATATGGACTCTAGATACCCAAAATGATCTTGAAAAAGAACAAAGCTAGAAGATATATATTTTCTGATTTCAAACCATATAAAGCTACAATAATTGAAACAGTGTAGTACTGTTCTAAAGGCAGATATATAAACCATTGGAGTTAAATAAAAGCTTAGAGCTAAATTCTTCCATATATTGTCAAGTTATTTTTGACAAGGTTTCTATGAATATTTGGTGGGGAAAATAATAATCTTTTAACTAAATATTGTTGAAAAATAATAATTACATGAAAAAGAATAAAATTGGACCCTTACCTAATCCCATATACAAATATTAACTCAAAATAGATAAAAGACCTAAATATAAATCTTAAGACTATAAACTTTTAGAAGAAAATCTGGGTCATAAAACCTCACAACATTGAAATTGGCAGTGATTTCTTGGATATTATTTCAATGGCACAGGCAACAGAAGAGTATACAAACTCCCTAAAAAGAAAAAAAAATTGTATATCCAAAGACAATGTAAACAGAGTTAAAAGTTACTGATTGAATGGGATAAAATATTTCTAAATGCTATATCTGAAGGTATATTAATATTCCAGCTAGAAATCCTAAAAATTAGCAACAATAAAAGCAAACAATACAATTTAGAGATAGGTAAAAGACTAACATAAGTAATGAATCTCCACAGATAACTAATCTTAGTTTTCTGTTGGATGGAAAATCTTGTTTCTCTGGTTCTGGTGTGTGTTACCTATTTCTTCTTTGTAGTTAATCTCTTTGAGTATTTTCTCTAGTGCTGGTTTTGAAGACATAAATTCCTTCAGTTTCTGTTTGTCATGGAAGCTTCTTATTTCTCCATCTAATTTGATAGAAAGTTTTGCTGGGTAGGAAATTTTTGGCTGGAAGTTGTTTTCTTTCAGAGTTTGGAATATGTTACTCCAAGCCCTTCTGGCTCTCATGACTTGGTTTGGGAAGTCTGGAGTGATTCTAATTGGTTTGCCTCTGAATGTCACTTGGCCCTTTGTTTTTGTTGCCTTTAAGATTCTCTGCTTGGCTTCCACATTGGTCATTTTGACAATTATGTGGCATGGGGATCCTCTTCTCTGATCCAGTCTAAAGGGATTTCTATAAGTTTCCTGGACCTGTGTATCGACCATTTGCTCTATGTTTGGAAAATTTTCTGCTATTACTTCCTTGAAGAGATTGTTGATCCCTTTGGTTTCACCTTCTTTTCCCTCCTTTATTCCAATTATTCTTAGGTTAGCTCTCTTAAAATGGGCCCATATTTCTTCAATGTCAGATTCCTGCTGTCGGATTTTTTTTCTAGATTAGAAACTATGCATTCATTTTTGGATTGATCATCTTCTAAGAGTGAAATTCTATTCTCCATGTGGTCTAATTGGTTGTTTGTACTTTGAATTGAGGCCTTTACTTCATTAATTGCATGCTTTATCTGTTTTTGGCTCTCTCTGAATTCTTTTCGAAGCACCTCTATTATTTCTACAGTTATTTTCCTGATTTGATCTTCTAGAAATCTCTGAATTTCTGTTTTATCGGGTTCTGATGTTGTGGGGTTGTGGTCATTTATTGCTCCATTGTTATTCCTCTTTCCCATGATTTCGGAAGTTTGTGCCTTCTCTGGGTTCTTTCCTTGGGTCACTATGACTTCACTTAAGATGCTCTGGATCTTGAGTCTGTGGTATCTCAGACCCCACTACTCCTTTACTGGGTTGTATCACAGAGTTTCAGACCCAGGGAGTCGATAGAGGCTGCTTTAGACTATGGGGGGATGCCAGGTTGGGCATTCTCCTATGGTGTGATATTTCTGCCACCGCCACTCCCCCACTGGGTCAAGTCCCTGGGAGTGCAGTACTGGTATTTCTCCTCTGGGGCTCGCAATTTGACTCACTGTTGTTGAGTACGCAGATTGAGCTGTAGTGGACTCAGTGAATTCACTGCTGCTGCCGCCGCTGCCAATATGGCGCCGCTGTCATGCCCTCGGCCGTGAGGCTGGTGTATTTCTTCTCTGGTTTTGAGCTCTGCTCTGAGTCCTTGCAGCATGTGCTGAGCTCAGCCACTGAGAGCTTTAGATGCTCTCTGCACCGAAAAATCTCGCCCGGCTGTTCCACAGCGACTCACCTCGGCTCACTCTAGCCGTCCGGTGAACTCGCTGCTGCCGCTGGCAGTAAGGCGCTGCTGCCACGTCCTCGGGCGTGAAGCCGGTGTATCTCCTCTGTGGCTCTGAGCTCCATTGAATCCCCCTTCTCTCTGGAGCCTGATGATTTTTTTGTTTCTCTGGTGATGGTGTCTTCTGGCTATGAAAGGTGCTGATTTTGTGGTAATGGAGATTGGTTGTTAGCGGGGCTCTTAAGCCCCGCTTTTCTCGGTTGCCATCTTCCCGGAAGTCCCCTGTAGGGGACTCTTAACAACACACATTGTAAGAAAAATGAGCCGGGCGGGGTGGAGTGAGCTGTGCAGTGCCAGGTGGGGACCCGAGCCATGCATCCCAGGAACTCAGTGCACCCGGCTGCTGCGCCGTGGTGCACCTGGAACAGCAAACCCTGCTCTATACGGTGAGGCTGTGGACCTCCACTTTGGAAGGGAGATAAAATTCATTGCTGCTGAGTGCTCGGTCTCACAACCTCTTCAAAACAAACATACTGTCTTCTCTTATTATATAAAAAAAAAAATACTGGAGAGGGGCCAAGAATGGGCAGTGGAAGCCAGGACTCAGGAGATGCAGACAAGCTCTACAAGTTCTATCCAATTCACTTGGAACTTAAAAAAAATAAAAAACCAAAAAACCCACAAAGGGGGACTGCGCCTGCCGCACTTGCTTAAGAATTGTGGACATTATATCATGTAAGGAAGGAGTTCAACAGAGGACCAGGAGGTAGTTTGTGCTGGCGGAGCAGTGGCAGGGCAGCGTGCATGTGCTGGCGCTGGAGTGGCAGTGCAGAGACGCGGGTGCTAGTGCCAGTAACAGAGGTGGAGGCTATTATTTTGGAGAGACAGAGACCTGATTCAACCTACTTTGATCTTCTGAAGAAATTGCCCCAAAGGTAGAAATTAGAGGGGCAGACAGAGCAAGTCCAGTCCACCTTGAGCTCTTGAGGAAGTCTTTCCAAGAGTAGACTTATTGAACCCGCCACACATGATCAAGAAGTCTGGATGACATGCTAAGTGGCAAAAGGGTTTGCGGGGTATCAGAGGGAGCCTCGCATAGCTGGGATGGGCCTACACATAACATGTTCTGAGAGTCTTCAGCCCTCATGGCCACTGTGCTACTCTGCGCAAAGTGGGAGGCCAGGGTACACATGGAACAGCAGAGCCTGCTTTCTGAAGAGAAGCTATGGACCTCTACATTTGGAGGGAAGACAAAATTTACTTCCATTAGTTATTTGGGGTCCCAGCTTTTGCAAAAGACATGTACTGCTTTCTCATATTAAAACAAAACAAAACAAACAAAACACTGGGCGTGGTGACACATGCTTGTAATCCCCACACTTGGGAGGCAGAGACAGGAGGATTGTGCTGGTTCGAGGTCAGCCTCTCTGGCTTAAGAGACCCTGTTTCCAAATAAAAAACAAAAAAAACCCCAAAAAACAAATAAACAAAAAAAAAAATAGAGATAGGTCAACGGGAGTGTAGCCCGGAGTAGAGTGGTTTCCAGGAACCCCAGTATCACAAAAAAAAAGAAAGAAAAAAGGGAACATCTGTAAATGACCTCCTCATAGCAACAGGGACCAGACAGAGCCTGATGCACAGCACGGCTGGTGTCAGGGACTCTGAGGCCAGAATAGGAACCTTCCGGGTGGCTAAGCAGGCACTGGGGTCAGGGAGGCGGGGATAGGAGCCTGCCATGCTGGGTGAGGCAAGGCCAGTGCTGAGGCTTCCATCCGAGGCTGGGATCAGAGCCCACTGAGTGGTGAGGCTGATACAAGGGCCAGTGAGGTCGGGAGCAGAGCCTGCCTTGAGGCAAAGCCAGTGTTTGGACTTCTGAGGCCAGGATCAGAGCCTGCTGAGGGGTTAGGCCAGTGCCGGGGCCAGTGAGACTGGGATCTGAGACTGCCGTGAGGCAAGGCCAGTGGTGGTGCATCTGAGGCTGGGTTCAGAGCCTGCTGAGGGGTGAGGCAGGGGCCGGGGCCAGAAAAACCCAGATCAGAGCCTGCTGTGAGGCAAGGCCAGTGCAAGGGCCTCTGAGGCCAGGATCGGAGCCTGCCAAGGGGTGAGGGTGGGATTGGAGCCTGCCCTGAGGCAAGGCTGGTGCTGGGGCCTCAGAGTCCGTGATTGTAGCCTACTGAGGGGTGAGGCCAGTGCCAGGACCAGCGAGGCTCGGATTGGAGCCTTCTGTGAGGCAAGGCCAGTGTTGGGGCATCTGAGGCCGGAATTGGAGCATGCCAAGGGGTTAGGCCGGTGCCGGGACCAGTGAGTCCGGGATCGGAGCCTGACCTGAGGCAAGACCGGTACTGGAGCCAGCGAGGCTCAGAGTCTGCTGGGTGGCCAGACCAGTGCCGGAGCCTTCAAGAGTGAGATCGGAGCTTACAATGTGGCATACACAGAGAAATATCACAGAAAATAAAAAATCAAATGCTTTCCCTAATATGCAAAAACTAGGAAGAAATGGGTAATAGGAGGAGATCTAGTTGAAGAAACAGCCCTATGGAGGAGCAATTAAGATGACCAATCAGAGGGGATAATGGGGGAAGATGGAATCTCTTTAAAATGCATGATATACATAAACAAATATATCAAAGTTAATCACCAAATCAAGCATGGGATCTGGGGTAGCGGGAGGGAATGGGATGGGGATAGGATAAAGGCTATTCCATTGTGATGTCTGACTACAATGCACCAATAAAAATATTAAAAAAATAATAAAAAGTAGGGCTGGAAATGTAGCTCAGAGGGCTCAGAATGCCCCTGGGTTCAGCCTACAATATTCCCTCTCATTCCCATACACATATCTTTTGAGCAGTTATCCTCTATAACATCTTCAATAAAATAAACATATTTTATTAAAAAAAACAGGGAAACTATCTTTCCCTTTTTTTATCAAAGTGAAATCTTTTTCATTGATTCCACCTATCTATGATTTACTTTTTTAAAAACTACCATTCTTCTTTCTGAGTATATGTTCAAGGAAATGTGTTTTCAGTGGAATAATTCTGGATTGTTTTAATGTCAGCTACAGGTAGTTTTAGTCATAGTGCTGGCACATGGCAGTTCTTCAACACCCAAAGAATAACTAGAAGAGGCTCTTACATACTTCTTTGGTGAGTAAACCTGCAGTAAATGGACTTCTTTTTAGTTAAAATGCCTAGGCCCTTCTACTTGAGCACATATGTATTCTGTAGTGCTTGAGAAATATTTTATGGGTCATTTGTTAGTCCATATGGCAACTTGGTGGGAGAATCAGTCTGTCACTAAGAGGACAGCTGTGACTAGCTGCCTATTTGACTCTAAAGTGTATTGTGTATTTTACAAATCTGTACCTTTTGAATGACAGGGCAATCCATTGGATACAAGACAAAGTCTCAATCTTACAACCAGAAAAAAGTATTTTCTGATATCACATAAGAAGTAAAATTTGGGGATTTTTCTGTCTCCAAGGGATTGGTTTTTAAAATTTAGACTTCTGTCTGAAAGTTACTCTTTCAGCCCAAATGAGAAGAGGTTCAAAAATGGATCAACATAAATCAAATAATGAATGCAGAGATGTGCAGAGCAGGTGAGGTCTGGCTGTAGAAGAGAATTCCTGAATATAGTGGAGACATCCTCAGAAAGCAAAGACAGCATCAGTATGGAGGATCATGAAAACCCTAATTGCTGCAATTCAGATAGAACAGAAAGACAGATTTATTAGCAGAGTACTACAGTAAAAAATTAAAAAAAATCAGAACCCACAGAAACATAAAAAAGTCAGAAAGAAGCTATTTTCTGACAAACAACATTTTTGCAGTAAATGTTGGACTGCCTTCTTACAGATGACTGTAAATCTGCCTTCTTACTAATGACTCTTGATATGACTTTAAACACAACTTTGTACATATCTAGCAACTTATATGGCATATAGAATAAAAACAGTATAGGGGAAGCCTAAAAACAATAGTGCCTTGTCAAGAATAAATACTGATGGAATGCAAGTCTTTCCCTTAAGTACCATTTCACCCTTTTTGGTGAAGAATTGCAAATTCGTATGTTCTTCATGTGTGTTTTATACAAATATACTTAAAGTAACTGCATAATAACTTATGGTTCTTGTATGGGAGTCATTCACAATCTGTTGGGAGACATGTTGACACTATAAATTCACAAGTTAAAGAACAGTTGCCAAGCTAGGCATGGTGGCACATGCTTGTAATCCCAGTACTTAGACTATCAGCAAACTAGTAAATCCTGTTTCAAAATCAAATATTGAAAAGACTGGAGGTATAGCTTGGAGGTAGAATACCCCTGCCTCTAATTCCCAGTAAAACATGCAAAAAAAACAAAGGAAGAGAAAGAGAGAGAGAGAGAGAGAGAGAGAGAGAGAGAGCGAGAGAGAGCGCGACCCATTGCCAATGTTGCTACAGATATAGATTTTAAATTGTCAGAGTCCCAGATATCAATGCAAAAGTGGGCAACCATGTCAATAACATCTCTAGCTCAGGGTGTTACATTAACAAGATGCAATGCAGATATATAGTCTTACTTAAAAGTAAGGCAATGCATATATTCTATTAATGATATTCAGCAATAGCATTTTAATGCAAAAAGCAAATATACGGCTATCCTAAGGCTATACTCAGGCCTTGAGAGTATCAAAGTTTCATCTGGTTTGCACAGTGATATTGTGACTATATCAAGAGTTGAATTCAGAGCTTTAAAAAATCCAGGTACAAAGTTTAGCTTCTTTTATTCGTGCTGTTATCATGTTATTTCCTCACTTAGCAGCTTACAATTATGTCACATCATCACTGGACCAGGCCTAAGGGAACTGTAAGGGTTTCTTGACCTTCTGAAATTTGGTACCATCTTGGCTTTTCTGAAGATGAAGATGATTTCATAAATGCAGGATTGTCTCCTACAGGAGTTCCCACCTGTTCTGCACGTGTGTGTGTGTGTGTGTGTGTGTTTGTGTGTGTGTGTATGCATGCATGTGTGTGTGGCTTGACTTATATTGATCTTTTGACCAGCAATGTCCTTTTGCTTATCTCTACTATAGAAAGGATAGTCTCCCTTTTCTTAGGATACTGGTGTGCCCTTGATTCTCTTAGTTTCTACCACATAAATTTTGAATAATACATGTTTTATAATATAACTGTCTTCTGGCTTTCATAGTTTTCTTAGTTGATATGTTAGTCTCTTCTTTTTGTAGCATTGTGGGTTGAAACTGGGGCCTCATCTGCTAAGCAAGTACTCTACCACTGAGCCATATTCTATCTTATTTTTCAACTAGAATTATACTTCTTTATGTCAGGTATTTTCCAGTCGCTTCATGGCACCCAGTTCAGAGATAAACAAATAATAGGCCTCAAATGATTTAAAATTTATCTCATTATGATTGTATTTAAAATAGTTTCTTGAAATAAACACTTGTCCATAGAGTTATGATATTTTTATCTTTGTAATCCTAATATCTTTTTACTTGTTTCTTTTACTAGTACCTCTTTATTTCTTGCAATAATGGGTTTTTGTTATTGTGTGTGTGTGTGTGTGTGTGTGTGTGTGTGTGTGTGTGTTGCTGGAGATTACTCTAAGCTAAGGTCCTTGAGCAGTCCAGTCAAATTCTCTACCACTGAGCTCCAACCTCAAACCCTACAGATTAGTTCTGAAATAGAAGACTTTATTGTTATAACTGTGCATTATCTCTTGAAAATGTAATTAGCATTTTTCCATGTCATTATGAAGCTTGAATTGTGAAACAAGCACAAAATTACCAGTGGAGCAACAAGCAACTGGCAAAAATCTGTGAGGTTTTAGTTAATTGATTAATTTGTTCTCACAATGATATATGTAAAGGGCAGAAAGTCAGAATCCAGGAGAACAAGGTGTCTGTGTGTAATCAGCCATTGGAGGCACCAAATTGCAATGTGATGTTGGTTAGGCAGCACATATATGGAAGGTGACTCTATTATTAATATTAGTTTAGTAGTCTGATGACTATCATGGTAAGGATCCCTCAGTGATTTTCTAAAACACCATTTGTCAACTTTTAGAAGCAGTGTCCTTGTGTTCTATCACTTGTCATGGTGTCCAGAGGGGAAAATCATTCTGGATTCATATTGACTAATGGATGTTTAAATATTACCTGTTTTATTTCCTCATTTCATCATGATGAATGCAATTTTTATTCTGCTCCATCCAGCTGCAAAGTAATTATTTTTTCCCTAGAATAGCAATGTTATTTTTCTGTATTGTACTTCTCCACTCATTCATGAAGTCTTGTGTTTCTAAATCATTCGGTGGCCTAAAATTTTATTAACTTAAAATTTAAGTTTGTAACCTAATTCTAGTATTTGAGAAAAATCTCTCTCCAGAGTTTGGCCCATAAAATTCTAATCCTCTGGCTTTTGATGCTGGATATTTGTTTATTATTTTTGTTTTACTGGGAGTTGAACTCAAGGGTATTCTACCTCTGAGCTACACTCCCAGCCTTATCTATCTATCTATCTATCTATCTATCTATCTATCTATCTATCTATAATCTATCATCTATCTATCTACATCTATCTATCTATCTATCATCTATCTAATCTATTTATTTGTTTATTTAGAAAGAGAGTCTTCTTAAATTTGAGGGCCTAGCTAAGTTTTTAAGGCTGGCCTAGAACCTGTGATCCTCCTATCTCAGCTTCCCAAATACTAGTATTACAGGCATGCACCACTACAACCAGCTCATTTACACTTTTAAAAACAGCTTCATTATTTCCCACTTATCCCTATAGGCTGAACCTTACATCCTTTATTAACCTGTTTTTTTTTCCAGAGGTTTTAAATTCAAATATATTTTCAAATCACTGTTTTTATCCTAAATGACCTCTGATTCTTAGTATCCTTTGAATTTTTCTTTTTGTTATTGTTTTGAAAATAGGTTATATGGTATAAAAAGAATTGCTATGTATGCAGAGTGTGTGATATTTCTATATGCATTAGTGATGGAAGTCATTTGCCTCCTGGGTGTGGATGGAAGGCACCATTCAGTTGATCTACATTCATTGCAGTCTGTCTGAATTGTTATTCCTCTGTCTGTGACTTGGGTTAGTTGTTCCCATATGATTGCTTATGTTACATCTTTGCTCTATTCTGCATTCTGTCAACCTTTTTTGACCTTTGTTGTATTGATTCCAGACCATTTCTCCAATTTATCAACATGGTAGGATACTACCAGCCAATCTTTTGTGGCTTTTTAAAAATTTCTCAGCCATGAAATGCCTGCACAATCTAATAGTTGCATTAGAGGAGGCTTTAGATAAAACTGACAGCCCACTGCATCCTATGCAGTCATATACAATCTTTTCAGTGATTTCACATGATTCACAATTGTACTTTACATTAAATTACTTTAATCAGAAGTTCATTTTAACACATGTCATCATCATCCTTTACATCCTATTCAAATAGGCCATGTGCAACTATTTTTCTTCTCTGATGTTACTTAAAATTAGAATTTGAAATAATCAACTTCAAACAGAGAGTAAAATTTCTCCTAATATATAGTTAGAATGTCAAGCGAAAGCTATTGCTATTGTTATAATTTTTAGAAAGCTTGGAATTCCTTTTGGTCTAAATTATGCCTCTTAAGTGACTCACTGATGCTGGGCATTCCATTATCCAGTCCTGTATATTATTTTTTTAATTCAAATCTTTGATTATGTAGGAGGCAAGAGCCTGAGAGCACGTGTTCTTCGCAAAATGAGATACAAATGGGGCTATTGAGGAGGAGATGTATGGGGACCCTGATGATGAGCATCTTGCAAGTTCTATGTATGTCAGAGTGATATTTTGCCATTAATGTTTGTATTTTTATACATTTTTCTTTCTTTAATTTTTTTTTACAGTACTAGGGATGGAACCCAGGGGCATTCTACCTCTGAGCTATACCACCAGACCTACATTTTATTCTTTATTTAGAAACAGGGCCTCATTGAGATACAAAGGGCCTCACTAAGCAGCTGAGGCTGTTCACGAACCTTGATCTTCCTGTCTCAGCCTCCCAAATGCTGGGATAGCAAGCATGCGCCACCATACTCGGCTTCATATACTTTTCTTTATCTGTACATCATATAGCAGGGAGGGCCTCTGTTCTTGGCAGAATTTTATTACATAAAGAATATGTGAGAATCAAAATGTTCAAAGTTTTGTACTTCAAGGCAGAGACAATAGTCTTGAGTGATGAGGCTTCTGAATTGTACAAGTGGAATGCAATAAGAAATCAAAGTTTTATAATTTCCTAAAAGCTTGATTTGGAGCATCAAAATTAAACTACTAATTAAGTCACTTTATAATGTGTGTGCCATATAGGTAGGTCTAACTTTAGGAATTAATCATAATGATGAAAGAAGCATTTTCCTACAACTCGGCTAGCTATAGGTCCTGAGGGATGGGTAGAAAGGGAGGGGTGATGGCAATAACAATAGGTAGAATAGATGTGTATTCCAGGAAGGATGCCTGATTCTACCATGAGAAAAGCATGTGTATATGAGTGTGTGTGTGTGTGTGTGTGTGTGTGTGTGTGTGTGTGTGTGCGTGTGTGTGTGTGTGTGTGGTGGGAATATAGAAATTGTGATTTCCTTGTCTATAACATTGTAAATATTAATAGAAGTCTCCAGTGTATTTATGGAGAGAACACAGAGAGGAGATGGCTGTTGAGATAGGTGAGTCCAAGAGGAGGGAGGTGTGAGACATTATACAACATCTCCATCTCTCTCAATACAAAGTAAAACAGGAAGCCAGAGATCCCTATTTCTCCAAGAGAGAACTTAGCAGTGAGGAGATTTTTGAAGCTAGAGCTTTGTGGGGAGCAGGAAGTTTCAGTGAGCATGAATTCATGACTAGGATTGAGATTGTGTTTAGATATCAAGTCCATTCTCAAAAAGCTACACAGATACGGTTGAGGCATCTTGGCTGTGATACTGAACCAAAGCCATCCTCTGGCTGTGTTAAATCCCCCAACAGCTCTTTGAGGTTTACCTTTGATTGTTTTTGTAAGTGCAACCACATAATCACAAAACTGTTTCCTTTCATCCCTCCAGTGATTAATTTGAAGATGTCACTAAATTGAAAGCATAGTTCAGGGCACATTTCTGGGTTTATGGAAGCGTTCATCATATATGTGGTCCCAACTTCTCTTACCTAAACCCCATGCATTCTTATAAGTTGTTTTTAAATTCTGTTTTTAAATTCTGCACAAATATACATTGCCATTTGAATCCTCATAATGAAACTGTAAGTTAATTTAACTGAGCCTAGTGAGTACATGAAGAAAGTAAAACTGAGGCAATATATTAGTTGGGTTTTCTAGTGAAACAGAATCAATAAGATAAAGAGATTTGTTGTAAGGAACTGGCTCACGAAAGTATGGAGGATTTCTGAGATCTGCATTTGGAACGTTGGAGACCCAGCAGATACAATGTGCAGTTTTAGCCCGAATCCAAAATCTGAGAACCAGGAGAGCTGATGATGTGAGCTCCAGTCTGAAAGTTGGCAGGCTTGAAACCCAGTGTCTCAGGGTCCCAGCTTAAGATTGTCAACAGAAGGAGTTCCTTTTTCCTCATCTTTTTCTACTTATATTTAGGTCTTAAACTAATTAAAGAAAGTCCATCCACTGTGCTCAAGGAAGACAGTCTGTTTATTCAAGCTGCTAATACAAATGTTAATCCCATCCAGAGATACTCTAGCAGACACATGCAGAATAATATTTGACCATATATTTGGACACTTTTTGACCCAGAAAGTTTGACAAACAATGTTAACCATCACATTGAAGTTAAACAAATGTCTGTGATCACATAGCTAGATGGTTGTGGCAACTGGAATTTAATTCCGATCTATTAGACAGAAAAGTGCTTTTTTTTTTTTTGGTGGTATTGGGGTTCCTGGAAGCCCTTCTACCTCCAGACTACACTCCCAGACTTATTTATTTGGAAACAGGGTCTCTTAAGCCAGCAAGGCTGACTACGAACCTGCACGATCCTCCTGTGTCTGCCTCCCAAGCGCTGGGATTACAAGCGTGTGCCACCATGCCCGGCGGCAGAAAAGCTTTTGCTTTGAGTCACTATATTATCTGTATTTCTTTTTATATCCCATCAGAGTTTTTCTGGAGTGCTTCTTTCTTAATTTACACCACTACACCATCCTAAGGCCCTGTTTATTTCATGTCTACATATTGAAATGATCTGTAAATTGGTAATCCTTCTTCCATTCTGCCCCAACACTATTCGTTCAATATATCACTTCCAAATTCACTAGATTAATGTTATTAAAACGTTTTGCTCAGAAATCATCACACTCTTCCTAACCTTGTGGACAAAATGTGAACAACTCACCTGGACACTGAGGTCTTTGTCAGCCTTCTCACTGCTATGGTCCAAAATACCTGGTGACCACAACTTAGAGAAAAAAAAGATGTCTTTGCTCACAGTTCTAGAGGCTTCAGTCCATCTTAGGCCAGGTCATCTCTGTGGAGCTCAACGTATGGTGGTGGGCAGTAGAGAGATGCAGGATCAGAGAGCTAGTGACATCATTCCTAAGGCCACCCCCCCAGTGATCTTCCTCTTCAGTCACATCTGACCTGCATACATTATCATCTGATAATTTGATTGAACCAGTGATAGATTAATCCACTGAAGAGATTAGAGTCTTCATGATGCAACTATTAGACCTCTGAACATTTTACTTTTGCATTGTCCTTCATGAGTTTTACCAGAGGATGTTCTATATCCAAACCATATCCTGCGGTTTCCATGTTATGGATCCACATTTCTATCTCTGCCTCCACTTGCCCAGATCTTAGTGAAGCCTTTTACCTGGAGTCAATATCTTTAAAGTCTAAGTTAAGTCATATGCCAAAAAATGCATATGACCCAATTTATACTTGAGAAACCTCTTTTTTTTCTGTATAGTTTGATATGTAGTATTATAAACAGATATACAATATTTATTTATTTTGCTGGTACTGGGGTTCCTGGAAACCCTTCTCTGGGTTATACCCCCAGACCTACTATATATATATTTATATATTTATATATATTTATATATATTTATATAATTATATATTTATATTATATATATATAAAATTTGGAAACAGGGTCTATTAAGCCAGCGAGGCTGGCTTTGAACCTGCACGATCCTTCTGTCTCCGCCTCCCAAGTGCGGGGATTACAAAAGTATGCCACCACGCCCAGCTCAATTTTTAAATATACTAAACTTTGATGTTAAACTGAGTTACAGGAGAGTTTATAACAGAACATTAGGCATGCTAAGGAAAGCTGCTTTAGAATAATTATCAAGACCCTGGTAGTCATTAATTGTAGGTGGAAATCTCTGAAGTAGTCTTACTTGCTTCCTGGGTATATTCAATTTGTTTTATTTAGCCTCTCTGGCCTTAATACACATGAAAAGATTTGATTGTTATTGAGAAAATTAAATAGGATAGTGGAGTTCTCTCTCTCTCTCTCTCTCTCTCTCTCTCTCTCTCTCTCTCTGTGTGTGTGTGTGTGTGTGTGTGTGTGTGTGTGTGTGTGTGTTGGTGGAGGTTTGGAGAGAGAAGGAGGACCTCTCTAAAGTCACCTGAAAGTGAAATTTATTTCAGGGGTGACCCTGCAATGCTTCCTTATTTTCATGATATTCATTTTCAGATAGTATATATCTTTTTCCTCCTTGTGGTACAATGGTGATAACTTACATATGCTGCCTAATGATTATTCCAGTGAAATTCCCTGTACCCAAGAAAGTATTTCTGATTGTGGAATGAACTAAATATCTTAAAGGCATCAATGGTGAGATTTCCACTTTGACAGACAGGCTGGTCAGGAAGTAATGGCCTAGGAGGTAATGGTCAGGAAGTAATGGCTGCATCTATATTCTCCAAACTGCCCTTGGCCATCTTCCTTTACCACCAGGAATCATCTGCTGAAAAGTATTATTTTAACTTGCTATTTCTTTATTGGTATTGACAATAAAACTAAATCATTTTGACAAAATGATATTTTTAGAGGATCATCCTAGAGAGGGAGGCTGAAAATTTTGAATGATATTAATGTCACTGAAAGATGGAAGACAGATAATTAAAAGCTAAAGGCATCTGAAGTGTATTGTGTTGCAAAGAGAAGGTAATTGGAGATAATCTGCTTCTGCCTCTACCAATGGATCCCTGGAGAGACCTTGAGAAAGTCACTCACTCCCTTTCATTTAATTTCCCTTAACAGAGGAATTCAGAACATTCCAGGGTCCCTTCTTTGTGTTATGTTCTACTGTGCTCTATGTTTATGACAGTGGTACATTCATTAGCAAGTGCAACCGATGGTAGGATGTACTCTTCGTATGTCATCTTGCCCATTCAGAGAATTGCTAGCATTATCCTCACTATAGAAGGCAGTGGAGGAGGATGCTAGGCCCCCATATGCTTTGTGACAACATTAGTGTCTATACCACAGTGTAGGTATGTGAATAATTTTGTGAATATAAGCACAAAATGGGGTATACAAATGCATGTGTATAAAACAAATGTCTGAATTTTGAACTGTCTTTCTGATGGCCTCCAGATGGGAAAGATTGGTCTGTATTTCATTGCTGTAGGTCATTCAAAAAACACTAAGCACAACGAAACCAGAACAAGAGCCTTGTGCTGCTCGTTCTTGGGTCTGGGCTGAAAATAACTCCATATGAATGGATAAAATAACCACTCTGAGTTTCTTTGGAGCATCTGAATGAAATCTTTTTCTTGTTCAATATAAAAAGCCTCTTTACCCAAACTGAGATTTGTCTTTTTCATTTCCTTTATCCTTTAAGAGATAAAAGTAGAAGAAAAAGAGTAAGAATGTGGGAGGCCCAGAGATAATATCCTGACAGAAGTTCCATTTACAAAAAGAAAAAAGTCAGAAAATAAAAAAAGTCAATGAAACAGCAGGTAATACATGTCTAAAGCAACTGTTAGTTTCATGAAGGATAGTAAAAATCAAATGGATTTTTATTTTTAAGATTCATTTTAATTTTTTCATATTTGAGAAAAAATTTATAATGTTTAGAAATGTTAGCCTTATGTTTTATATGCATTTTAAAAAGTCATAAGGAAGAAAAGAACTATCTTATGAAAATCAGCCAATACCTTAGTGTGCATTATAAAGGCCTACAGCCAGACTTTAAATATGGCACATTCTAGCCTGTAAATGCAAAGAGAACAAACTAAATTCTAAATATAACAGAAAGTAAGTCTTCAAAATAAGATTTGGAGACAGCCATAGGGGCACATGCTTGTAATCCCAGTACTTGAGAGGCTGAGATAGGAGAATCCAGGTTTGTGGAGAGCCTCCGCTACTTAGTGAGACCCTGTTTCAAAATAAAGAAAATAAATTGGGTTGAGGGTGTAGCCTGGAGGTAAAATACCCCTGGGTTCAATCCTCAGCACCACAGAAAATAAAAATAAGATTTAGATTATAATTCACTTTGCTAATAATCCTTTCTTTCCTACAAAATTAATTCTGCTCATTTTTGAAATGGAAATGAATGCTATTTTACTTTTTATTTTCACATTTATTGTACTTCTCAATAAATCTTCAGAATGCCAAGTTGAACAAGGATATATTGCACCAAAGTAGTTGGAAAGTGTATACAAGACACTAAACCATCTGGATGAAAAAAACAAAACATTAAATCAACTGTCAGGAAGCTGTTTTGTGTCTCCAGTGTTAAACATCTGGTTGTTTAAAAACATCTGGGTACTTGTTTTTGTGCTGAAAAACCTTGTTGTATCTGAATGCATTGAAGAGTTTATGTTTAGGGTCAAGATTCAAAGACATTTACATCTCTGATAATAAGGCTGGTCTGCTAGAATGGAAGTTGAGGTAAACTAACTTTTTAGGCAGTTTAAGATCATTAAAAACATCCTAATAGATTTGCATATGGACACTATTTGGTATAGAGATTTATTTTTCCAACTTTGTGTGGTCAAATTGTGAGGTGGCAAATGTGTGTCTGAGTATGTTTGTAGGGGAGGAGGGGTGGAGCATGTGCCTTTTAAACTCTGGATATTATCAATGGGAAAGCAACTGTTTATTTTTTATTTTTTAAATTTAAGCTGGTAATTCATTCCAAAAAGATAGTATTTAGAAAGACTCAGATTGTTTTTGAGTTTAAATGTCTAAGCAGAAAGTAATTAGTTATACTTTTTGAAAAGCTAAATGTAATAGATATCTTTTTGCCCTTCCAACTTAGCACTTCCTTTCCCTTCCCCCTAACCTCAACCCACATGCATACTTAACTTTATTCCTATTGGTGTATCTCTATGGAGAAAGTAGATTTTTTTTACCTGTATTTTTTTATTCAGTAGAAAAGAAATTGCAATTAAATTCATTACACAAGATAATAGGGAGTCGGGTATGGTGGTGCACACTTGTAATCCCAGTACTTGGGAGGTTGAGACAGGAGGATTGCAGGTTCTTGGAAAGCCTCAGTTTTTTAATGAGGCCCTCTGCTAAATTAGTGAAACCTTGTTTTAAAATAAGGAGTAAGAAATAGGGCTGAGAATATAGCTCAGAGGTAAAATGCCCCTGGGTTCCATCCCCAGTACTGCAAAAAAAAAAAAAAAAAAAAAAAAAAAAAAGAAACTTAGATCCCATAAAAAACAATACAACCCTGTGCATTATCTCTATTATATATGTATCATTATGTTTTCCTCTCCATCAGACTGGGTAGCCTCAACTACTTAGTGAGGCCTCTGCCACCACTCCCAGCCTTAATTTTTTTTTTTTTGAGGTACTGGGAATGGAACCCAGGGGCATTCTACCTCCGAGTGACATGCCTGCATTTCTAGCCCTATTTTTTATTCTTTATTTGGAAACAAGGTCTCACTAAGTTGCTGAGAGCCTCACTAAGGAGCTGAGGCTGTCCATGATCCACGATCCTCCTGTCTCAGCCTCCCGAATGCTGGGATTACACGCGTGCACCACCATGCCCAGCTTGTGATGAACCCCTAGTCTAAAGAAGCCCAGTCTAATATTTTTTATTCTTTATTTTGAAACAGGGTCTCACTAAATTGCATTCTTTCCACTGTACCATGCAAACTTTTTCTGAGGTTTTGAACAACTTTTCTTGTTTTCAATAATAACTTTCACCCCCATTTCATTTAATCTCTTATTAAAGCCGATCTTTAAGTCTATTAGGTTTTCCATACTGGTATATGGAATCCATTTCAATCCCTAAAGAATGTGAACCTTCTGAACTTTGGTCAATTCTCTCCCCTTTGTATTTGGGTTCAATCAGAAGATAGAAACCTTATAGCAATTTTAATAAGGATGGTGTAAAAAGAAAATTTTAAACTATTACAAGGGATTAAATATGAGTATACATGAGAACTCTAAATGACTGAGGGGAATTACCCATGGAGGGAACAAACACAGAAGGGAAGAGAACCATTGCCCACTAGAAGGCAAAGAAGTTGGCTGAGTAGTTCAGGTCAGGTTTTCTCCAAAGCCAAAGGACCAAGACTGCCACCTGAGAGCTGCCTTCTGGGTACCAGTGATGTTCACCAGGAAGCTTACCAGGGGAGGAGGATGCTTTTGAATCACTGGGAAGATGCCATGAAATTAGCCTTCAGAAAGCCATCTGGGTACCTGCTCAGCTCATCTGAAACTGCCTTCAGCCATGCCCCTGTACTCACTAAGGATGGATTTCTTTGGATATTGTGAATCCTAGTTCAGTGTATCAGAAGCAGGGAAATTTAAAGTACACCAGAACCAAGAGGAGAAGATGTTCCTGCCTTCCGGAATCTTATACTAACAAAGATTAATATGGCATCAATTACCAAGGGAGAAATGTTTCATTATATCAAACAGACAATGAAGGTATATTTGAAATAAAGACAGTAAGTTGGTAACTGCCCATTCCTCCTTGTTATATATGGTGAAATCAAGTGTGAATGTAGAGTAGTTATGAAGAAAATAAAGTGCTAGACTAGGATCTTGTAGCCTTACAGCGTATAGCTGAAGATAAGTCCAGTGTTTCTTTTGATGGACATTTGGGCTGGTTCCATAGTTTGGCAATGTTTAATTGTGTAGCTATGAACACAGTTATGCATGCATTAGTTTGGTTTTCTTTACTTTGGGAATATACTCAGAATTGGTATTGCTGGATTCTATGGTAAATTCATTCCCATTCTTCTGAGGATTCTACATAGTGTTTTCCAAAGTGGTTGCACTAATTTGAAATCTCACCAACAATGTCTTAGAGTTCCCACTTCTCCACATCCTTTCCAGCATTTGTTGTTGTTTGTTTTTTTGAATGATTCATTCTAGTTGGAGTTAGGTGAAATCTCAGGGTATTTTTGATTTGCACCTCTCTGACTGCTAAAAACGTTGAGCATTTTTTAGACATTTATTGACCACTTGAATTTCTTCTTTGATGAAATGTCTATTTAGTTCACTTGCCCATTTTTGATTGGGCTATTTGTTTTCTTAGTGCTGAGTTTCTTACATTCTCTGTATATTCTAGATATTAGTCCTCTATCAGAAGAGTAGGTGGCAAAAATATTTTCCCATTCTGTTGGCTCTCGATTGAGGTTCTTGATAGTTTCCTTTGTTGAACAGAAGCTCTTAAGTTTAATGCAACCTCATGTGTTGATTTTTGTTTCTTGTGCCTTTGGGGTCTTGTTGAGAATTTTACCCGTTCCTATGTGTTGCATTGTTGGACCTATGCCCTCTTCAAGGAGCTTCAAGGTCTCTGGTCTAATTCCTAACTCTTTGATCCATCTTGAGTTGACCCTTGTGCAGGGCAAGAAAGTGAGGTTTATTTCTATTTTTCTGCATATGGTTAACCAGTTTTGCCAACACCATTTATTTGTTAAACCGGCTATCATTTTATCTAGTGTATGTTTTTGTTCTCTTTGTCAAAAATGAATTGGCCCCAAGTGTGTGGATTTTTTTGAGTCTTCTCTTTTGTTCCATTGGTTTATGAATCTGTTTTTGTGCCAGTACCATACTGTTTTTATTACTACGGATTTTTAGTATACTTTGAAGTCAGGTATTATGATTCCTTCTGCATGGTTTTTATTGCTGAGAACTACTTTGACTATTCTGTTTTTTTTTTTTTTTGTTCCAAATGAATTTAAGAACTGATTTTCCTATGTTTCTAAGAAATGACCTTAGTAACTTCATGGGTATTGTGTCTAATCTGTAGAAAACTTTTGGAATGCTTCTCTGAGTTGTTAAAATATAATTATTTATACTTCATATCTATGGATTTAAATACCATCAACTGAAGGAAGAAACACTGACTACAATTATGCTCCTCATAGCAAATAAATGCCAACCAAAATATGCTATGCTTTTGATTAGAGAATGACTCCAGTTTCTGAGCCATTAAATGTGAGAAGAAAATCGATTATTTTTTTGTGGTACTGGGGTTCCTGGAAGCCCTTCTTCCTCTGGGCTACAATCCCAGACCCATTTTTATATTTTTATTTGGAAACAGGGTCTCTTACACCAGCAAGGTTGGCTTTGAACCTGTGTGATCCTCCTGTCTCTGCCTCCCAAGCACAGGGATTACAAGCATGCACCACCATGCCTGGCTGAAAATAGAATTTTTAAAGATTTTTTGTTGTGCCAATAAAAATTTAAAAAAAATCATGTTTGGTTAGGAACCTCATGAAATGATCTGTTATCTCTTTTTTTTTGTTACTAATTCACACCCCACTCCTCTTTCCAAGTTTTGTGTTTCTCCATGAAGACCTTGGTATTTTGCCTTCTGATTTTCTCATTCCATGATGTCTTCTGCATACTCCTGGTTATTCTTATATTTCTCCTTAGTTGTTTCATGTATGCTGAATTTCTCACTTGCAAGTTCAAATACTAATAGTTTCTGACATAGTGATTGTTGAATTTAGAATTTTTTAATACTCGGGATTAAACGTAGAAGTGTTCTACCTTGGAGATTCCCCTTCAGCCCTATTTTATTTTTTTTGAAAACCGAGGGTCACTAAGTTGCTGAGGGTCTTGCTAAGTTGTTGATACTGACCTTGAACCTGTAATTCTGTTTTAGCTTTACAAGTACTGGGATTGCAGATGTGTACCACCACACTCCACTAATTTAGGATATTTTGACATTATGATAGTGTGAAATTGATATGCATTCAGAGAAATGCTACTTTTAATTTTGCTTTTTTCTTGGGCTAGTAGTATGTGGTAGGGTCCTCTCTAGCACTGATACTTAGCAGCAGAGAGCAGCAGCTCCTAGTCAGCCACCGTCAGCAGCAGCTCCTAGTCAGTGCCATTCCTGCTGTATGACGGGGTTGCAGAAGGGAAGAGGATTCCACAGGGCTGGGAGACTCTGCCAAAACTGAAGCCATTACCCTCTCAGTTTTAGTTATAATAATGATAATATTAATGAAACTTGAACATTGCTTTTTTTTGAGTATTGCTGTTTTGTAATAATTTGAAAATTGATGTGAATATGACTGGAAAATGCCCTAAGATTTGTGCTGGGAATAGCACTAAGAAGAATATGACTATGGGAGAACTTTTAAGAAGCTACATAGAAAACCGCTCTTTGCTCCTCTGCTTACAACTCCTAACTCACTTAAGGTTTTAGTCATGAAAGGAAAAGTTAACTTTAGGCAAATAATACCTACAATGCAAGGCCCCCCATATGTCACTTATAAGTTAGGGGATTGACCATAGTATCCCCCTCAGGGGGCTAGCGCTAATCAGAATATTTTTCCACCTTCAACCATCCTCACTTTCCTATACAGGAATGCATGATGAATGGAAAGCACAGAGTTAATATTACTGGGAAGTGCCTTGATGTCAGGACTCTGCTGTTCCTACAGAGGGTTGGGCAGGCAGGGACCTCCTTGGTGTCTGCTCACTAAAGCACAAAAGAATTCTCTTGGTAAACAACTTAATAGGTATTATAGAAAATTAGATGTAGGCATTGTATTTTAGTATAAATTTGGTGGTTGGGTCAAAATAAGTTAATAGAATACCTAGTAGTCAAAAATAACAGATAAAATTAGCATTTAATTTTAGAAGTAGAAACAGTAAGTTTAGCATTTAGTAGTTCAGGATAAGTTTACAGTTTATTATGTGTGGCAGAGAGATCGGCTAGGCAAAGCCTTCCCTTTTTTGGATTTTCTGATCAAAGATCATAAGAATTCAAGAAAATAATTGTACATTTAGTATTTTAAAATACAAACTATAAAAGTAAAATGGTTTATGCCCCTTAAAGAGCTCTTAAAATCTTTGTGTTCCTTCTAAGAGAAAAGCCCCTTGTTTTCTGTACTTTTGGTTCAGCTTTAGGTTTGAACATGCTTTGCAGAGCACTATTGTTAGTTAGGTTAATAATTAGAATAAAATTGATCTTTGTGGCTAGGTAACCAGAATGTTTTGTATGACATTAATTTGGATAATTTCAGGTGGTTTTTTTCAACCACAGTATTGGGATATGAGCTCATCGGGGCAGGTTGAATTGTTCCAGATAAAGCGCAAAATGTACCTAGGTGTACTGAAAACATGTTTTGCTAAAAGTTGTTTATATCCAGGTGTATTGAGGATGTGTTTTGTCAAAAGCTGTTAATATCAAATATTTCCATGTAAAAGCACATAAAAATAAAGCATTGACTCTGTATGGCAGGGTCACGCCTCCAAAAAAGGCCGTCTCTCATTCCCTCAAGTTGCCGACTCCTCACCACCTTCAAGAAACCCTGAATTGGCCGGAGCTGGTCTTTGGCACCACAAGATGAAGGGAAAAATGAATGCTGTACAAATGCATTCAGTATGTTGAAACATTTTTTGGATACAGGTATTTAACAAATTTCATGAGATATCCTGCATTTCATTATAACTTAAGCTTTGCGGTAGATAAATTTGTACAGCTGTAGGCTAATAAAAAATGTTCTGAGCATATTTATGGTAGGCTAGGCTAAGTGATAATGTTCAGTAGTCAGGTGTATTAGCTGTATTTTCAACATTATATTTTCAATTTACAATGGGACCCCATCATAAGTCGAGGAGCATTGATATATTTGTATAACAGTTTGGTTGAATGATCAACAGCTCTGGTGAGAAAGGCAAAATCCTCAATGTGGGATTTAAACTAGGTAGTCCAATCCTTTTCAATGCTTGAAAAGACTCGTACTTTTATTTGAATTTATACGTTAAAATGTGGTTAGTTGAGAAATTTTTTAATCAAATATTTATATTGAATTTGCAAAGGAATTGATCTTTGGTTCATATTCTCAAAATAAACAGCCAAAATATGATAATATAAGGTGTGCATACATTTGAAACTGGGCTGGATTGAATGACTCTTAATCTACTAACACCTTGGCTTCTGAAGTGCATATTATTACCTAAAACCAATTCAGCCTCATTATATCTTATTTACTGGGACTGAGGTCAAAGGTAATGTTTAGCAGCTAGCAGGAGTATGTGACACCAAGACCACCTTAAGGAAGCCATTAGCAAAGACCTTTCAGAAGGCAGGGGAAGGAACTGAAATGTGGCTTTTCTCACTAGAGAAATTACTTGGGACAAATTACATTGTAGGCAAATAGGTTTTTTTAAAAGATCATTTTGTAAGAACAAAGCTTAAACATTTACAGTAAGGACAGAGGGGAAGGTTGCTTGCAATATAATTTCCAACTACAAGAGTAAAACTTAAAATCTGACAACTATATATAAGCCTTATAAAAGGTCTTTGGACAACGAAGGGTAGTAAAGAGGAGAAAAAAATCACCCAGTGTTTCGCCTCTGTAGTGGATTAATCTCTTGAATTACTTTCTGGCAGAGGTGGACCATAACTCTGGGGTGATGTCAGTATTGATCTGTTGCTCTCCTATTTACCCCCTTAAACATGTTGTTAATAAGAGCGGTGATTTGAGGAATACGGGTGGCCCCAGCATTGCACTCATTATTTCAGTGAGCCTTTCTTCTCCCTGGTCATGCTGTTGACAGCCCAATCTATATCCTAAGAAAGAGGTCTGGAAGTACAAGTATTTCTAACTCAATTTTGATTTCTTTAGCCTAGAGATGTTTCCTTCTTGCTTTAGTCTACCTAGCCTGCCTGCCTGCCTGCCTGCCTGCCTTCCTGCCTGCCTGCCTTCCTTCCTTCCTTCCTTCCTTCCTTCCTTCCTTCCTTCTTCTTTCTTTGTTTTTGTACTAGGGATTAAATCTAGGAGCATTCTACCTATTAGCTACAACCCCAGCCCTTTTTATTTACTTATTTTTTATTTTGAAATAAGGTCTTACCAAGTTCCTGAGGGCCTTGCTAAATAGCTGAGGCTGGCTTGGAACTTGAAATGCTCTCATCTCAGCCTCCCAAGTGCTGAGATTACAGGCATAATCCACTATGCCTGGTGAGATGATTCTTTTTAAAGCAGTGCTTTGAGAAAGCTTTCTTTGTATGATATTTTCAAAGTTGTAGATTGAGGATGATGAGGGATTACCATAGCTGAGATGATCACCTTTTTTTATATAGATTTCAATGTGAAAAATATAAATTTTGGTATCTAAGAAAAAGTTTCAGAAGAAGGCTTTGGATTGTATGACGATGTTCATTTAAAAATTTTCAGCCAGGCATGGAGGTGCACGCTTGTTATCCCAGCATTTGTTAGTCTAAGGCAGGAGGATCATTGTTTGAGGACAGCCTCAGCTACTTAGTGAGGCCCTTTGCAACTCAATGAGACCCTGTTTCAAAATAAAGAATAAAAATAGGGCTGAGTGTGTAGCTCAAAGGTTGAAAGTCCTGGGTTCCATCCCCAATACTGCAAAAAAACAAAAAACAAAATGTTTTTATTCTAGTTCACCAAAACTTCATTCTATCAGGTATTATATCTCAAGTCAGAGCATGAGAAAAGGTGGTATAACTTTTGGGAAATGTGATAGGGCTTTGAGTCTTTATTAAAATATTGGTGAAGAGGATCATCTTACAGAAATCCAGAAATGAGTGTGCCTCTGTATTATAACATGAACTCAAGTGCCAGCCCTACACCCCCACCTATGGCTGAGATAACTGACATCTGAAATGCAGTCACTCTATACTAATGTATGTTCACAGTGAATGTCACTCTATTGATCCTTAAAGTTTGTATGCCTTCTGAGAGTCCTTTTCAACACAGAGCTGGGAAGCCATTCCCATTGGTTAGAGCTCAAACTTATGAATAAAGACCAGGACTTTTGCTTTTTCTAACTTCACATTTTTCTGTGACACTTTTGGAAACTAGAAAGGAAACAGGGCTTTTCCAGAGCTACATATTTCAGGTCCTCCCAGAGCTGACTGGGAAGAGAATGGGAGCTTCCTGAAAATGTAGAGCCACTTGGTGTCCTTCCACATGGCTCTGGACATATATTTGACTATGGCCAAGTGGCCATTGCTTGAGGATACTACACAGTCCTTGGCGATGGTCACTGAACACATAAGCATGTTGTGGAGATTCCAGGACACATCATGAATCTGCAAGAGTTAAGGGCCACAAATTATCATCATAAACATCATCATCATCATCATCATCATCATCATCATCATCATCATCATCATCATCTACTATTGGAGCTGGAAATTACTTGCATGAATGGTACCAGCAGTTTTATTCATTGACAAGAAGAAAAAAGTAAGAATCAGAAACCTTGGATTGTAGAAGGGCCTCAGTGGGTGAGGACCCATTATCTCTCAGAACACAGAAAGTAGGATCCTCTTTGTTAAAGTACAAGTGAGTATAGTTCCTAATTCACATTGATCAGTCAGACAATCAATGTTTGGTAAAAAAAAAAAACTTCTCTGTAAGGGCTAAACTGCTACAAGGAAAATCTGGCAGCATCAGTAAATGATGTATTTCTGCATTGTACTCTATTTCTTGTCAGCAACTCTCAGAACACAATTAAAATACTATTCATATATATATATAGATATTATACCACAAATACTATACCACAAATAATGGTGCTAGTTCAAATACAGTGCCATTTAAATTTTGATAAAAATGTTTTATTTTTTCCTCCAGATCAGTTTCTAATTTTATTTATTTATTTATTTATTTATTTATTTATTTATTTTATTGGTGCACTGCATTCATACATCATAGTAGGATACATACTTTTGTAGACATACATGCACACTTTTCCCAGTCAGCCCCCACCCAATCCCCACCCCATTCTCTCCCTATCCCTCCCTCCCATGCTTGGCTTAGTAGTTGACATCTAGTATTATGGCAATTTATCTAAAATTAAAAATGATAATCTCACATAACAGTTTCATTTGTCTGATACCAAGCTTTTGATGACTTAAAGATAACATTTCAATATTTCTTTTTGCTTTCTTTCTTACCAGAGAATATTTTTTTTCTATTTTTTTGGGTGAAACTATCATATATTTATATATTTATTTTTCAGAAAAAAATCTATCCTAATATGGAATATGGACTCTAGGTACCCAAAACGATCTTGAAAAAGAACAAAGCAAGAAGATATATATTTTCTGATTTCAAACCATATAAAGCTACAATAATTGAAACAGTGTAGTACTGTTATAAAGGCAGATATATAAACCATTGGAGTTAAATAAAAGCCTACAGCTAAATTCTTCCCTATATTGTCATTATTTTTGACAAGGTTTCCATGAACATTTGGTGGTGGAAATATTAATCTTTTAACTAAATATTGTTAAAAAATAATAATTACATGGAAAAGAATAAAATTGGACCCTTACCTAATCCCATATACAATTATTAACTCAAAATAGATAATAGACCTAAATATAAATCTTAAGACTATAAACTTTTAGGAGAAAATCTGGGTCATAAAACCTCACAACATTGAAATTGGCAGTGATTTCTTGGATATGATTTCAATGGCACAGGCAACAGAAGAGTATACAAACTCCCTAAAAAAAAAAAAAATATTGTATATCCAAAGACAATGTAAACAGAGTTAACAGTTACTAATAGAATTGGATAAAATATTTCCAAATGCTATATCTGAAGGTATATTAATATTCCAACTAGAAGTCCTAGAAATTAACAACAATAAAGGCAAACAATACCCTTTAGAGATAGGTAAAAGACTAACATAAATAACGCATCTCCACAGATAACCAATCTTAGTTGTCTGTTGGATGGAAAATCTTGTTTCTCTAGTTCTGATGTGTGTTACCTATTTCTTCTTTGTAGTTAATCTCTTTGAGTATTTTCTCTAGTGCTGGTTTTGAAGACATAAATTCCTTCAGTTTCTGTTTGTCATGGAAGCTTCTTATTTCTCCATCTAATTTGATAGAAAGTTTTGCTGGGTAGGAAATTTTTGGCTGGAAATTGTTTTCTTTCAGAGTTTGGAATATGTTACTCCAAGCCCTTCTGGCTCTCATAACTTGTTTTGGGAAGTCTGGAGTGATTCTAATTGGTTTGCCTCTGAATGTCACTTGGCCCTTTGCTTTTGTTGCCTTTAAGATTCTCTGCTTGGCTTCCACATTGGTCATTTTGACAATTATGTGGCGTGGGGATCCTCTTCTTCAATCCTGTCTAAAGGGAGTTCTATAAGTTTCCTGGACCTGTGTATCGACCTCTTGCTCTATGTCTGGAAAATTTTCTGCTATTACTTCCTTGAAGAGATTGTTGATCCCTTTGGTTTCACTTTCTTTTCCCTCCTCTATTCCAATTATTCTTAGGTTAGCTCTCTTAAAATGGGCCCATATTTCTTCAATATCAGATTCCTGCTGTCGGATATTTTTTTCTAGATTAGAAACTATGCGTTCATTTTTGGATTGCTCATCTTCTAAGAGCGAGATTCTGTTCTCCATGTGTTCTAATCGGTTGTTTGTGCTTTGAATTGAGGCCTTTACTTCATTAATTGCATCCTTTATCTCTTTTTGGCTCTCTCTGAGTTCTTTTCGAAGCACCTCTATTATTTCTACAGTTATTTTCCTGATTTGATCTTCTAAAAATCTCTGATTTTCAGTTTTATCGGGTTCTGATGTTGTGGGGTTGTGGTCATTTATTGCTCCAGTATTATTCCTCTTTCCCATGATTTCGGATGTTTGTGCCTTCTCTGGGTTCTTCCCTTGGGTCACTATGACTTCACTTAAGGTGTTCTGGATCTCGAGTCAGTAGTATCTCAGACCCCACTACTCCTTTACTGGGTTTTATCACAGAGTCTCCGACCCAGAGAGTCAATAGAGGCTGCTTTAGACTGTGAGGGGTGCCAGGTTGCACGTTCTCCTATGGTGTGATATCTCTGCCACCGCCCCTCCCCTACTGGGTCAAGTCCCAGGGAGTACAGTACTGGGATTTCTCCTCTGTGGCCCGCAATTTAACTCACTGTTCTTGAATACGCAGATGTAGCTGTACTGGCCTTGCTGAATTTGGTGCTGCTGCCGCCGGTGGCAATATGGCACCACTGCTACGCCCTCGGCTGTGGGGCTGGTGTTTTTCTTCTTGGTTTTGATTTCCACTCTGAATCCCTGCAGCGTGTGCTGAGCTCGGCCACTGGGAGCTTTAGATGCTCTCTGCGCAGAGAAATCCCGCCTGGCTGTTCCGCAGTGGCTCACCTCGGCTTGCTGTAGCTGTCATGTGAATTCGCCGGTGCCGCCGGCAGTATGGCGCTGCTGCCGCGTCTGCCGCATCCTCGGGCATGAGGCCTGTTATCTCCTCTGTGGCTCTGTTCTCAGTCCGCTTTCTCTCTGGAGCCTGGTGATTTTTTGTTTCACTGGTGATGGTGTTTTCTGGCTATGAAAGGCGCTGATTTTGTGGTAATGGAGATTTGTTGTTAGCGGGGCTCTTAAGCCCCGCTTTTCTCGGTCGCCATCTTCCCGGAAGTCAGTTTCTAATTTTAAAAGAAACAAAATTTTTCTTTCATGCCTAATCCTTATCTCTATCCCTGAAAAATAATCAAAGCAAAACCCAAAATGTTTCCAAATAAAATGGTTTGTGTTGATGAAAGTATCAAGAAGTGGCACTAAAACACCTACATTCAGATGAGTGGTAGCTAGAATATTCTCTCCAAGATATGAGTTGGATACCTAATTCACCCTTCCCTCTAGTTGCCTCAGAACAAATTAATAGGGAGTCTCAAAGAAAACCCTCTACTCTAGAATGTGGGAATTCTTGTTGCTTTCAAGTGACAGTATTTTAAAATTTCTATAGATCTAAGTTTCATAGCCTGGGTGAACTTCAGCTTCAAGTAGATTGCTCTTTTATTTGCCACATTTACTTGTGATTTAACACCATCATTTTACTAAATTAAAAATAAACACCTTAATTTACTCTCTCTCTCTCTCTCTCTCTCTCTCTCTCTCTCTCTCTCTCTCCTTGGTATAAAGAGCACAAGGCTTAGAATAAGACATAATTTAGCTCTCAGCTCTATCATTTAGAAGTGTACCAAACTAAGTTAACAGGCTATGTGATGTGATAAAGTTTTCTTTCCATTTTAAAACTCTTTGAAATTCTGTTATTATTTGTTAGAAGTAGATCTACTTTTTTGAAAAAAAAATTAGGGGATCTTTAAAAGCATTTTTATAGAAAGACTAAGTTAAGTTTCCCCTGTTCGTTATGGGAATTGCAATTCTGAGCTTGTAAGGGCAGCTGTCAAGGTGAGCAATTTTACACTTGACCTTTAAAAATGTAGCGCGATTCTTGCAAAGAGATTTGGGAATAAAGCATTCAACCCTGAGATAGAAAATATGGGTGATGTTGTTAGAGTGCAATCTATGTAAGGCTCAAAAAAGATAATATTTGTGCTTTGCACTGGAAACCATTTGGATCTGTTTTATTTTCACACTTTCTAAAGCCCATTGGCATTTTGGAGGCTCATTGATTGTATGTAAGGTCCATATATCTTCAGGGATAAATAGGGAAGCACTATGAAGCTATGCTAAGTAATTCTTCTTATCTTTGCTTTTCACAATCATCAAATAGTAATAGACTCTGCTGCTCCAAGTGTAAGTAAGATCAATCCACTGGGTACCTGCCACATTGCTTCCTAGGGCCCCAGGACACAAAGACAACCTCATGCAGAATTGTAAACAGCCATTGAACTATTTTCTCCACTGATGAAATCAAATGAGGTGCCAGCAACAGAATGACAAGTCATTTGGGGATTGGAAAAAAAAATAACATCAGCTTCACGATGAATATTTTTTAAGGTACTGGAGATTGGATCCGGAGGCATTTTGCCTCTGGGTTACACGCCCAGCCCTTTTTTATTTTTAACTTTGAAACGAGGTCTTGCTAAGTTGTTGAGGGCTTTGCTAAGTTTCTGAGGTTAGCATAAAACCTGTGATCCTCCTGTCTAGCCTCCCAGGTGTGTTTCACCACTAGTCCTGGTTATTACAGGTATATGTCACCACTGCTGGATATGAATATTCATTAGAAAACCACCTTCGAGAGCTTATTTCAAGGCAGGCATACCTGGAAACATATCCCAGTTTATTTATATATTTATATGTGCATATACAAAGAGAAAAAGAAAAGAGATGGAAACAGGAGGAAGACAGAGAGGAGGAGGAGGAGAAAGAAGAAAGAAATGATTTCTTCTAATTTATATCTATACACACATACATGTTTATCTTTTGTCAATAATCATCCCAAATTGCTGCATCAAAACTATGTTCTACCTGGACATAATGGCTCATACCTATTATCTCAGTACTTGGGAGGCTGAGACAAGAGGACTACAGGTTCAAGACAAGCCTCAGCAACTTAACAAGATCTGTAGCAACACAGTGAGATCCTGATTCAAAATAAGAAATAAAAAGAGATGAAGGCATAGTTCAGAAATAGAATGCTTCTGGATTCAACCCCTCAATACCAAGTGAGAACCAAAAAACCTATGTTCTTTCAACTTCCGATAAAATATACCTAAATTAAAAACAGAAGTAGAAATTTTTTAGAGGGTAATGACATATACCAACTTGTGATAAAACAACCCAGATTTGCCTCAATTCCTTTTTTGTTTCAGAGAGAAACATCCCGTAATTAAAAAAAAATTAACAGAAGGTTTAGTATTGGTGCATCTAGTGAGTACACATGCTGTACAACTAATCATTTTCTGAAGGTTTTTAAATTATTTTTTATGACAAATAGTTCTTTACAGGAAAAATAGCTAGAAGAATAAATTCCTATGCTGATAAACTCCATGTCCCAGAATCTAGGGTAGCAGAAGTCTGAACAGGTAGATCCTTGAAGAAGCCATTGGTGGGTTTTAAGCAGCAGATGATATGAACTGATTTTTATTTTAAAAGACAACAGTCACCCTTGTGTAAAGAAAGACCATTAAGGAGAAAGAGAAGAGAAGAGGCAGAGAAAACTGGTAAGAATTTGTGCTATATTCAGGTAGAAAATGAGGAAAAATGGAATAAATTATAGGGAGGGTGTTGATAAAAATTTCTAGACCCTGAATAATTGTTGAAAGTGGTTTGGATGAGAACTTCTCTATAATTTTAAAATGAAGAATAAAGGAAACAGGAATCAAGTGTGACTCCCAAGTTTTGGAATCTAGCAGTGAGATGAATGCGAGTGCCGTTTACCGAGATAGGCTTTCTGCAGATGGATAGATATGTTGGAGTAACCATTTGTTCTTCTTCATTGACATCCAATGTCAGATTCTTATCAGATATTCAAATAAAAATGTCAGCTGGCAGTTATATTTGATTTTTGTGCCTAAGAATTTCTGATTTTATTTTTGTTCATATCTTTACAAAAGATAAACTATTTTTTAAATTAGGGTCTGAAAATGGAAGGTCCCTCTTGCCTAGAAGAAATTCAGGCTTCTTAGCTTAGTGTTTAAGACCACTCTCTGCCTACTTTCTTAGCCTGCTCAATCTCTATTCCTCTTTCACAATGTATGCTATATCCATATCAAGCCACCTGTATTTCCCCAGATACGTTGTGATGGCATATGTATCCATGTCTTGGCTTGTATTCTTTCTATTTGAAGCTCGTTTTTTCCTCTCTTTCCATATAGCTAATTCCTACTCAATCTTTAAGACTTGATTTTGAGGGCTACGCATCATTAAACCTTTCCTTAATCATTGCAGAGTTTGATAGTTTCTTTTACTTCATAGTAGTGCCCAAGGCCTCCTTCATCTGTCATATTTACCATGGAATACTATAATTATCCAACTGTCATCATCCTAGACTATACTGAGGATTCTTTTAATTAAGAAACATTTTATTTTTTATTTTTGTACACTTAGCAATGATAGTGAATGAAATGTATAGGTGATCAAATTGGTGGCCAAATGAACATTGCTTTATAAATTTTGAACCTCTTTGAGGAAGCTGTATCATAGGAAATTCCACAGTTCAGATTCTTGGAATTCTCCTGGAGTAGACAGGGCAAGGAAGAACTAATAAAAAAAAAAAAAACATTTTTTTTTTTTTTAGCACTGGAGAATGAACCCAGAGGCAGTCTACCTCTGAGTTATACCCCCAGCCCTATTTTATTTTATTTTGAAACAGGGTCTCAAGATGTTCCTGAGGGCCCAAGTTGCCAGTGCTGGCCTTGAGTTTGTTATCTTTCTGTCTCAGCCTTCCAAGTATTGAGATTATATGTATATACCACCATGCCCAGCTAGAAGATGACCTTTTTGAGAGTGATTTAAGTTATAGAAAATCTCCTTGAACAATTTTAGTGATTCATTTTTTTGAGGGTAATACATTTTACTCTTTCACCTAGGTTCTGTTGAAAAATGTAAATTTGGAGGAAAGAGTGATTAACATGTCATTAACTAATAAAAGATAAGATCCTATCATAGTAAGAGAGTCAAAAGTCTAGAGTTCTAGGCTGCATGTAATCTCAATTCTCTCCTTACCCTGAGTCATAAATTCAGCATAAGGACAAGGCTGTGAGGATAAATGAAAAGTATGGAGGATACTTTATCTCTACAATTAGATAATTGCCCAGTTAATTAATTAATTGCCCAGAGAGGCAAGGTATAAGATTATGGGATATAAATTAAGATACAGCCATGCACCACATAATGACATTTTGGTGAATGATGAGCCATATAGAAGATGGTGGTTATAAGGTTCTAATGAAACTGAAAATATCCTATTGCCTAGTATTTTTGCTGTACCTCTTTTGTATTTAGATATGTTTAGATACACAAACACCATGGTGTCATAATTGCTCACCATGGTCAGTACAGCAACATGCTTTCCAGGTGTGTAGCTGGAGCAGCAGGCCATACCACCTTGCCTTGGTGTGTAGCAGACTCTATCATTTGTATTTGTGCAAGTTTGCCCTATCATATTCCAAGAAACACAAAACCAACAAATGCTGCACTTCCAGAATGTGTCCCTGTTGGTAAGTGGCACAGGACTGTGCTCTTGAAAGCCTTGGGGTGGCAGGAAAAAGACATGCCAAACACAATAAGAAATGATTTTTATTTGGGGGGACTTAACGGGTGCAAGGAGTTTCATTAGAGAATTATCTCTGAAGAAAAACAATCATCTCTGTTATCAGTTAGCCATGGAGTCAGGGACCTTATGCTTTGAAAAAGCCAATCCTGATGAGAGGATTTTCCAAGACCCAAGTTCCTTGGTTTTCAAGTTAAGCCTAGCCAAATACAAGGGACTTCTTGCAATCCCCATTTCTAATCAAGGATACTGCCATAGCTTGTGTTCTGAGTTTCCTAATTTCTCTGGGAGGATTTCTTAAAATTATTTGAATTTCTATGCCCAAACTCACTTCCAGAAACTTAAAGCTTTACAGCCTTTTCTTGTGCAATTTTGAGACAGATTTGAGAGTTATCATTAGTAATACCATATAATAGTACTATTAAGAATCTCGGCACTAACCTCTCATTCATTTTCGGTGTCACGGGAGAGGGATTTACTTGAACTCCTGCAGAGCTGTCTAAGCCCTTCATCTTTCAGAAGGAGGCAGAAATGAATGCTCTAATGCTTTACTCTGTAGTGGGTCTGTGGGAATCTCACAGGCAAGACCTTAGCAGAGCCTATTAGCCTTGACACCACAACCTGTGTTATATGACTCTGTGCATTTCTTAGTTCTGGCAGCACTGACTAGCTTATATGTGTCAAATAAAATGTAATGATTGGACCTCTCTGTTTTTCCCAAGGGGATGAAGAAGGAACAAATATAAACCTTTTGGGGGTATGCAAAAGCTGAAAGGAGGAGAGGAGGAAGGGGTTGCTTTATTTATTTATTTTTTTGTACATTGTGATTATACATCAAGGTGATGTGCAGAGTGAAAAATAGATGCAAACAGCATTTGATGTGTGATTCCCTTTGGTTCCCACCTTACCATAGATAATCTTTACATTGATACAAAGTACTTCATGTGTGAACAAAGGATTATTTGAGTAGTAACCATTATCAGATATGCTTTTTCTCCTCTACCTTTTCTGTTTCTCTCTCCAGTGCCCCTCCTAACTACACTACTGTCTCCCCTCACTTATCTGAGGTCTTATTTGTTACCCAGTTTATCTTTAAGTTATGGCTCTTCACTTTTGATAAAAATATTGAATGCAATATCCTTTTTTATTTTTTGGTACAGAGGATGGAACCCAGGGGCATTCTACCTCCAAGCTATCCAGCACTATCTTTTATTCTTTATTTTTCGAAACAGGGTCTCACTGAGTTGCAAAGGGCCTCACTAAGTAGCTGAGGCTGTCCATTAACCGTGATCCTCTCTTCTCAGCCTCCCAAATGCTGGGATTACAAGTGTGCACCACCATGTCTGGCTTAAGGGCAATATACTTAAGTTTCATCCATTTTCCTGCAAATGACATGATTGTGTTATTTTTCATGGTTGAGTAGTATTTCACTGTGTGTATATATCATAATTTTTTACTCTGCTTGTTTGTTCATAGGCACCTAGGCTGGGTCCATTGTTTGGTCATTGTGAATTGTCCCACTAAATATATGGGGATGCAATCTGATTTCAGTTCCTTTGGGAAGATCCTCAAAAGTGATATGGCTGGGTTCTGTGGTGGCTCCATTCCCAGTCATTTAAGGAAACCCCATACTGATCTCCATAACCAGCTGTACTAATTTGCAATCCTATCAACAATGTAGAACCTTTTCTATTTCCCTACATCTTTTCCAAGATTTATTGTTTCTTGCATTCTTAATTTTTGACATTGTAACTGGGCTTACATGGAATCTCAGTGTTGTTTTGACTTGTATTTATCTGATTGCTAATGATATTGAAAGCTTTGGTTGTTTATTTTACCAGGTATTTCAAGGCCCTGTCTCCCAATTTTAGTCTCCTTAATATGTCTCTCTTTTTTTTTGTGGAGTACTGGAGATGAAACTCAGGGCATTTTACATCTGAGCTACACTCCCAGCCTGATATTTTAATTCTTTATTTCAAAATAGGGTCTCAGTTGCAGAGGATTTCACTAAGTAGTTGGAGCTTCTGCACACCATAATCCTCCTGTCTTAGCCTCCCTAATGATGGGATTACAAGCATGCACCACCACACTCAGCTTATGTCTCTCTTCTTATGGCTCTTCTGTGTGAATTCTTTGCTTAGTAAAGTTGGTCTACTCTTTGTCCCTCAAATATAAGTTTTCTATTCTCACCATATTAATTTTCCAAATGCTATTGTACTTATGCAAAATAAACTCTATTTTCCTCTTCATTTATTTAAAAATCTCTGAATTTCCCAAGTGCTGGCTCATGGTCTATCATCCATGTGAAGTCCTTCTGATTCCTGAAACTAGCAGTTATTTCCCAGTCTCACACACTCCCCACTCCCATCTGACTCTGAAATCTTTCCTTTAGTTGGGCCTTACTCTGTTCTGGACCCTGGGTTGGTGCCCATGGTCAAACATTGAGAAAATCAGATGAGCCTTTCCCTGCCCATGATGGAATTCTCAGTCCAGTAGGGTGGGGAGATGCCAACTACATATCAAATTGTAACTAATATATTTAGTGTTTACTATATGCCAAGGCTTTGATATGATTTTGGTTAATCTTGATAATAGTTTTATGAGATCTGGTGATGTATCTTATAAGACAACCTTTGTTATTTTTCTAGTTTTACAGATGAGAAAACTGGGCTTAACTTGTCCAAGTCCACCTAAAATGTTGTAGCCATCTTTCACTTTTCTCCTCCTCTTTTTTTTTCTTGTAATAATAATGAAGACCCTGTTGAGGTTGGGGGTGTTCAGTTTCCAGGGATTCTATATTCTCATACTAGCTTATACTCCAGTTGTTATCATTAGTAGATTCTTCTTTCCCACTTATCAGGAAGCACTGTATTTCTCCCTTGCACTGAATCATTGCTGGTGTCACATTTTTCCATGCAGGCATCTGTCTTTTTTTAGATTTCAGGATTGACCTTTAGCCCTCTTCTGGGATCAAGGAGAAATTACAACTCGGTAGATTATCTATGTTTTTCTTATTATTACAGTGATCCTCTTTTCTGTGTCTCAAGTGAAATATAACCTCAGTCATGTAGGCATAAAGCAAGAATGCCACTTTATGAGTTCTAGGAGATAAAGGAATATCAGAGAATAGGAATCAAGGGTGAAGTCAGTTTGAAAGTATAAAAGGAAAGGGCAGGGAATAAAACTTTGTGCTTGGAAGAGGAGTCAGATATTTAGAAACAAGCAGAAGGAGCTGGGAAAATGGAAGAGACAGGGTTGTGTTACTAGTATCTAAGGAGTCAACAGCACAGATAGGGTGAGAACAAGTCAGAAATATTTGAAAACAGAACATCCATGGGTGTAGGTGCCTTGATACCCATAAGGGAAAAACATTATATTTCAATTGTGAGTAGACTCAAAATGAGGGATTTAAGAGACTCTTGGAGGTGAATAGCTTTCACTATCCTTGTATAACCTAGCCTTTATACTTAGCATGCATCGACATGAAGCAGAAAATAAAATCAAACAAAGCAAAACCACCTACAAGTTTGAAAAGGAATGAACAGTACCTCTTACTGGTGACCATGCACATGAATGCCCAAACTGCCTCTTATAGGAAAAACAGTTAAAACTGCGTTATGTCAAATGTGACAATATATGTAAAACTGCTTAGCTAAACCTAGAATGGAAAAAGAATATAAAGTATCAGGATTACAAATATTTCTTTATTTAGGAATTATCAAAAAGAGATAAAAAATGTCCACATGCAACCAGATACTGGTAATAGTGTCATAAAAATTCCAAGAATGTAATGCTGATTTTATTTTTGGTCATTTAAGTGGTTTGTGATGACTGGTTGATAATTTATTTCCCAACTGAGCTTTTTCTAATTCTTTTGACCCTCAGTAATGATCTTCAATTTCTTGAGCCCGCCCCTTCACATGGCAATAAATCATATGCTATGGGACTGAATTCGATTTTGAAAGCTCTGTTCTTTTCTCTTTGCTCTTCATTGAATTTTTTCTCCCTGTCCAGACATACTGACATTATTCACCCATTGCCTTAGAGAAACTTCATCACAGCAGAAACTAAGAAGTATCAAATTCTTTTTACTATTCTGAGATTTTTATCATTTATTTATTTAATCTTTTATTGATGAACTATAATCAAACATCAATGATGATATTTAGAGTGAAAGAGACATTCATGCACATAGCACTCCATAAGCCAATCCCCTTCTCCTCCCCTCCTTCAGCTCCTATCCTGCTCCCTCTTCCTCCTCCCCATACATGATATTGAGATTGGAATTAATAAATTGTACACTTTTTATTGGTGCATCATATTTGTACGTAATAGCGAGAATAATAGTAATACATTCACATATGTCTATAACACTATGTGGTCTGTTTCCTTTCTTGTTCCTCCCCTTTACTTTTCCTCCTCCCTTCCCTGATCAGCTTTGAGTACTCTAATGCTCTATTGGTCTCTCTCATATTTAATGGGGTCCTTTTTCTTTTTTCTTTTTTTCTGTCTAGCTTCCACATGTGAGTGAAAACCTGCAACTTTGATTTTCTGAGTCTGGTTGGTCTCACTTGGCATGATGTTCCGCAGTTCCATCCATTTTCCTACAAGTGATATTATTTTGTTCTTTTTGATGGATGAGTAAAACTCGTGTGTGTGTGTGTGTGTGTGTGTGTGTGTGTGTGTGTGTGAGAGAGAGAGAGAGAGAGAGAGAGAGAGAGAGAGAGAGAGAGAGAGAGAGAGAGGAGAGTTTGATTGTGAGTATCACATTTATTTTTACTTGCGCTTTAAAAGTTGATTCCAGAACTGGAGAAACTGATGTTAAAGCAACACCAGATGTTAATTCACCCTGTGAGAGAGCTTGGTACAATCTGGGGGGTTACCTGGTCATTATTTGAATAAATAGTTTTCACTTGTGTAAACATGGTTTTATTATCTGTGTCCAGGAACTATGTTGTCAACCTCATTGCTGACCAGTGAGGACAAAAGCCAGTAGGGCTGGTGGCCATGTGGTAGGGCATATGCTCTTGTAGACTTCAGTATAACTCAGTCTACATTATAAACCTTTCCTGTAGAAAATGAATGTTTTAATGGATGATATTTCTTGAAACATCCAGGAATGGAGAATGGGCTTTGGACACCCAAGGTGATAATGGGGTCTCATAATTTAGGGTCTTTGAACATCCCCTCTTCCAATTTGCTGACAAATGGCAAAACTGGGCAAATGGAAAACCAAGTGTGAACTCTGGAGTGGTTTACTCATTGCTGTCCATCCAAACCAGATCTGCTAACTTTCACATCAATCCTTCCTCTCATTTTCTTTGGGTTAGTATCTTATAGTTTTATCAAATGAGGACATTTTATAATGTGAGGGCACGCAAGTATATAATTAATATTTGATAGATTGATCCTCAAGGCCATGTAGTAGACATATAGAAAAGGGCACAGGGGACAATTGAAAATCCAGTAAAAATGGGCATATCTTAATTATACATTATTTTGCATATTAACCACTACAAAAGTCAGTTGCATAATTCACCATTGCCAAACTATGGAACCAGCCGAGATGTCCATCAGCAGATGAATGGATTATAAAACTGTAGGATATGTACACAATGGAATTTTACTCATCTATAAAAAACACAATTACATCATTTACAGGGAAATGGATAGAACTGGAGGACATTATGCTAAGTGAGATTAGTCAGTCACAAAAAATAAGAAATCAGATGCTTTCCCTAATATGTGAAAGCTAAGGAGAAATGGGTCATAGGAGGAACTCTAGATGAAAAAGGAGATCCTATAGAGGAGCAAATAAGACAACATAACTGAGGGGATGGGAGGGGGGAAGAAAGAAACTATCTAAAGGATATATGTACTTAAATATATTGAAGTCAACCACTAAGCCAAGTATGGGAAGGAGGGATGGGGAGAGAATGGGGTGGGAATTGGGTAGGGGCAACTGGGTGATTTGTGCATGTATGTCTACACAAGTATTTTATCCCATTATGATATATGAATACAATGCACCAATAAAAATATTTTTTAAGAATAAATCCTATTCAGTGATAAAAAAAAGTTAGCAGTTTAAAACAAAGAACATTCATTTGCTTATGAATTTGGGCTGGTATCACTTGGATGCTTTGACTGGTGGTCTTGTCTATGGTCACTCATGGAGTTGGTGGTATTTCATGCTGGTCTGGTGAGTCTAAGATGATCTCTGTTGATGTCTGGGATCCTCTCTCTCTCCCCACCTCTGTCGTCTCTTTCTCTCATATAGTATTGTATTTGATAAAACTCTAGCCAATTGTTTTTTATATCATTGTCTCAGGGAAGAAAATGAATAGTAGTGGAATCTATGTAAGTTGCAAAGTTTCATATGATTGGAGCTCAGGAATCCCACAAAGTTACTTGATTAAGACAATTATAAGACCAGACTAGATTCAAAGGAAGAGGAGAATCACCTCTCTTAATTAAAGAGGAACAAGGTCACATCATAAAGAGACCTGGTAATATATATGGCAGAAATGGTTGGGACCATTTTTCCAAACAAACCATATGTGTATATGAACACTCTTAGCATAGTGGTCAGACTTATCTTAGGCAGTGAACAATGAAAAAATATGGTGGTGTTAGTGATGATGACAGTGAATTTAACACATGAACTACTATTTGTAGCTCCAAAGCTGAGGATCCTATCCTTTTCTTTTGAGTTAAATTATTTTGTATAATACATAAAAAGTTTCATTTGATCTTTCATCATGCTATTAGTTGTTGCCCAGCTACTGAGGATGAAAACATAATACTCAGGTTTTCTGAGAATATGGAGTAAGCAGTATGGCTTAATGTCTTCAGTTGACTGCCAGAGAGGGCAAGAGTAGAAGAGGTGATTATAAGTTGTGACCTCATTATTACTTTTTGAGGTAGTGGCACAGTTCTTCCAACTTCAATTTCAAGGTTTAAATGCATTATATGACAGGTTTGGACAAATTGTTCAAAATATTATACTGAAATATCTCTAAAACAGGATAAGCTGGGTGTGTTGATGCTTGCTTGTGATTCTAATATTTTGGAGGATAAGAATGGAGGATTGAAGTTTCCAGGAAAGCCTTAGAAACTTAGTGAGACTTTCAGCAACCAAGTGAGACCATGTTTCAAAATAAAATCTAAAAAGAACTGGAGGTATAGTTTAGATAGTTTAGAGATAGAATGTCTCTAGGTTCAAACCCAGTACCAAAAGAAAAGAAAAGAAAAAAAAGAAAATAGTAAGTGTGTGTGTGTGTGTGTGTGTGTGTGTGTGTGTGTGAGAGAGAGAGAGAGAGAGAGAGAGAGAGAGAGAGAGAGAGAGAGACCAAATCCTCAGAGACTATCTCTATCTCTAGCTTTGGTGTTTGAGGCAGTAGAAACTTATACATCTAGTGCTAATGCACCACTCAGAAGGTTTCATGAATATTATCCCTTTTTTAAAAGATGGAAATTATTCATTTGTTTTGAGGGTGAGAATGCAAATCTAAAAGGTGCCACACATATATAGGTTGCTTTGTTGTGGTAAAACTATAATTAGAAATCTCTGAGTGAAGAAAAAATAATAACAACAGGCTGGGCTTTGCTGGAGTGATAGAAAGATTAAAAACTGCCTAGGGCTGATAAACAGCACAGTTCACAGAATTTACCAGGATCCAAAGCTCCTGAAATCTGGCACACCTGAAGCTTCAGGCAGTCAGTGAAAGGTCTGCACTTGAGGCCTGTCCTTTATTTGTCAGTGTGACATCTCAGGCACCATCTGTGACATGTTGCTTTTTTGTATGTCATAAGAAATGGTTATTAGTGAAAAATAAAGACTTTTTGGTGCAGATTTTTACAGGAAAGTGGAAGGATGAGTGGTTACTTTTGAAGAGGAGAAGCAGAGCTAATCTTGCTTAAATTTAGTTGTATTTTTGGTCTATGGTGATGGCAGCACACCTAGCACATTGAGTCTGTAAAAATAGAATACTTTTCAAAGTAGAATGAGTCTCAAGGGCCACTGAATCCTTTGGGAAACATTACTTTTTCTTTATTTGTAGAGACAAAATAAGTCCTGATATTCCAAATTAGAGGTGGTTTGCTTCTAGGTTATTATACTCTGTTGTACACAGAATTTATTCAGATTCTCTATTCTTGTCAGCTTGAGCTTGTTACAGAATTAATCTTGAAGTAACTGAATCTAATTGACCTTTTATTGATGGACCTGTTGCTTGAACATCAGACTGAATTGTTGTAAACCCACTTGACTACACAATAGAGCCATCTTTACCTGGTCTGTTTCTACATGGAGAATGAGAAACAGAGAGCTGGGAAAAACCCTAAATTACCCCATCCCCTGAAATACCCCATCTTCCACTCTATTACTGCTATTATCAATAGCAATAATTTAATAAGTCTAATTCAATTAAGCTGATTAACTATATGTGTTGTTTTAAAATCAGAAATCATTGATTCCCAGTCACCCCACTTCATGATAAAGGATCACATTGAATAATATGGCTATTAGATAAGTTTACTTTACAGTGGTTTCTTTCAGAGTAACCCCAGGGATTATCTTTGCTAAAACTCTCAGATGATTGGCAAAGATTTGCTGAAAACTGCTAAAATTAAATATTTAGTTCAAAGTTGCACAGCCCATTTACAGTAGAGCTGAGGCAAATTCTATTCTGGAACTCTTCCTAGTACTCCATGACATTGATTTAAAGTATATATATATGTGTGTGTGTGTGTGTGTGTGTGTGTGTGTGTGTGTGTGTAATATTAAGGACTGAACTCAGGAACATCCTACTTTTAAGCTATACCTCTAGCCATTTTCATTATTTTGTTTTGTTTATAAATAGGGTCTTTCTAGATTGCTAAGAGACTCCCTAAATTTCAGGGGCTGGCCCTAAACTTGTGATCTTCCTATCTCAGTCTCCTAAGTACAGTGATTATAGGTGTGATCAATCATGTCAGGCTTGCATTCTGTTTTTTTTTTTAAATAATTACCTTTTAATAGTCGGAAGTCCTCAGTGGAGTAGGTTGATAATCACATCTTTTTTGGGTTGAACTCACAACTATGATTCTTTTGTTTCTTTTCCAGTTGACTGGTGAGAACCCATAACTGAAAGCAAAGACCAGATGTGACTCTAGAACATGTAAGCCTTATACTACAGCTTATTTCTTCACTCTCCTTAGATATTCTCTATTTCTATTTCTATTTCCCTTTTCTATTTCTAGCTAAGTCTACAGGTAGTGAGACATGCTGCCAGCTTCCTTCGTACTTGTTTGTATATTGCTCTCTTCAAGCAGATTTTTACAAACAACTAAGTGAAAAAGAAGGAAGCCAATCAACATTTGAGATTGATTCATTAATTTTTTGATTTAATATATCCTGGCTCTATTCCAAATAGTCTTATAGAATTTGAGGTAGTAGTAGAAAGAGGAAAGAGAAATCATAAAAACATTTTTGCTCTTATCAAGTTACATTTTTAGGTTGAACACCAACTATAAACATATATTTAGATACATAACATGTCAAGTGGTGATGAAAGCTATGCAGAGATAGGAAGGAAATATGTGGGGAAAGGGCATTGAAGTGTCCTTCCTGAAAGTATGAAGACTTATGTGGATGGGAATGTTGGGGAAACGAAAAGATAACACGGTTGAAGCTTACTGGACTGGTGGAAATGACAAGGGATAACCAAGAGGAGTATTAGGGTACCATTCTGTGATGCCTTGGAGATTAGCACAAGGAGAGAGACCACTGCAATGAACATCCTGATCTGTCTGCACTGTAGGAAATAAACTTGAGGGGTCAAGATCGGGAGCAGAGATTTGCAACCATCCAGGTAAAAAATCTTGGTCACTTAAGTGAGGGCAAGGGTGGTGGATATGAAGAGTGATGATATTTGTAAATGGTGAGTCTGAAAAAATTCATAAGGATTGCATGGGGGAAGTGAATCAAAGAAAGAACTTAAACATGATTCCACAGAGTCCAGACCATAATGGGAAACTCTGGAACAAAGCAAGTTGGAAGTGAAAATTCAAGATTAACTTTTGGACTTGTTAAGATTAAGATACTTACCAAAAGGAGGTGGAAACTAGAATTTGTAGTTCAGATAGTTCATTAGGCCCAGAGAAATACGCATTTGAAATCTTCAATATAGAGATGATGGCATTGAAAGCCATGACACTAGTGGGTTCATCTAGGCAGGAAGTAGCAGGAGTGGTAGAGATAGTGGCAGAGAATATATAAAAAAGTAAAATATTATAAAATACAAAAACCTCTAGTTAATGAGGCCTCAGTGGGTAGTAGGTCTACATGAATGCACCAAGGAAGGTTTAGTAATTGATGAACCCTGAAACAAGAGGCTGAGAGGGCCCTGTGGCAGTGGTGTCCCTAGCACTGTCAGCATCAAAGACAATGTAGGAGAGAGGGAAGAAGGGTGAGAGGAAGGGAAAGGGAAAGAAAGGGAAAGGGAATGAGCAGTACCTTCAAGAAGAGTCAAGATTCTTTAGAGAAAGATGATGCAAAGTTCAGAAAGGAGTTTCAAGTTGTGGTAGTTCTGTTGTTTCTGTTTTTGTTTGTTTTTATACTAGAAATTGAACCCAGGTGCATTCTGCTCCCTGAGCTATACCTCCAACTTTTTTTTTTATTATATTTTCATGTTTTAAAACAGGATCCCAGTACTAAGCCAAGCATGGGAGGGAGGGATGGGGAGGGAATGGGGTGGGGATTGGGTAGGGGCTAACTGGGCGATATGTGCATGTATGTCTACAAAAGTATTTTCTTTATACCACTATGATGTATGAATACATTGCACCAATAAAAAATAAATTAAAAAAAAAAACTAAATATATTAAACAATCTAGAATGAGAATGTAGAATTCTGCTGCAAAATTAAATATCTCTCTTGTAGGCTAATAAGTTTTCCATATGATTAGATCAAAATGAATAGTACATGTATAATACCCATTTTTAGACTGATTTCTAAACAAGAATCTTGAGATGAGTCCTATAAACATAATTAAAACATATATTGATTGCCCAGAGTATACCTGAGAAAATTAAAATCTATTAAAATTGTTAAAGATTTAAAGCCTGGAGAGGAAGTTCCATGGTTGTAAATCTTTTAAGACAGTGATAAAAAAGAAATATGTGTTGATAACAACTACTTGACATTAAAAACTTTCCAAAAAGAAGAATTTATTAAACTAAGTAATGAGGAAGAGAGTCATTAAAAATGCTATATGCCTTTTGACTCTGAATGTAGTCAATAAAACATATATTAATAAAAAATAAATAAATAAATAAAACAGGATCCCTTTGCACATGTTCAAAGCCAGCCGCACATGCTGGCTTAGGAGACCCCATTTCCAAATAAAAATGTACAAACAGGTCTGGGAGTGTAGCCCGGAGGTAGAAGGGCTTCCAGGAACCTCAGTACCACCAAATAAATAAATAAATAAATAAACAAACAAATAAATAAATAAATAAAACAGGATCCCTTACTAAGTTGTTGAGGGTCTATGTTGCTGAGGCTGGCCTTGAACCTGCCATCTTTCTGTCTCAGCATCCCAGGTACTGGGATTACAGATGTGTGCTGCCACTGCCATGAATAGGTATTTGTTGTTGTAGTTTTTCTCTATTAATAGACCAGAGTGATCCAAAAGGAAAGTCTAGGAATATAAAAGGAATATAAATAAATAATTTCTAAAAACTGTATTTTTGTTAACATCCTTGGTGTACAATAATTATATTTATGTAATGTTATCTTATGGAAGATGTACCAAAATTGGGCCAGAATTCTTCATACATTTTCATATCAGGAATAGTCTTTTATGTTGAGGGCCCAAAAACTAGATTATTTCTTTTCCCAGAAAGATAGATACTGACCCAAAAACAAAAGAAACTGAAGTAAACACTGGAACATCACTAAATTGATTTTCACCAGAATATAATCACACAGACAAGACCAGATCATTCCTCACCTTTTCACAAATTCTTTGGAAACCCAAATCATAGTCAGAAAGTTCCTTTGTTAAATTTAGAAAAAGAACTTGGATCATTAAATCATATATTTTATATAAAGGAATATATTACTTGTTCTTAAATTCTGGGGTTAAAAATATCATCAAGAATCTGATAAAACTGTATTATCTCCTAAGACAAATGCATTTAGGTCTGCATATACCACTGCATTTAATTCCAAAAGATCAATAATTGTTCATAACACCTCTGTGCAAAGCTGGATTCCAGAAAGCTTACCCCACTAAGGTTCTTTCCAGTGAAATGTTGACATACATGTTTACATGTTGATAGAAGCAAAATGAAAGCCTCTATACCTAGCCTACCTAGCCTCTATTCTCCCTTGTCTGACTCTCTGCCCTGGCCCCTCCTCCTGAACTCCTTGAATTGTCCTACATCCAGCAATTAAAGTCATAACTCTGGGTATTCAGGGTTCCTGGAGGCCTCTCCTCCACTGCTAGTTTGTGCTCACTGTGACTGGTTGGTACTTGTGCCCTACCAGCTGTTAAATATGTGGAATATTACGATGGGCCTGGTGGCGCACACTAGTTAATCCCCCAACTTGGGAGGCAGAGACAGGAGCTAATCCAGCCTCTCTGGCTTAATAGACCCTGTTTCCAAGTAAAAAAAGGTATAATAGGTCTGGGAGTGTAGCCCGGAGGTAGAAGGGTTTCCAGGAACCCCAATACCATCAAAAATATATATATTTGGAATATTACTCCATCTCATTCTTATATTATAGATGTAGACAGAGGAGGAAGAGGAGGAGGAGGAGGAGGAGGAGGAGGAGAAGGAGGAGGAGGAGGAGAAGGAGGAGGAGGAGGAGGAGGAGGAGGAGAAAAAAGAGGAGGAGAAAGTGAAATACAAATTTATAAAATGTCCCTTAGCATTCCTGAAGAATTTCTAGTACTTTCTCAACCCCTTATATACATTGTTCAACATATGAGTTAATACAGTAAATTGCTATTTGCTAATAAAATTAGGTGCAACTTAACTCATTTGGTTGAAACAATCACAAGCTAAATTTTAATTTTTAAGGACTTGCTAATTCCTCCAATATGGGTAGATTTCACAGATCATCTGTCAGGATACTGTCTTATTTTACTTCTTTATAGGATTTTAAGAAACAATAATTATATTCCCAAATATCATTAACAAGTTTAAGAAATATAATTTTCTAAGTATTCTATTCAAGTTTTTAATGTGATAGATGATAAAATAAAGCATTGTCTCTTACAAAATGAATTTCCAATGACAACACCTATGATATTTCATGAATTAAGAGGACTCAGGAATGGGATATAAAAAGGAAGTTGATTGTTCAATAATTAAATATTTTTTGTTGAAATGTCATTCTTAATGGAATTGGAGATGATATGCTTATATTTTAGTGTATTGGAAGAAAGAGAATATCCTTAGTTATTCATGAAATCTGAATGGTAAAGGAAGAGAACATTATAGAAATATGCATTTCTGCATGGCAATAGGTGAAAGATGTCAGAAAATAAAAGACCAAAAGTGTCGTTTTTCATTCAACTATGATTTGTAATAAAATGAGTGGCTTTGCTGTCCCTTTAAGAGATTTTGCTATTTTTATAAGTGATAGTGCATCTTATCAGGTAGAACAACCTGTTCCTAACAATGACAGTTGTCAATTATCAAGTTGCTAGGTCATGCTTGGCATGATGAACACCAGGATTTTCTCCTATCACTCTGGCCATTCCTTCTGAGATTTTTTGGCAGACTTTTTTTCTATCTAACACTAAAGTTTGGAGTACCTCAAGACTCTGTCCTGGACACTCTGTCTTAGCACACCATAGCCATGGCTTCAATAGTTGTCTAGTCTTGATGACTCTTTAGGTTTTTACAATTTTAGCTTAAACTTAATTTTGAGTACCAGCCTCTACTATCCAGTAGCTACTCATTTGTCATAAGGATAACTCAAAGAGTCCCTCAGCTGTATTCAGTTTCTATATTTAAGCTCACTTGTATGCCTAGTCCTGTATCTTTCATTTCACAGAATCATTATGATAATGTCTTATACAGGAACATGAGTCAGTCTTGACAATTTCCTCTCATCCCCCTTATTAATGATATCATAGTTTTTACTTTTACCTCCCAATATCTTTCAGATCTGTCTTATACCAACACTTTCACAAATTCTGATGCAAGCCTTCATTACCAATTTATTTTCAGTTGGGGCCTTTTTCAGCCATTTCTCTACAGTAATTGCCCAAGACATTTGCCCCAAACAGATCTGACCATATGACCCAATTGCATCCCTGAGGAGCAACATTGGAGGCTTCATTAAAATAATTCTGCAGCTAGGTATGGTGGTACATACTTGTAATCCCAGAATTTGGGAGTCTGAGATATGAGGATTGCAGGTGCATGGCCAGCCTTAACAACTTAGTAGAACCTTCCATGACCTAGTAAGACTCTGTTTCAAAATATAAAAATAAAATAGGACTGGGGTTGCATCTCAGAGGTAGAATGCCCCTGGTTCAATTTCTAGTACTATAATAATAATAATAATAATAATAATAATTAATAATAGTCGGTCACTATGCCTGTCAACAAGTAAGCATCAGCAAGCCATCAAGAGGCTGGGCTGGTACCAAGAGTTGCTAGTATTATTTTAAATATTTTATTATTATTATTATTATTATTATTATTATTATTATTATTGTATTATTTTAAATATCCAGAGCCCTGTGTGTAGGCTTGTAATCCTGGTACTTTGGATACTGAGACAGGAGGATCACAGGTTTAGACAGCCTCAGAAATTTAGTGAGGCCCTGTACAACATAGTGAAATTTTATTTCAAAACTAAAAATTAAAATAGGGTTCAAGGTGTACCTCAGAGGTAGAAGGTCTCTAGATTCAATCCCCAGTACTACAAAAAGTAAAAATAAAAGTATATAGTTAACCTGGACACTCATTGATAGGAGGCAGGAGGAGAAGTGAGGGGGAGGACATCAAGTACTGTGTGAATGTATGCCATTGTTAATATGACCCACATTATGATATGAAACTATAGTATACCAATAAAATAAAAAAATATGCTAGGCTCTGATTTTTTATGAAAAAATGACCAAACATCCTATCTTACAACCCAAATAAAACTTAATTTTTGATTTTCAAAAAAAGTATATAAATAAAATATCCAGTTTTCCCCAAGAAACTTAAAGATATATAAAGAGACAGGAAAATATGATCTATTCACTGGGGAGACCAAAGCATTAGAAACTGCCTGGTAGAGCAACTAGAAGTTGGATTTAACCTAAGAATGTAAGTGTGTGTGTTGTGTGTGTGTGTGTGTGTTTGTGTGTGTGGTGTATTCAAAGAACTAAAGAAGACCACAAATAATGAAATAAGGGAAGCTATGATGAAAATGTAACATCAAATAAACAATTTCAATGAGAAGGTAAAAATTACGCCAAAAGAACCCAAATGAAAATTTTGAAGTTGAAAAGGTTGAAATAAAAAAATTTACTAGAGGACCTCAAAGGAATGTTACTGACCATGTAAAGTAATAAATTGCTGATACAAGCTACATCATGGATGAAACATGAAAATATTGTGCTAGGTGAAAGAAATCAGTTATATAAAATGATCAGAAAAGCAAGCCTCCAGAGACACAAAATAGATTAATGACTGCTTAGGGCTGAGGTAGATGGGAGGCTAGGTGGGTGAGATTGAAAGGTTTTAGGATTTCTAGAGGTAATGAAATGTTCTAAAATTGATGGTGGTTTGGTTGCCCATATTTGTGAATACTGCAAAAACCACTGCATTGCATAGTTGCAATGAATGGATTAAATGTGAATTACATCTCTATGAAGCTGATATTTAAAAAACAGGTGCATGTTGGTGCTACTGTGTTGATTTATGATCAGGTACTGAAGCTTTATCCACCATTACTTTTACACCATCCATGCACATGGCAACACAGCAAAAATAAATACCAACATGATACTGTTGTGAAATGGCTTTGACTTCACAGAACACCTGGGACACCCAGGGACCCCTGACATCTGGAGACCACACTGTTTAATAGAAAGTATTATATAGAGCAACACTCACATGGTCCCAAGCAATACTTTCCCTGGAGAGAGGTTAGTAAGCAAGGTTTCACTTGGATCTCATTCAAGGACTTTGAATCTCTCAAGAAGCCAAATGCCATCTTTATAAATTGTTTTCACCTATAGAATAGTTGAGTGTCATGGGCACCAAGAGAGGAAGACAAACGGATCTCTGGTGTATTTCATTTTCAGTGTAGAATTGCACCAGTAACAATAAATATTTGTTGTGAATGAATCCATAACCCCTTACAAATTACTCTTTGGTTACATTTCTGATTGCTTTGTTACAGGCAATAAACACTGCCAGGCAGCAGACCTCTGATGCTTTTTAATCAAATAACAGAATCCTGAAAAGGTCAGAACTGTAACTTATAAAAACACTTTTCACAAGCTGTCCCAAAAGGAATGAATGATCAAAATGTGAGTGATTCCTTAAGCAGAAATACCATCCAAATATGGGAATCAAAAGCACATTGTTTCAAGGGAAGACAGCATTGAGGACAAGTTGGAAAAAGACAAATTAATCCTGTGCTTTGGACAACCATCTTCCTTTTTCTCTTTTCTGTTTAGGTTTCAGAAATTAAATTATCTTTATGGGTTTGAAAAATCTCTTCCTCATATAAACAAATGGAAAGAATCACTGTGCTACCAATCAGTTTAATAAAACAATTTTGTCTGTGCCATATGGAATTTATTTACTTTTACAAGCAATTTCTCCCAGCATAATTATAGCTCTCTGACCATTCATTGCATGCAATTTTATCTGGGAGGGAGATGCAAAGACAGGAGGGTGCATTTGCATAATCTTGAGGCCTGCAGAAGTTGCCAAGCATATAGTTTTATTGGTTTTCTTGTTGCTTTTTATCAGTCAGTTTCCCTGTTTAAGTACAATATGCCACTTGATATAGGCTTGTTCTTTGCTCCTTAGATATTACTTTAAAAAATTTTAATTGGCTCATTGTAGTCATATATCTTAATGGAATACAAAATGGTGGAGACATACATGTACACAGTACCCAATCAGCCCTTAGCCAATTCCTGCCCTATTCCCTTCCCTTCCCTCCTTTTCATGTGTGACTTAGTGATTGACATTGATATGTTTGTTAAAGTACATCATGTACATTAGAGACTTTTCCTCTTCACCCTTCCCATTCCTAAAATTAGGTTGCCTTATCTGCTCATTCTTCATCGAGAGTTCCTCCTATGGCCCATTTTCTCCCTAGCTTCCACGTATTGGGGAGAACATCCAATATCTTGTTTTCTGTGACTGACTAATCTCACTTAGCATGATGTCCTCCAGGTTCACCCATTTCCCTGTAAATGATGTAATTGTGTTTTTCTTCATGGCTGAGTAAAATTCCATTGTGTACATATCCCATAATTTTGTAATCCATTTATCTGTTGATGGACATCTTGGCTGGTACCATAGTTTGGCAGTGGTACATTGTGTAGTTATAAACATAGATATGCATTCATTAGTTTAGTCGTTTGGTTTCCATTCTTTTGGGTAGATACCCAGAAGTGGTATTGCTGGATCATATGGTAAGTTCATTCCTGTTATTTGGAGGATCCTTTATACTGTTTTCCAAAGTGGTTGCACTAATTCTCAATCCCACCAACAATGTATTAGAGTTCCTACTTTTCCATAGCCTCACCAACATTTGTTGTTGTTTGTGTTTTGAATGATTGTAATTCTACTTGGTGTTAGGTAAAATTTCAGCGTAGTTTGGATTTGCATTTCTCTAATTCCTAATCAAAGGAGTATAAATAGAAAAAGAAGAACTCAAACTTTCACTATTTGCAGATAATCTGATACTATACTTAGAAGACCCAGCAAACACAGCTGAAAGGCTTATAGAACTGATCAACAAATTTAGCAAAGTGTCTGGATACAAAATCAATCTTAAAAAATTGGAAGCTTTTCTGTATACTAACCATAAATCCACTGAAAATTAAATTCAGAAAACACTTCCATTCAGGATATCTCACAAAATATAAAATACTTAGGAATTGCCAGGCGTGGTGGTGCATGCTTGTAATCCTAGCATTTGGGAGGCTGAGACTGGAGGATTGTGGTTCACGGACAGCCTCAGCTACTTAGTAAGGTCCTCTGCAACTCAGTGAGACCCAGTTTCAAAATAAAGAATAAAAAATAGGGCAGGGGGTATAGCTCAGAGGTCAATTGGCCCTGGGTTCCATCCCCAGACCTGCAAAAAAAAAAAAAATACTTAGGAATAAACTTAACCAAGCAGTTAAAAGACCTCTACAAAGAAAAATTTAAAACATTGAAAAAAGAAATCGAAGAAGACTTTAGAAGATACAAAGATCTCCCATGTTCATAGATAGGCAAAATAAATATCAAACTGGCCATACTTCCAAAAATGATTTACAGATTCAACACAGTATCCATTAAATTACCAAGGTCATTCTTCACAGACATAAAAAAAAATCAGTCCTTTAATTCATTTGGAACAATAAAAAACCCAGAATAGCCAAAATAGTTCTCAAAAACAAAAACCATGCAGGAGGAATCACAATACCTGACTTTAAACTGTACTAAAAAGCCATACAATATTACAAAGCCATAGTAATAAAAAGAGCATGATACTGGCACAGAACCAGGTACATAGGCCAATGGAGCATAATAGAAGACTCAGAAAAAAAAATTGCACATTTACAGCCAATTGAGTTTTGACAAATGGGCTAAAAACCTATACTAGAAGAAAGATAGCCTAGTCAACAAATGGTGCTGGCAAAACTAGATAACCATATGTAGAAAGATGGAAATAAATTTCACTTTCTTATCCTGCACAAGATTCAACTCAAGATGAACAAAAACTTGGAAATTAGAGACCTTGAAGCTCTTTGAAGATGGCATTGGTCCAACACTGCAACACATAAGCACAGATAAAAAACTTTCTCAACAATACCCAAAGGCACAAGAAACTAAAAGGCAGAGCATTACATGGGATTGCATAAAACTGGTGAGTTTCTGTACAGAAAAGGAAGCTATCAAGAATATCAACTAAGAGCCAACAGAATGGGAGATGATTTTTGCCACCAACTCTTTAAATGGAGAACTAATATTGAGAAAATACAAAGAACTCAAGAACTCAAGAAACTCAGCACTAAGAAATAACCCAATAAAAAATGATCAAGTTATCTAGATAGGTACTTTACTAAAAAAAATTTCAAATGGCCAATAAATTCATGAAAAAACACTCAACATCATTAGCAATCAGAGAGATGCAAATCAAAACTACCCTTAGATATCTTTTTTTAAAATTTTTTATTGGTGCACTGTATTCATGCATCGTAGTGGGATACAAAGTTTTGTAGACATACATGCACACATCGCCCAGTCAGCCCCCACCTGATCCTCACCCCATTCTCTCCCCATCCCTCCTTCCCGTGCTTGGCTTAGTGGTTGACATCTAGTATTATAGCAATTTATCCAAAATTAAAAATGATAATCTCACATAACAGTTTCATTTGTGTGATACCAAGCTTTTGATAACTTAAAGATAACATTTCAATATTTCTTTTTGCTTTCTTTCTTACCAAAGAATATTTTTTTCTTTTCTTTTTTTTAGGTGAAACTAGATATCTTTTAAGCACTAGTTCTTGAGGAAAACAGAGAAGAAAGGCTGGCAAACTAAATGGAGATGCTCAGTAATTTAGCAGCAACACAATAATTGGTTGAAATATTTTAAAACCTGTCTTGCAACACCAGCAACATTATCTGCAACAAGAAAGAAAGTAAAGGCAGAATACATGCACATGAATTTCCAAAGGTCACTATTTTTTGTTTATCTGTTTTTCATAAAATTATACATTTGAGTAGTCAGGTAGTAGTCCATGGCTTGGTATGAAGGTCATTTCTTCCCTACTCCTACTATTTCCTACTTCCCAAAGGAATTATTTTTAGTTCTTTTGGTTGATTGCTTTGGTTTTGCCTCTATATTTCTAAATAGCATGCACACACACACCACATGCACACACACACATATAGATAGATTGCTATTTTTGTATTTATCAGTTTTAGGCATTATCAATTTTTTTCCTACTACAGGAGATGAGAATTTATCTTTTATCTTTTCATTTCATAACCCATCCATGTATATTTCCAATTGTTGCCCACTCTGCTCAGTATATTTAGTAAACATTTATAGTAATGAGATTACTTTTCCTTTCCTGTACAACATACTTTTCTTGCCCAGATTTAGTGATAATTGCCTAACTTAATTTGTGGCCATTCAGACACACTATAGCTCAATCCAAACAATTTCATCATTAGCCTCAAAATTTCTATGGCCTATCTTTGGTGGTAGGTCTGTTTCCTGGATCCCATGTTTTTCCTTTTGGATTTACTCCAACATCTTATTATTTTCTTTTTTCCTTTCTTTCTTCCTTTCCTTCCTTTTTTATCCTTTTTTCCTTTTATTTTTGTGGTGCTTGGGATTGAACCCAGGGGCATTTTACCTCCAAGCTCTATATCCTGCCCTTTTTAAAGAAAAAAAATTAATTTGAAACAGAATCTACTAAGTTCCTGAGTACCTCACCAAATTTCTGTGGCTTGCTTTGAAATTGTAATTTTCTAGTCTCAGCCAGCCAAGTACTGGGATTACAGGAATGTACCACTATACCTGGTTTACTCAAACAAATCTTTCTGAAAATTTATGCATCAGAAATATGATGAAGTTTGATAGCTCTTTCAGGACTTAAAACACACCTAATCTATTCTCTACCACAAGTAAGAGTTTGTCTTGGACAAAAATGTTCCAGACTAAACATCTTTCCTTAGAATTCTTCAGGCTGTTTTGATTTTTCTAAATTTCACTGAAGAAAAGGCTGGTGATATCTGATCCTTGTGCAATGATGTTTTCCCCTCCAATAACTTGAATGATCTTTCTTTGACCCTAATATTCTGCAATTTCAAAACACTGTTCTTTGTGTATTTTAATTTACTCATTGTGCTGAGAATATTTCAGCTCTATTTAACTTAGAAATGCATGCTCTTCATTTTTGGATTTTATTATTGACATATTTTGATGATATCTCTCATTTTTTATTTGATATCTATTTTAGGACCCCTGTAAGTGGATATTGAGCTTCTTGGACTGGCCCTCAGATTTTCTTATTTTCTTTTTTTTTCCTTATTATTGCCTTCATGTGTATTTCCTTCACTTTACTTTTATTTTTGGTTGTGGGGATTGAACCCAGGGACAATCTACCTCTGAACTTCAGCCCCATTTTATTTTATATTTCATTTTTATGCCTTTATTGGTGCACTATAGTCTCACATTATCATGTAAATCATGTTGACATATACATAACACTTGGTGCCCTCCCCATTTTCCTCCCTCTCAATACAGAGTACTAAGATTGTCATATTTTATTTTATTTTATTTTATTTTATTTTATTTTATTTTATTTCTGGTACTGGGGATGGAACCCAGGGGCATTCTACCTCCAAGCTACACCGCTAGCCCTATTTTTTATTCTTTATTTTGAAACAGGGTCTCACTGAGTTGCAAAGGGCCTCACAAGTAGTAGGTGAGGCTGTCCTTGAACTGCAATCCTTTTGTCGCAGCCTCCCAAATGCTAAGATTACAAGTGTGCAACACCACACCCAGCTGAAATATTTTATTTTTTGAAACAGTCTCAATAAGTTGCTGAGGGACCCACTAAGCTACTAAAAGTTGGTTTCAAGCCTGTGATCCTTCTGTCTCAGCCTCTGAAGTACTGGAATTACAAGAATGTGCCACTATACTTGGCTTGATATTACACTTTAATAAGCCTACAGAATTTCTCATTTCTTAAAACATTTTTATTGGAATGTTGATTTAAAATTTTTTCTTTTATCTTCAAAAACAAAGATGGTTTTATTTTTATGCTTATGCTTATTTTATGTTTATTTTTTTCTATATATCAACTATAGATTCTACAATTTTTTGTTGTTTTGCTTTGTTCTCTGATTTTCAAACTAGATAATTTCCTCTATCATATTTAGGAGCAAAGTGTTTAAAAGAGCTTTTAATACTCTCTGCACCTGGGTTCTATTAAATAAAATAAGGTCCACTTTTTAAGAAACTGCCAGTATGTGTGTGTGTTTGATAGAAGAGTGTGGGAGTATGCTTTGCCAAACTCTAGCTGTTCAGCCTTCCAGTTAAAAAGCAAGGTTTGACCTGAGAGTAAGGCCACTACAGAATTTCAGTTTTGGTCAAACCTTTGGGTAACAGCAGCAGGCATAACTTCAGATTATGCATGCTGACAGTCTTCCAACTGAGCCCGGATCACACTGCAAAACTATGAGCAAATAAAGAGTTAATATTTGAAGATACAGTCATTTGGAGCAGATTGTATTCTGAGTGGAAGAACAATGGGATAATGAGTAAAAATATTTGAAACAATAAAAACAGGGAGGATGCATTCAGAGTTTGCAAAAGAAAAAAATGTATAAAACAGCTGGGTATCAAATAGGCTCCTGAAATGCTCCATGGAGAAAATAAGGACTGAGCTCCTTTTCCTAAGAAATGATAAAATATAGAGTGGCAAGAAATATTGATAATAAAAGAAATATCTATGAAGTAGCATGGTTAGGAATCTGTGCCTAATTAGATTCAGAGGTAAAGGGAGAGGGCAAAATGCTGGAGGATGCACATGTTTCTGACTTAGGCAGTTAGGTAAAAGGTCTGATCATTCCCTCAGGATAAAGCAAGAATGGAATTTCCTGGGAACTAATGTTACTCTCATTAGTCCAGTTTGAAAAATGTTGAATTACAGGTGCATTTTTCACATTAGTATTATCAGATCCTGTAGTTAGGGCTTATAAAGTGCAACTGATTTTGAATGTGAGATGTAGACAAAGTGCCTACAAAATGACCCAGCTATAATTTATGAGAAGAAGAGCTCCACAGAGAGGGTTTGATGATGCTCTGCTTCAAGAAATGGAAAAAGTGAGAAAGTCAGGCAGAGGCAGTGCTCTCAAATCAGGTCCAGGAGGATGACTTCAAGGAGAGCCCTCTTACTCTGGGTTGTTCATCCCTCCCATGAACACTCATGCAGTAAACTTGTCCACCTGGCTCTAGTTTTCCTTGATTCCTGAAAAGAGTTATGGGGTAAAGATAAATCAGTGTTTTATCTGGGCAGTATTGTACTATATACAACATTAAAATGGTAAGAATTTAGTCTTTCTTTCTTTCTTTCTTTCCTTCCTTCCTTCCTTCCTTCCTTCCTTCCTTCCTTCCTTTGTGGTACTGGGGTTCCTGGAAACCCTTCACCTTAGGGCTACTCCCAGAGCTATTTTATATTTTTATTTGGAAACAGGGTCTCTTAAGCCAGCAAGGCTGGCTTCAAACCTGCATGATCCTCCTGTCTCCACCTCCCAAGCGTGGGGATTACAAGCATGCGCCACCATGCCCAGCATGAATCTAATATTTTGTTTTGTTCACTTTGGCCATGTATTTTTCATTGAATCTGCTCCAAATTCAGCATTATAAATAATGTATGGTTGAAAATCTTTGTCCTGCTATATACATTATTCTTCTGTAATTTTCTCACTTTTTCTTTTTAGCCAGGGAGATAGTAGCACAGCTGTCCCTTGGTGGGTGCCAGGATCTCTCTGCTGCTGTCTGGCATGTACTTAAGACAGGGGATGCATCTTCTCACTCCCTGGAGTAAACAGTTCACTTTGCGGCTGTCCTGTGCCTGATCTGGCTGGCTGTCCCACTGCCTCTATGGAAGTGCTAAACTCTTTTCTTCTGGGCTTTGCTGATACTAAGGGGAAAGAGACAAAAGCTTAGTTTATACACATTTCTGTATGTTTTGGAAACTTGGATCACCACACAAAGAACTATAGGATTAGTATAAACTAGAATTAAAGAAATTTAATAATTCTACATCTTAAAAATGTTTGTTTTGCTTTATGGTTGGGCAAAATTCCATTGTGTACATATCCCATAGTTTTATAATCCACTCATCTGTTGAAGGACATCTTGGCTGGTTCCACAGTTTGGTAATAGTGAATTGTGCAGCTATGAACATGGTTGCTCGTGCATTAGTTTGGTTTTGGGTCTTCCATGCTGTTTTCTAAAGTGTTTGCCTTAGCAAATTATGGCATTTACAGTGAAATGTCACAAAAAATTAGGAAATCAGATGCTTTCCCTAATGTGCGAAAACTAGGGAGAAATGGGCAACAGGAGGAAATCTAGATGAAGAAAGGATACTATAAAGGACTAATTAAGGTGACCTATCTGAGGGGATGGGGGAAAGAAGTAAACTCTTTAAAGCACATGCACATGATGTACTTAAACATATCAAAGTCAATCAGGAAACCAAGCATGGGAAGGAGAGAGGGGAATAGAAGGGGTTAGGAATTGAGTAAGGGCTGATTGGATGATACATGCATGTATATCTCCACAAACTTTTTTCATCTCATTAAGATGTATGACTAAAATGCACCAATAAAATTTACTTTAAAAAATCTTTGTTTTGGGGGGGTATTTGGGATTAAACTCTGCATCATTCTACCTCTGAATTCTACACCAGTCCTTTTTGTTTTTTAAAGGGTCTGACTAAATTTTAGAGGCTGACCTTGAACATATGATCCTCCTGTCCTAGCCTTCCAGGTAATAGGAATACAGGCATGGCTACCATGTCTGGCTTAAAAAATTTTAACACTAAATTAGTTTTAATTTGGGACATTTTTAGGTAACTGTGACCAGTGAGCTTCCCAGTAGACTCTGAAATTTTTTTTCACCAACAGATGGACTGTTCTACAGCTTTGATTTAATGTTGATGACATTAGCCTAGTCAATAACATCAAAGTGTTCTATTGAAGCAAAAATATAAGATAAACGAAATATTTACACACTAATAACTCTTTCTTGCTATAAATGTAAAATACTTTCACATTTTGTCATGGCAGTTTTTCTGTTTCTGCATTGGCAAGTATTATAATGATGTTGTAACATTTAAAAATCAGTCAGCATGTACTAATGGCTATTCTTTGCCAAGGCTATTGGAGAAAAATCTAATTCATTGGTGTGGTCCAATCAAACATGATAGATGAATAAATAGAGACTCCTAAAAAATAGAAACAAAGTAAAAATTTTGGCCATTCCAGCAATGTTCACAGATTTTTTTAAAAAAATTGGCAAGCTCACCTGTTTTGTGTCTTATGAGATTTTTCTCCTCTCCTCAGTCTGACAGTATACCATGTGGTGCTGATACTGAGATGATTATGTTTGTAACATCTTTTGGTTTTTCAGGATGCCAAGTTATTTTCTCTGTCAACATATAATTTGATATTCTCATCTTGAGCCAAATTCATAAAATAAAGAAAGGGCAGAGAAGTTTCTCCTTCTTCAAGCTTTAGCCAACAAATATAATTTTTATTTATTACCAGATGAAAGTAGCTAAAATAAAGGATAGTTCTAGTGATGTATTGTTGATTTTCAATATTTATAGTAGCAGCCACACAATTTATGTAGAAAATAGCCCTGTTTATTATTTTCAAAGTCTCAATTTTCTTTAAATATTGACATTTTGTTTTTTAAAATGACTATCCATTCTTGTTTTAAAGCCTAGTTTCTATTCAACCTAATTACATTTCTCTGCAGCTTTAAATTGAGAATAACTTTAGAATTCTCTGGCAGCTTCTTTTATGACCTACGTGGTTAAAGTTCAGTTACAAGTGGAGGATGCTACTTATCTAAATTTGAATTTTAATGACAGGAATGCTATTTATTTGTGAACACTTGAAGAATAAGAAATATCTCAGCATTCTCTCTGATTAATACTATCCATCGTTCACAAATATAGAAAATATGCTGCACATACACTGTGAATTCTAGCTTAAATGCTCAAAGAAGCACTCCTTTTGAGTGATTCTTATTTGAAATGAGATACTAGAACCATTCAGTACCAAATTTTGATTTTTAGATCACAGGTTTTGGCCACAGTAATAATCTCTGCATATTCCTGTAAGCCAAAGGAATGTCTAAATCTAAAGAAAGGAAAAGAAATAGAAGGAAAGAAAAACACGAGAGAATTGAGTTATATTTTTTCATGACATTAATACCTATAGAAAGGGTGTCAAAGACATGAGAGCCCTGGGTTATATGTGTGTAACATCAGCTGGGCAGGTCATAGAGTGTTTGTAGGTATGGCTTACTACAGACAGAAATTTAAAAAACAAAAACAAAAGCAAAACCAAGAGTTGTGAGCAGTGATGGTTTAGAAAAATAAATGGCTACCAAAAGAATAAAACCCAAAATACCAAACTAATGCATGAGCAACCATGTTCATAGCTCCACAGTTCACCATTGCCAAACTGTGGAACCAGCCAAGATATCCTTCAACAGATGAGTGGATTTCAAAATTATGGGATATGTACACAATGGAATTTTGCCCAGCCATAAGGGAGAACAAAATTATGGCATTTACAGTGAAATATCACAAAAAATAAGAAATCATGCTTTTTATAAAGTGCAAATATTAGGGAGAAATGAGTAATAGGAGGAAATCTAGATGAAGAAGGGACTCTATAGAGGAGCTATTAAAGTGACATATCTGAGGGGATAAGAGGGAGGTTAATGGAAACTCTTTAAAGCATGTGATGTATTTAAACATATCAAAGTCAACCAGGAAGCCAAGCACGGGTAGGAGGCAGGGGAAGAGAAGGGGTTAGAGATTGGGTAGGGATTGATTGGGTGATGTGTGCATGTACATCTCCACAAGGTTTATTTTTTTTATCCCATTGAGATGTGTGACTACAATGCACCAATAAAAATTTATTTAAAAAAGAAAAAAATGGCTATTCAATTAGTACTGAGTTTTCTGGTCATGTTTTTGCTGTGGTAAGTTTTTCCTTAATTCTACCTTTGTAATTCAGTGTTATATTGCATACACATGTTGGTGGTAATAAAAAAGCAATCTCAGGAAGATATTACCTGAATAGTAAAAATTTTTCCTCTAGTATACTTATATCTAGATAAAAAAGAAAAGGACAGAGCATCAACAATGGGAGATGAAGGGTAAGGGCTCGTAGGCTGGGATTACACAGGTATTTTTGTTCTCTTTGCACAGTACCAACTTGATTGATAGAATAATTTACTGTTAATTTATTAACAAGATTGAGTAAAGAAGGTCAAGTATACGTAACAAATATGAATAAGGGGAGCAATGGCCCCAAGCACCTGGAGAAAGTTTGTTCCTATTGTTGAAGATGAGGGGGAGGCATTTTTTCCCATATTTTATTTTATTTATAAGTGGAACATATTGAAAATGGTGTACATTTAGACTGTGCTTTGTGCCCTCTCCTCCCCCATCTCCCCCCCCCAATAGAGAGTGTCCAGGTTAATCATGTTGTATTTATGCTATTATATATATTCGTATGTAGCTCCTCCATTGAACAACCTCAGCTTTTTCCCTCTTATGTCTTTCCATTCTAGCTTTGCTGAGATTTCCCCTCCATCATCTAGAGTACCTCTGGTATTACCACTACTCTCTAGCTTGGGCATATTAGAGAAAACATATGTCCCTTCTCTTTCTGTGCTTGACTAATCTCACTTAACATAATGTTCTCCAGTTCCTTCCATCTTCTTGCAAATGCTATTATTTTATTCTTCTTTATAGCTGAATAGAATTCCATAGTGTGTATTCCCCATAATTTTGCAATGCATTCATCTGTTGATGGAGATCTAGGTTGGTTCCATATTTTGGCTATTACAAACTGTGCTGCTATGAACATGAGTATGCTATGTTTATGTAGTTCTCTGATTTCAAGCCCTTTGGAAAGATACCCAGGAGTGGTATAGCCAGATCAAATGGTGGATCTATTCCCAGTTTTCTAAGGAATCTCCACACTGATCTCCATAGTGGCTGAACTACTTTGCACTCCCACCAACAGTGTAAAGGGTTCCTCTTTCCCCACATCCTCACCAGCAATTGTTGTTGTTTGATTTCTTTATGCTTGCCACTCTGATTGGGGTAAGATGAAATCTCAGCGTAGTTTTGATTTGCATCTCCCTGATGCCAGTGATGTTGAATATCTTTTAATGTATCTATTGGCCATTTGTATCTCTTCTTTTGTGAAGTGTCTATTCAGTTCAGTTGCCCATTTCTTGGTTGGGTTGTTTGTTTTGCTAGTGTAGAGTCTTTTAAGCTCGTAGTATATTTTGGATATTAGCCCTCTATCAGAGTAGTGGCTGCAGTGTTTTTAACATAAATGGGGGTTGGATTTTGTCAAATGCTTTTTCAGCATCTATTGATATGATAATGTATATTTTTTTGTTCTCAGTTCAATTTATGTGGTGAATAACATGTATTGATTTGCATATGTTGAACTAGCCATGCTTTTATGGAATGAAAACAACTTGGCTGTGGTGTACATTTCTCTTATAAGGTTTTGATTGTGTATAGCTAGTATTTTGTTTAGATTTTTGCCTCTTTGTTCATAAAGGATGTTGGTCTGTAATTTTTCTTTCTTGAAGTATCTTTATTTGATTTGGGGATTAATGTAATACTGGCCTCATAGAAAGAATTTGGGAGAATTTCATCTCTTTCAATTTCCCAGAACAAGTTGTGAAGTATTGGTATTATTCACTGAAGGTTTTGTAGAATTCAGCTGGACATCCATCAGGGCCTGGGATTTTCTTTGATGGATATATTTTATTGCTGTTTCTATTTCTTTGGTTGCTATTGGTTGGTTTAGGCTTGCTATATCCTCTTGGTTCAGTTTAGGTACATGATATGTGCTTAGAAATCTATAGATTTCTTCCACGCTGTTCAGTCTATTGGAGTATAAATTCTCAAAATAGTTTCTGATAATGCTTTGAATTTCCCCACTGTCTGTGGTGATGTCTCCTTTTTCATTTCTGATTTTAATAATTTGAGATGATTCTCTCTTCTTTTGCTTAGGTTGGCCAGGAGTTTGTCAATCCTACTAATCTTTTCTAAGAATTGCCTTTTTGTTTTGTTGATTCTTTGAATTTTTTTGTTCTCTATTTTGTTTCTTTCTGCTCTGATTTTAATAACTTCCTGCCTTCTGCTGGCTTTGGGATGAGACTGTTGCAGTCTTTCTAGGTCCTTGAGTTGTGTCATTAGGTTGTTTGCTTGGTGACTTTCTGTTCTTCTTATGTGGGCACTCAATGCTATGAACTTTCCTCTCAACACTGCCTTCAAAGTGTCCCATAGATTTTGGTAAGTTGTTTTTCTATTTTCATTTAATTCCAGAAATTTTTTAAATTTCTCTGCTAATTTCCAATTTTACCCACTCATCATTCAATAGTGTATCATTCAATCTCCATGTACTTAAATAGTTTCTTTTGGATTTCCTGTTGTTGATTTCTACTTTCATTCCATTAAGGTCTAAAAAGATGCAGGGAATTATATTACATCTTTTGAATTGCTAGTGCTTGCTTTGTGTCCCAGAATGTGATCTATTTTGGAGAAGGTGCCATGGGTTGCTGAGAAGAATGTGTATTCTATTGTTCCTCATTGAAATATTATGTATTTGTCTATGAAGTCCATTTGGCTTATAATTTTCATTAGTTCTGAAGAGTCTTTAGTCATCTTTTACCTTGAAAGTCTATCCAGTGGTGTGAGAGGTATATTAAAGTCTTCCACTATTAATGTATTTGGGTCTATTTGAGATCTGATGTCCAAGAGGATTTGTTTTACAAATGTGGCTGCACCCACATTCAGGGCATAAACATTTACTATCATTATATCTTCTTGGTGGATTGTTCCTTTTAATAAAAGGAAGTGCCCTTCTTTGTCTCTTCTGATGTGTTTTAGCTAAAAGTCTGTTTTGTTGGATATAAGTGTTGCTACTCCTGACCATTTTTGGTCCCCATTGGCATGATATATCTTTTTCCATCCTTTTACTCTCAGTCTGTGAATGTCTTTTGCTGTAAGGTGAGTTTCTTGCAAACAGCATATATTTGGATTATATTTTTTAATCCACATTGCCAGTCTGTGTCTTTTGATTGGAGAGTTAAGTCCTGTGATGTTCAGTGTTACTATTGAAATGTGTTGTTTCCTGTCATTTTGTGTTCTATCTTCAGTTGGATATAGTGTTATTTCTTCTTACTTAGATGCCCTTCTGATCAACTTCATCTCTTCTCTGGTTCTGGTGTCTGCTTCTTTTTTCTTCTTTATGATTTATTTCTTTAAGTATTTTCTCTAGTGTTGGCTTAGAATTCATGAAGTTTTTGAAGTTCTGCTTATCTTGAAACACTTTTGTTTTTCCATCAATTTTAAATAATAGTTTTGCTGAATATAGCAGTTTTGGTTGGAAGTTATTTTTTTCCAGGGTCTGGATCACATCATACCAGTCTCTTCTGGCATTTATGACTTGGGATATATAGTCTGGAGTGATTCTTATTGTTTTTCCTCTATATCTCACCTGTACTTTTGTTCTCACTGCTTTTAAGATTCTTTCCTTGACATCTATGTTGGTCATTTTGATTATTATATGATGTGGGAACGTTCTTCTTTGATCTTGTCTTAGTGGTGTTCTGTATGTCTCCTAAAGTGACGATCCAAGTCTCTTTCCATGTTTGGAAAATTCTCTGAAATTATTTCTTTGAAGAGATTATGGGTGCCCTTGGTCTGTACTTCTATTCCTTCTTCAATGCCTTTTATCCGCAAGTTAGGATGCTTCATATTGTCCCATAGTTGCTGGATGTTTAGGTTTTATTGCTGTAGTGACTTATGTATGCTGTTGACTGTGTTTTTGGTTTTGAATGAACTGTCTTCTATCAGTGATATTCTACTTTCCATTTCATCTAATCTTCTAGAGTTTCTTTCCATTTCTGTTTTCATTTCATTTATTGACTCTTTCATTTCATTCCAGACTTCTTTCTGATTTTTTCTTAAGTTATTTTGATTTTGAAACAGGGTCTCAATAGACCCATATGTTTATAATTGACTATACACATATAAAAATGTAATTATGCTTTCTTCTTGATTTCAGTGTAACATAAAATTAGTTATAATACATACAATGAAAGTCTTTAAACTGATGATGTATTCAAGTCATTATTGCTTAATTTCATTGGCATCCTTGAAAATATCCACTTATGGTCAGTTTTCTTTTAACTTCCTTTTAACTGTTTAGATAATTAATTTTTGTGTACTTGATTTTATTTTGCAGTTTACTTTTTAACTCAGTACCTTCTTCCTGTATAAGTCCCTAGATATTTTACAGCATGATTTTCATTTTTCACTAGATTTCTGTGGCTTTGATGAAATTAAATTCACCAATATGTAAAAACACCACATATTTTTAAAATGTTTTTTGAGCATGATTTTTATCATTATTCTTAATGAGCATATTTATTAAGCTAGGCTTATCACACCAAAAATAGATTAGGCCATAGTATGACAGGCAAGGCTGAACATTTAGGGCAGTTGATAGTTAGGCTGAGTTTGAGGCAAGGGAGTTGTTTCAAGATGGTTTATATTACCATAGAAGGTTATTTTGGGATGAGAAAATAAATTTATAAGTTTGAAACATAAATTTAAGACCAGCAGTTCAGTCCAAAAGAAAATAATATATAGAACATGGTATAGTGATATACTTGGAATCCATGTACTTGAAAGGCTAAGACAAGAGGGTTACAGGTTAAAAGACAGTATGCATTAACTTAGTGAGACCCTGTTTCAAAATAAACAATAATTAAAAAAAATAGCTGTAGCTCAATGGTAGAACACCCCTGAATTCAATCCCTAGTGCCATATTAAAAAGAAAAGGATTAATGATATGGAAGTAAAACAGCACATAGCTACCAATGTTTGTGCCTTTCTTTCCTCAGTATATAATTGTTTCAAAACATGGCTGCCCAGTCAGGGACTATTCTTTCCAGCTGTTTTGTATTTAACTCAACCATGATACTAGTTCTCACCAGTGGAATATGACCAGAACTAATGTTACTTTCAAACCAAGAAGCTTTAGAAAGAGGGAGACTATCTTCACCCTTTATTTTCTACAGAATTGATACAGATAGCAGAGAACCCTTGTTAGAAACTCTCAAGTTGGTGGACCTATCAGATAAAAGGTGGCTACTCCCCAAAGCTGTTTAGAGACATACTATGTACTTAGTAGAAACACTTTTGTTTTAGAATTTACATAAATGAGAAATAAAATTCTGTCCTGATTTGATTGATAGCCTGCCTGCCTGCCTGCCTTCCTTCCTTCCTTCCTTCCTTCCTTCCTTCCTTCCTTCCTATTTCTTCTATGTTTTTACAGTAACTATCATTGCCAAATGGTATAATGAATAGAGGGAAAGTGAATGATGGGATCTAGATGTTAGTCATAGCCAGACATGGTAGTACAGGCTTATAATCCCAGTACTTGGGAGACTGAGACATGAGGATCACAGGGCCAACCTCAGCTACGTAGTGAGGCTCTCCTCCACTTAGTGAGACCCTGTTTAGAGATAAAGAATAAAAACAGGGACTGGGAGTGTAGTTTGGAGGTAGAATGCCCCTGGATTCAATATCTAGTACTGCTAAATATACATATATATATATATATATATATATATATATATATATATATATATATATATATATATTTCTGTCTGGTTTCAGGTGGTCAGGAGGAAGTATCAGGAATGTCTGGAGAGGAGATTCCAGTGCAATTAGAGGACAAGGATAATCTCCAATCATCTGGAAAAACAGAAAACAGAAGAAGGTCATAGACAAATGGGAAGTCAAGCTCATGCCTATCAGAAGACAATAATGGATATTTCTTCTAATTCTAAAACAGAGTTTTTAGCAGCTTTCAAAATCAATTTCTATAACAGATAGAGGCTTGGTCCCAGAGAATGGCATAGGATGAATATACTGGTAGAGTTTTTGGAAAATAAGACGGATTATCTCAATATTGTTGTCATGCATCATAATGGAATACAAGACTTGTGAGGATATACAAGCACACATCATCCAATTAGTCTATAACCAATCCCTATCCCATTCCCTCCCCCTCCTTTAATCCCATGCTTGATTGGTGATTAACTTTGATACACTTGTTTATGTACATCATGAGTTTTAAAGAGATTCAATCCTCCCCCATCCCATCCCCTCTGATTGGTCACCTTAATTACTCCTCTATAGGGCCCTTTCTTCAACTAGATCTCCTCCTATTACCTATTTCTTCCTAGTTTTTGCATATTAGGGAAAGCATCTGCTTTTTTACTTTCTGTGATATATCTCTGTGTATACCACATTACAAGTTCCAATCCCACTCTTGAAGGCCCCAACACTGGCCTGGCCACCTGGCAGACTCTGATGCTGGCCTCCCTGGCTCGAGCACCAGCCTTACCTCATGGCAGGCCCCGATCATGGCCTCGCTGGTCCTGGCACCAGCCTCACCCCTCGGCAGGTTCTGATTCTGGCCTTGGAGGCCCCAGCACTGGCCTTACCTCATGGCGGGCTCCAATCCCAGTCTCAGAGGCCCCAGTACTGGCCTTGCCTCATGGCAGGCTCTGATCCCACCCCATTTGGCTCCAGGACTGGCCTCACCCCTCGGCAGGCTTTGTTCCCAGCCTCAGAGACCCCAATACCAGCCTTGCCTCATGGCAAGCTTCGATCCCGGCCTTGCTGGCCCCAGGACCGGCCTCACCACTTGGTAGGCTCTGATCCCAGCCTTGGAGGCCCTAGTACCAGCCTTGCCTCATGGCAGGCTCCGATCCCAGCTTCACTGGTCCCAGAACCAGCCTTACCCTCGGCAGGCTTCGTTCCTGACCTCGAAAGCCCCAGCACCGACCTTGCCTCATGGCAGACTCCGATCCCAGCCTCGGTGGCCCCGGCATCGGACTCACCCCTCGGCAGTCTCAAATTCTAGTCTTGGACGGAGGCCCCAGCACCAGCCTTGCCTCACAGATGGCTCAAATCCTGGCTTCCCTGGCCCTGGCAGCAGCCTATCTATCTGGCAGGCTCCTATCCTGACCTCAGTGTACCCGGCACCAGCCTTGCTGTGCATCGGGCTCTGGTCTCTGTCACTGTAAGCAGGTCATCTACAGATGTTCCTTTTTTTTTTTTTGGTGGTACTGGTATTCTTGGAAACCCCTCTACCTCTGGGCTACACTCCTGGACACCTGACTCTGTTTTTTTTTTTAAATATCTATTTTTATTTGGAAACAGGGTCTCTTAAGTCAGAGAGTCTGGCCTCCAAACAGCACGATCCTCCTGTTTCTGACTCCCAAGCGCTGGGATTATAAGTGTGCGCCACCATGCCTGGCATTCTTACATTTTTTTTTTTAATATGAGAAAGTAGAGCATGTCTTTTGCAAAAGCTGGGACCCCAAACACCTAGTGGCAATAAATTTTGTCTTCCCTCCAAAGGCAGAGGTTCACAGCTTCACTTTGGAAAGCAGGTTCTGCTGTTCCACATGCACCCTGGCCTCTCACTCTGTGCCGAAGAGCACGGTGGCCATGAGGGCTGATGACTCCAAGAACATGCAGCGTGTAGGCCCATCCCGGCTATGCGGGGCTCCCTCTGATACTCCCCAAACCCTTTTGCCACTTAGCATGTTGTCCAGTCTTCTCGAGCATGTGTGGCAGAAGCAGCCAGTCTACTTTTAGGGAGATTTCCTCGAAAGCTCAAGGTGGACTGGGCTGGATCTGTCTGCCCCTCCAAATTCTACCTTTGAGGCAATTTCTTCAGGAGATCAAGTTGGGTTGAATCAGATGTCTGCTTCTCCAAAATAATAGCCTCTACCTCTACTGCCGGCACCAGCGCCGGGGCCGCCACACTGCTAGCCACCGCTCCACTGCTCCTCTGCTCCACCACTCTGCCAGTGCCATCGTGCTGCCGCTCTGCAGGCACCACCACTCTGCTGCTCCACTGGTGCCACCGCGCCATCGGCACCACTGCGCAGCCGCCTTCTGCCTGGTTCTCTGCCGAGCTCCCTCCCCACATGACATGATGTCCAGAATTCCTAAGCCTATGTGGCAGGGGCAGTCCCCCTTCATGGGGGTTTCCCTACCAAAATTTCCAGGTGAATTGGATAGAGTCCATCTGCATCTCCTGAGTCCTGGCTGCCGCTGCCACCATCTTGGCTCCACTCCAATATTTTGTTTATTTATTTATTTTTGAAGGGGTTGTGAGATCGAGCACACAGCAGCAATGGATTTTATCTTTCTCCCAAGAGCAGAGGCCCACAGCCCCACCACAAAGAACAGGATCTGGTGTTCAGGGCACACCACAGCCCCTGGTGCAGAATAGGAGCGCGCGGCCAGTCACGCTAAGTTCCCATGATGCTGCTGGGCTCCTCGCCCAGCACTGCTCAGCTCCCTCCACCATGCCCGGGTCATTTTTCTTACAAAATATGATGTTAAGATTGCCCAGCATGTGCAGCTGAAGTGGTCTTTTCTTCAGTCCCTTCTGGGATGATCCTCCAAAAATCGCTCTTCTTGCGTGGCTGGCACTTCCTCATCATCTTGCTTCCAATTCCACCATTATCCACTCTCTTTTCTGTATTCTAGAGTAGGAAGTCGTGGCTGGAAGTGCCTCCTTAAGTTATCCCAATCTGATATTAAACCAAAATCTGGTGTCCAGGGTTTCCTTGAGGAAAGCTTATCCTTATCGGCAGCCACGACCACCAGTGTGACTGCTGCTGCTGCCATCTTAACTGTCTCCTAGAGTTAAAATTTTAATTGAGCAAACAAAGTGTGAGTCTATTAGCTACAACTATCAGAGTCAACTTAGCTGCTGAGATGTTCTTCAAAAAATTTAAATATGATCATGGTAGAGAGAAATAAATAATATTCAGGCCCTTGGTATCAGTTATGATTGAGAATGTTTTATGGTAGTTGGCACATTTATTAAGCTTGTCTACACAAAGTACAAGTCCTAGCTATCCCAAGAAGTTGAGTCATATTGTTGGTGATAAAAAGTTAACTTCTCATAATTAATTAGGCTTTATAAATTTTCTGATGTCTTAATGATAAAATTAACTTACCATCATAGGAATCACTAGATGTCACATTACAACTAACTTCTCTTATTCCTTCTCTTGGGAATCCCCAAGGGCCTTATTCTCATCACTGACCTTGCTAGAAAGAAATTGTAATTACTACTGGGAGCACAACTTCAAATTTTGGAGCATTCATTTGCAGTCTATATTCAAAATAAATGCTATATTGTTTGAAATTTACATTCCTATTAGACATGACTTTGTTCCTTGGTTATAAAAGGAAATTACATAAGTAGAAAGTGATATTGAAAATAAGTTTAAAGAGATGTGACAGAAGTTCAATAAAGCCACATATTCTGGAATAGGGGACAAATTACCTCCATGAGTGCAAATATATTGACTCCTGCCATACTTCATGTATGAATAAATTAACTTCTAACATTCAAATGAGAAAAATCACAAGAAATAATTATCAGGAGATGAATAGGGAGTAACTATGTCTGTGTCATGTTGCATAACTTTATTTGAATACTTGCTTGATGTATAACATGTGACAAGTTGAACTGTCAATTAGAACTTAAATTATACATGAATACCAGTTGAGGTAAGATGTGATTTGAAGTTATTCAGGTTTTCTGGACCAAAAGATTTATTTCTATGATCACTAAATCAAATATTCTTTTTACTCTGGTAGATAAACTATTAATAGACTTAGCACTATTGGAGATGTGGTAAAACAATTTGTGTTTAGGTAGTAAAAACGATGTTCAGAGAAGGAAAGGCCTCTGTAGTATAAGAATGTTTATAAATGAGAAATAACTTATGCTAAATGTTCTCGCTTCAGAAAAAGGGTTGTCGGATAGGCCAAAAGGAAGAAACATCATTCTATAGGAGAAATGAGAATATGAGAACAAAGGTAGGCTATTTTAGGGACAGTTTGGGTGAAAGTGAACAAAGAGATTATAATGTTTTAATGGAAAATATAATTAGAAATATTAATGGAAAACAGATTAAAGAGGCCTTAATTGTGAGTTTGAAAAAGTTATATGTTACTCTAATAGCAATTAGAGATCTCAAAGAAAAGTCCAAGACCAGATGGATTCTCAGCTGAATTCTACAAAATTTTATAGAAGAACTTAATACTTCCCAATGCTTCCCAAATTATTCCTTGAAATAGAAGGAATTCTGCCAAACTCTATCTATGAGGACAGTATGACCAAAACTAAATAAAGATGCCTGAGTGATAGAAAATTACAGAACAAATTGATGAACATAGGTGCAAAAATTCTAAACAAAATACTAGTGATATGCATTTAAAATCACATCAAGAAAACTTATGTACCCTGACAACTTGGTCTAATTCCAGGGATGCAAATCTGGCTCAACATACGCAAATAAACATACGCCATAACCACATAAATAAAACTAAGGGCAAAATTATTTGATCATCTCAATAGATGCTGAAAAGAGATTTGACAAAAATCCAATACCTATTCATGTAAAAAACACTGCAGTAAACCAGAATAGAAAACTTGCTTCACATTATATACATAATATAAAATAAATACAAAGCCAACATTATATGGAATGGGGAAAAACTATGAGAATTCTTTTTAAAATCAGGGACAAGACAAAGATGCCTACTATCGCCACTGTCTTTCAATATAGTGCTCAATATTTTAGCCAGAGTGATAGGTCAAGAAAATGAAATCAAGGAATACAAATAGAAAAAGAGAAGCTGAAATTATCTTTATTTTCAGATAACATTATCCTGTACTTAGAATATACAAAAAATAAAACCAAAAGACTTCTAGAGATGATTTAACAAATTTAGCAAGTGTCAAGATACAAAATTAATACAAAAAATGGCTTTTTAATATGCCAACTATGAATGTATTGAAAAGAAATTCAGAAATCAATTCCTTCAGAATAACCTCAAAAACAATAAATACCTAAGAATAAGTCTAGCCAAGGATATAAAAGACCTCTAGAATCAAAATTATAAATTAAAGAAATCAAAGATCTTAGAAGATAGAAAGATCTCCCATGCTCTTGGAGAGGCAGAATAATTATCAAAATGGTAATTCCACCAAACAGATCTTCAGATTCAATGTAATCTCCATCAAAATACCAATGTCATTCCTCACAGAGATAAAAAATTCAGTCCTAAATTTTATATAAGAAACAAAAAAACAGAATACTCAAAACAGTTCTCAGCAATAAGAACTATGCAGGAGTCAGCACAATACTTGACTTCAAATTATACTATAGAACTATAGTAATAAAAACAGCATGATATTGTCAGAAAAACAGACCAATGAAACAAAATAGAAATTACAGAAACAAATCCACACATTTATAGCCAATTGATCTTTGAAAAAGATGAAAACATATGTTGGAGAAAAGAAAGCTTTTTCTATAAAGAGTGTTGGGAAAACTGGTTATCTATTTACAGAAAAATGGAATGAACCCCTTTCTCACACCCTGCACAAGAGTCAAAATGGATCAAAGACTTGGAAATTGGACCATGGACTTTGAAATTACTAGAGGAAGTCATAGGTCCAACACTCCAACATATAAGCTTAGGTAGAAACTTCCTCAATAAAATCTAAAGCTCAGAAAATTAAAACAAGAATTAATAAATGGGATAGCATTAATCTAAAAGTTTCTGTTCATCAAAAGAAACCATCAAGAGTGTGAAGCAAAAGCCTACAGAATGGGAGAAGATCTTTGATAGCTACTCCTCTGAGAGAGGACTAATATCTAAAATATAAAAATTACTTAAAAGACTTAACATTAAAATACAAATAACATAATCAAGAAATGGACAATTGAACAAAATAGACACTTCACAGCAATCATCATGAAATCAAAGAACAATAAATGCTGGCATGGATATAGGGAAATAGGAACTCTTCTGTACTCTTGGTGGGATTTCAAATTGGTGCAGCCACTCTAAGATTAGCTTGAAGATTTCTCAGATAACTAGGAATGGAACCATCATATATTGAGCTGTGTCACTCCTGGGTATTTTTCCAGAGAGCCTGAAATCAGAAAATTATAGCGATATGTACATATCCATATTTTTAGGAGCACAATTTTTAATAGCCAAAGTATGGGACCAACCTATGTATCTATCAATAGATTAATGGATTATAAAATTATGGAATATGGACACAATGGAATTCTATTCAGCAATAAAGAGAACAAAATTATGACATTTGCAAGAAAATAAAAGTATCTGGAGAACATTATGTTAAGTGAGATTAACCAGTCACAGAGAGTGAAGGGTCATATGTTTTTCTCATATGTGGAAGCTAGAAAGTAATCAGGATACAAGAGTGGCTTTAGATAATAGGCAGAAACTCCAGTGAAGTCAGAAAGGTGGTCTATGGGAAGATGGGGCAGAGGAGAAAGAGAATTAATGAAGGAGACACTTGCATTGACATGATATACCTATGTGAGAATACCAATGTCAATTTCAACATTCATTATGGGGAAGAGGAGAGTAGGGAGGGAGCTAGGGGAAAGCTCACCAAATGATGTGTGCATGTATGTCACCATCACTATAAGCTGCATTATGACATGAGACTATTTTGCACCCATAAGAATATGAAAAATAAAACCAAAGATTCTGAGATTAAAGAAAGATTTTTGAGGCAAAGGATGATTTGTGGGGAAGGCATACAGGCAATAGTATGTAAAAGAAGCTAGAATCATAGGGACACTGAGAAAAAAATTAGAAGATAATATGGCATAAATGAGAAAAATTACTAGATCAGATTAGAAAGAAAAAAAGATAAATGGGAGAGATGGTTTATATAAGACAATATCAGAAGGCTTGAGTTGAGTCCAATCTTGCTTCCCCACTGAAAAATCTCATTTGCAACGGTCTGTGTACCCATCATGATGGGATGGTCCTGAATAAAGTCTTCCTTGCCGTGCTTTGACAAGTAACACTGAAATTTTTTTAACTACTATTGAAAGTTTTAGAGACAGGAGATAAAGATCAGAGCTGCTCCATTAGTAAATTTATCTAGAGATCACAAAGAGAAGGATGAGTGAAATTAGTGATAGCTGTGCAGTAGAGGGATCCATGAGGAGGTTATTTTTGTAGAGACTAAGGCAAAGGAACTGAATATTTTTAATGGGAATCAAAACAACTCAATGTATATGACAGAAAACTCGGCATGTTGACTGGATAGAGAGGGAAGGGAGAAAAGATCAGACTGTTCAGTGAATTTATTAGCATGGTTATCAGATAATTTGCATTAGAACTAATTGGGTATTTAAAATAAAACAGCCTACTGCAGTGGTTTAAGTGTTTGCATTCCTTGAGAACCCATTTTGAAATTTAATTCCTGTGTCATGGTATTAAGGACTGGGGCCTCTGGGAAATGGAATTAAGGTTCTTATAAAAGAGGCTACAGAAAGGCACATCCCTCTTCTATCTCTTCTGCCACCTGTGAACATATTTCCTCCAATTTTGCCCTTCTGCCATGTCAGGACACAATGAGAAGGTGTTATTGTGAGAGCATAAGGGGCCTCTTAGAGGACACTAATGTCTGCTGATGCCTTAGGTTTAGACTTGCCAGCTTCCAGAACTGCAAGCAATAAAATTTCTGTGGTTTATAAATTACTTAGTGTAAGGTATTTTGTTGTAGCAACAGGAACAGACTGAGACACTTCATGATTTGGAATTTCTAGAGGCAGGGTTGTGGGATTTGAATGACAGATGGGTTTCAGAAGATCTCTGAGCAAACACACATAGGTTTGGCAGAAAAGAAGTAATATGAATTTGAAAGTCAGTGAGATCTAGGCTCATACACTATCTGTGTTGCTTAATCGATCCTTTAATTGCACACTAGTTAATATTATCTCTAAACTGAGGATAAATTAAACCCAATTTGTGGATTAATTATAATATTAAATTACATATGAAGAGATCTAATCTGTGATAAGTTCATAGTAGATTCTTATAAACTTGTTCAGAGTTAATAGAGATTTTGATTTTGATAAGTATTCATTAGAAAGGCTCATTTTAAAAATAAGATCATTTTTTTGTACTGAGGATTGAATTCAGAAGTAGTCTGCCTTAGAGCTATATTCTCAACTCTTTTATTTGTTTTTGTTGTTGTTGTTTTGAAATAGAGTCTGGCAGAGAGTCTCACTAAGTTGCTGTGGCTGGTCTTGAATCTTTAATCCTCCTGTCTCAGCCTTGCAAGGACTTAGATTATAGGCATGCACCACCACACCCAGCTAATAAAAGCCTTTTTAATAAATCTGTGACTTTAGCTGATTATTATTATTTGGTTGGTTTGGTTGTTACTGAGGCATTCTACCTCTAAGCTTTACCCCCAGTCATATTTTATTTTTTGTTTTGTTTTGAAATAGGGTCTCAGTAGGTTGCTGATTCTTGCTGGTCTTAAACCTGTGATCCTCCTGTTTCAGCCTCTCAAGTACTGAGATTATAGGCATGCACCACCCTGCCAGGTTAATAATTTTTAAAATATTGGTATATATAGAAAACATGGTCTAAAAAAATCTCATTGCTGATGATTTTTCTGTGTGTGTGTGTGTGTGTGTGTGTGTGTGTGTGTGTGTGTTTGTGTTACTGGGAATTGAAACTGGGAAATTATACTTCTGAGCTACACCCCAACCATATTTTTTTCATTTTTATTTTGAAACAGGAAACAGAGTCTAGCTAGATTGATAAGTGTCTCATTACTTGTTGAGACTGTTCTTGAACCTGTGATCCTCCTGTCTAGGCCTCCCAAGGACTGAGATTAGAGCAATGTGCCACCACACCTGGCTTGTTGAAGGATTTGAAATTAAAAGATCATTTGCCAAACAATGAGTAAAATAAGCCTATGATGTTATTGAGGGATTTATTGCCTTATAATTGACATTTGATATTGGTGTATGTGTGTGGGGAGGTTTCTATTGCTGAGACTCTGACTTACTAGGAAGATGTGTAATTGTGGTGGGAGAGGTTGACAGATTCAGAGTAGCAAGCCTTTACCAAACATTCAAATATGCTAATTTTTTAGCAGATAACAGATTTAATTTGCTATATTATTTGTGTGGCTGAATTAGCATTTAACTCTTGCTTATTCATCACCACAGAACAACACTGGAGAGCAAAGCAACCTGTTTTCATATAAGAACCATTCAGTGGCTTTTGTTATCCTTCACACCTCCTTTCTTGACTTGCATCAATCAGATCATGCCGTACTTCATCATCACTGGATTCCATGAGAAAGCATAATCATGATGCCTTAGGACTCCTCCCACCCTAGAAATCCTTAGTCAGCACAGCCCCACTTACACAACCTGCACTGGTAAGGGCACCAAGAAAGAGCCTGACACATTTCCTTGAGAAATATTAGGGTAAGAAAGCAGACCGAGAGAACTCAGCTCAGAAGACTCCATAACATATACATAAGGATGAGGGAGTGCTATGGTTTGAACATAAGTCCCTTCCACAACTGATGTTGAAATTTAATTGCCATTGTAAAATTCAGAGATGGAACCTAATGGGAAGTGTTTGGGTCATGAGGGGTCTACTCTTATGAGTGGGTTAAAGCCAATATAAAAAGAAGTTGTGTTAGGATATGATGGCACACACTTGTAATTTCAGTACTTAGGAAGCTAAGAGGGGAGGATCACAGGTTCACAGCCAGCTCCAGCAATTTAGTGAGGTGCTCTGCAACTTAGTGAGACCCTGTTGAAAAAAATAAATAAAAATAGGGCTGGAGGTGTAGCTCATAGGTAAAATGTTCCTGAGTTTAACTCCCCAAATCCCCAGCACCAAAATAAATAAGGAGAAAGAGAGAGAGAGAGAGAGAGAGAGAGAGAGAGAGAGAGAGAGAGAGAGAGAGAGATTGCAGCAGTGTGTTTGTTCCTCTCCTTTTTCCCATGTGAGAAGACAGAATAATAAGAAACTCTCGCCAACATCTTGAGATTGGACTTCCAAGCCCAAGCCTCCACAACTGTAAGAGATCCCTGTCTTTTTTTTTTTTTTTTTTTTTTTTATAAATGATTATCTTTCTGGTATTCATTGTTAAAGAACATGAAAGGTACCAAGATAGACAGTATGTTAGTTAGTTTGGGATGCCACCAAAATGAAATAATAGATGGGTGGCTGAAACAACAGAAATGTACTTTTTCACAATCCTGATATTATAATGTGACCACCAGAGAAGACAGTTTGAGCTGAGTAGAAAGTCTTAGCAGCCAGAGACTACAATACAGATTGTTTAATCTTGAGTGTGATCTGAGCCATTTCTCAGGGCTCCTTTTATATGTCAAAATCACAAGTTCAGGAGTGAAGAAGTTAGGTTCCCACAGAATGGACAATCCCCAACCGTTTCTTTCAGGGTATGTTCAAGTCAAACGGAAAGTACAGAATCCAAGGACAGCATTGCATAGGAGCTCACATGTCAGTACCTTCTATTATTTACCTTTAGAAAGTTTCTAATGGCCTTTTTTTTTTTTTTTGCAAGTTCAAGCTAATCAGGAGTTAAGTCAAACAGGCAGTTATGCATGACTAGCCAAGTACCTGGTGACAAACATTAGTTCTCAGGCTGATGAACGTTAGGGCCTTGGGGTCACCTAGGATAACATCATGATGTTACTGAAACTAAGGCCTATTTATCACACTGGAGGTGGGAGAGACAAGAGCAAAGTTTTTGTTTATTCAGTTTTTGGTTGAGTTGACTTCCTGGCATCTCTATATCCTCAGATGTTTTTCCTTGGTGTATGCATGAGAAGAGAGAGTGAATTCTGTCTTCCTCTTCTTATAAGGCCACTGATCTCATCATGAGGACTCTACCCTTATGATCTCATCTAGCCTTATCTCCCAATGACTCCATGTTCATCACATTGGGAGGTAGGGCTTCCAAATATGAATTTGGGGGTTCACAAATATTTGGTCCATAACAAGACAAGGGTCAGACATTTGGGTTGGTAATTTTCTGGTATTCACTATGTTTAAGTTCGGTAACAAGGAAGCTATTTCAAGGATATATGAAGGACACATATTCAAGCTAGCCTTCCAAGCAAATGAGAAGTGGGTCCTCTGGTCCTCTGGTTGCACTACCTTAGAAATTTGTACAAAGAGTGACTAAACTTGTCCATAGCTTCAGTGAGACAGAGGAGGTGACAGTATCCCCAAAGAAAGTGAAGATGAAAACCTAAAAGACTAACACTAGTTAGAGGAGATTTGGCATAGGGAACAAATACATTCATGGGACAAAAGACCTGAAAAAAGACCAGGTCTTTTTTCATGCATTTGAGCATGGAAGATCAAATATGTAACAGAAGAAGGAATGTGATGAAATTAACTTTCTTAATAAGTAGAAAATTTATACTCGAGTCCAGGGCTGTGGTGGAGCTTTTGTGGATGCAAAGCCTGCTTAGCTATAATAAAAACAGGAAAATGCCCCCATCTCTGAGAACAGTCTGTGATACAGATATGGAGAAAAACAATCAATCGGGCTGCACCCTATGACTCGTCTTCAGCACATAGGGAATTAAAATAATGCAACACTGGCAAACTAGACTGAATAGACACTTTTGGTAGGAATTTGCTAATAGAATTCAGACTTAGTGTTGAAAATCCATTAAATTCAGCTTTCCTTAGGTAGAGCTATCTCTAGATCCACAGGCACCCTTCCCACCCCAGCTTGAATCAGGCTCATTGAGCCGCCAGGGGCAAAATGCTGGGTGCAAGGACAAAAAGAACGACTGCCCACTTCCCTTAGGGGAAGCTTTGCAGTGGTTATGAAAGTTCACAACTAATAGAAATATGGGCTGAATTTTGTCTAAATTCACACAAGCATTCATTTTGGAAATGCATTTATTTGCCTTGGTGAACAGTTGGCTTCCCCTTGGCTATTTCTCTGGGCGTGCGGTCCAGGTTGATTAAATCCATCTTTATTATTGTACACAGCGATCTACATCCTTCCCTCTGTCTCTTTTCCTCTGCCCCCCCCCACTTTCTTCTTTAAACATAGGCCTGTTTGGTATTATTATTAAATGAAATGGAGAGTGCAGGTAATTAGCATGTGCATGTGACACTGAAGGAGGAGGCGTAAATGGGAAATTCAGAGGCAGCAAGCTGTGATAATTCCATTACAGCATTTGCTTCTGTGGGGCCTTTGAATTCCAAAGACATAATGAGACAGTAGGGGTCGGCAATTTCACCAACTGAGGGGCTCTCTATGATGTGTGGGGCTCTGTGAATTAGATTTGAGATCCATCATTTTATTAGCAACATTTTATCAGAGTAAATTAGTGCCCAGGCACACAGTTCCCTGGGTTAAATCGATGGTTTCACCCGGAATGACTTTCCCATCCCTAATCAACAGTACTTTTCCACAGAGTTCTAATTTAGTTGAATAATATTGTGTTCCTGTTAACTTCTCTTTCCTCCACCTCCCTTTCTCCCAGTTGCATTAGACACAGGCGTAGTTTTTAATACAGAGGCAAATTTAAAGCAAACCAAGCCAACTCAATGTAAAATGCAGTGATTGCTGTTTTTCCTAACAGAAATACAGGCATAATTGCTACATCCCCTTTTGTCCCCTGTGACAAAGTCCCCAGTTAATATTGAAGCTTGAATAAACTGGAACCAAGGAGTGGAAAGTTTCCTAGGATTAGAGATACACAATTTAAAAAAAAAAAAGAAGAGAATTCTCAGAGAATTTTATTGTCAACAAATACACTGGCTTAGTCAATCAGAATTTGTAAATTGTCCACAATGTGCTCAGTGCTGTGTATATGTGTTCTTCTAGCTGAAATAATGTATGGATTGGTTGGGGAACACTTTGTAGTTAACTTTCCCCTTAGAAACCATGGCAGAATGACAGCCACAGTCTACAAGGGTAAAGGAGGCTTGGGAGAAAACCAAGACTTTTTTATGTTGTCTACAGATCAGCACTTGCTCTACTATCTCCTTGCTTACTCCAAGGTTGTCTTTATAACAAGATTATAAGAGAAGCAGGACCAGGAATAGCAAATAAAAAGATTAGAAGGCAATTAACTATAGAAAAGCAAAGTTATTCTCCAAGAAGGTTCAATAGGGCAGGAGATAGTAGGCACAAAGAGAGGCAGTGGCCAGGCGTGGTGGTGCACACTTGTAGTCCCCACACTTGGGAGGCTGAGACAGGGAGATCGCACAGGTTCAAAGTCAGCCTCAGCTGCTTAGTGAGGCTCTCAGCAACTTAGTGAGACCCTGTTTCCAAATAAAATATAAAAGAGGTCTGGGAGTATAGCCCGGAGGTGGAAGGCCCCTGGGTTCCATCCCCAGTACCACCAATAAATAAATAAATAAATAAATAAATAAATAAATAAATATAAAAAAATAAAAAAATCAAAAACCAAAAAACAAAGAGATGCAGTGCAATAAGAATTTCTTGGTTTTCAGGTCAGGGACCCCAGAGGAAATATGGCCCAGTAAAAAAGCAGGAGCCCAGCTTGAAGTTTTTATTCAGTAAATGTTATTATTGAATATAACATATAATAAAAAGGTACAACTTGATGAATTTTTACAGAATATACACCTGTGCACTCACTATTCAGATTAAACAAGTCAATCATCAGAAGGAACAAATAATTTACAGAATGGGAGACAGTGTTTACAAACTGTAAGCTGACAAGAGATTAACATCCAGAATATATAAAGAATTTCAAGATGGCCACAAGCAAACAAAAATCAAGTATCCTGATTAAAAAATGGACAATAGGGACAGGCGTGGTGGCACACACTTGTACCCCAGCATTTGGGAGGCTGAGACAAAAGGATCGTGGTTCGTGGACAGCCTCAGCTACTTAGTGAGGCCCTTTGCAACTCAGTGAGATCCTGCTTCAAAATAAAGAATAAAAAATAGGGCTGGGGGCATAGCTTGGATGTAGAATGCCTCTGGGCTTCATCCCCAGTATCACAAAAAAGAAAAAAAAAAGGGGGGCAATAAACATAAATAGACATTTATCAAAAGAAGGCATACAAATGGATAGAGTAAAGAAAAGAAATCAACATCTTGAATCATCAGGGAAATGCCAGTCAAAATCACAATGAGATACCACTTACTCCAGAAATAACTTCTCTTTTAAAATGAACAAAAGATAACAAGGGTAGGAATGTAAATAAGTGTAGCCATTATGAAAACCAGTAAGGAGGTTTCTCTAATAATTAAAAGTATATCTAAAGAAAATGAAATCATCACATAAAAGACACATTTGTACTTCTACGTATACTGGGGCACTTTTCACAATAGCCTGTCATTCATGATAATATGGATGGAACTGGGAATCATTATGTTAAGTGAATTAAGCCCAGAAACACAGGTACTGCATTTTCTCACTTATAGGTGGAATCTAAAAGAGTAAACTCTAGACGAAGAAGGAGAAGCCATAAATGAGCAAATAAGGTGCTCTAACTGAAGGAGATGGGAGGAGAAAAATAACAGCCTATTTTGGATTCATCTCAACGTTTGAATGTTGTGGTCAATCTCCATTTTCTTTATTTGTCTTCAATGCCACACACACAGAAAAAATTCAAATGAAAATCATATGTCCCAAGCAGCATAATAATAAAGGATATATAACCTGAAAGAATAGCAAGAACTGTCCAGTAAAAAATAAAGAGAGGCTGGATGTGGTGGTGCATACTTGTATCTTAGTACTTGGAAAGCTGAGACAGGAGGATCACAGGTTCAAAGCCAGCCTCAGACTTAGAGTGACCCGGTTTTCAAAAAAAAATAAAATATATATATATATACATACATACATACATACATACACATATAAATTTGTACACACACACACACACACACACACACACACACACACACACACACACACGATGTAGCCTAGAGGTAGAATGCCCCAGAGAACCATCCTCAGTATCACAAAGTGAATAAATAAATAAACATAAATAAATAAAAAGAATAATGATGGCACCTTCAGAGTATATTGATCTACTTGTGCTGCTATAACAAAATATGTTTCACTGAGTTATCTGTGTGAAATCAACCTTTATTCCTCACAACCTGGAGGCTGGGAAGTTCTAGATCACAGCACCAGCACATTTGGTGTCCGGAGAGTTTGCTGATTACACCTCTGGGTGCATCCTTGTTTGGCAGAATGGGTAAAACTGCTCCCTTTAACCTTTTAGAAGGGTGCTAATCTCATTTTAAGGGAGAAACCCTTATGGCTTAATCACTTTCAAAGGCTGCATTTGATAATACCAACACACTGGAGATTAGATTTCAACGTAAGTTTTGAGGGGCATGTTCAGATCATCCATTGTACAGATATAGTGAATAACAGAACTGTTTTGATCTTTGAACTGTTTTATACTTCTTCTTGTATATGAAAGATTGTGGTTTCTGAGGTATTAAGCATAGAAGAAAACCAGAAGTCTAAGATGAAGAACAAAAGGAATACACATGAAGTCTAAATAAACCCTGATGGGGAAATCCACTTCTCGCCTTTTTGATCTATCTCATTTATAGTTTTTTTTTTTAACATAACTACAATAAATCAGACTTAATTAACACAAATTCATTGGGTAATGGATGTCTATGTTAGACATAATATTTAGAAATACTTCGATTTAAACCCCAATTCTCCATTCACAAGACATGTGAAACACAACCAGCATTTCAAATCTTTGTATCACATCTTCCTAATATATAAAAGGGAAATAATTATATCTATTTTGTGATATTTTTCAGAAAAGCAAATGTGATATAAAGTGTTTAGCCTTGTGCTTGAAAAATAATATGTATTATGCTATGTTTTAGTTATCTATAGCTGCATAATAAGGTTATATTATCTTACAGTTGCTGTGGGCCAGGGTTTCAGAAGTGATTAGCCACATGCTGAGGGTCCCCCATGAGGCTGTGATGAAGGTGATTGGCCAAGGCTGCAGTCATTTGAAGGCTCCACTAGGAGAATCTGCTTCCAAATTCACTCATGGCTGTGGCTGTGGCTGTTGGCAGGATTGGGTTCCCCATCACTTGGGCTTCTCAGTGCTGCCTCATGACCTGGCAGCTGGCATTCCCAGAGCACAGCAATCCAACAGAAAGTGGAGAGAGAGAGCAAGGCTGAGACAGATGACATGGTTTCCAGATAGCCCCATGCTATCTGGCTCCTCTATTCATTGGAATTGAGTTAAAAAGCACAGCTCAAGATAATAGGTGGCACAGACCTATTATCCCAGTACTTGGGAGATCGAGACAGAGGGATCTCTGATTCAAGGTCAGGATAGGAAACTTAGCAAGGCCCTCAGCCACTCAGTGAGACCCTGTTTCATAATAAAAAGTAAGATAGGACTGGGAGTATAGCACAGAGATAGAATGCCTTTGGGTTTAACCCTCATTATCACAAACAAACAAACAAACAAACAAACACAAGGGCAGCACATACTCAGAGGAAGGGAATTACACAAAAGTGTGAATTCTAGGAAGAAGCTATCAATTGGATCACTTTGAGACTAACACTATACAATGTTAAAGATTTTAGCCATTCTGGTAAGCTAAGCATAGGCAAGAAGAAATCACAATGTACAGATTTCTTTTTGATTTAATTTGGCAGGTGTGGCAAAATCTTTTGTGATATGAAGTGTCCAAAGCAGGAGCTTATATGAGTTTGTCAGATGGCTCCTGTGTGCCATGTCTCCTTGGGTGGGGAAGCCCAGTAGGTTGGAGGGATAAAGAGTGGCCTAAAGTAGCTGGTGATAGCATGCATGCGAGCCAGTCTTGCCAGATCTGAGAAGCTCAGTTTATTCTTACACTATTCCCTTTGTCTCGTAGGGAAGATTTACACTGGGATGCATGATGGTTACATGCAAAGGCTGCAGATCCAGGGTAATCGGGTTTAAATTCTGACTCTACCACTTAAACCATGTATCATTTTGAAAACTTAACCTAGCCTTATTGCATCTCAGTATCCACAATTGCAAGATGGGAAAAAAAATAGCACCTACTTATGCTTTTGCTGTGAGAATGTAATAAAACCATCATGGAAAACTCTTTAGATAGTGTGGGCCCATACCAAGCCCTCAATAAATGCCAGCCATTTTTTATTTCTCTAATCATAAAGGAAGAAATTGCATTAGTAGGTCATGCACTTTCTTTTGTGAGCATGTTAACAGATGTAATTTCTGGGTTCTTGGATTAAACCCAAAGCCACACAAGCCTTGTCTTTCTACAGGGGAAAACTGAAAAAGTGCTCCTGCCTCTGACTTTGAGATTCAACAGCCCTGGGGAAATCTATTTTTCCAGATATTAAAAGTGCCTGTAAAATACTAGCCACTTAAAAAACCTGATTGCTTCCTCGTTTCTCCTTTGCTCCCATTTAAAATTAAGCAGATGTGAAAAGACAGCTCTACATAAAGTATAATGGCAATAGAAAGTAACATCTGGGGCATGAAAGGCTCAGGTGGAACACAGCCCAAGATCCCAGAGGAGGAAGCGAGTTCAGGGTGAGGTTCTCCAGAAAGCAACTGGCAGTTATCAAGGGAACGGAGCCTGTGGAGCTGGCTGAAAAAGATAGTTTAAAGTTGGCCCGCATGTTCTCTCAATTTTCTGCCAGTCTCAGGTGAAATTGGCTTTTTATTTCAAATGTTCCGACAATAAAAACTGTACCACTTAGTTTTGGTTTTCTGTTGGTCAATTTTTATTTTATTTTATTTTTTGGTACAAGGATCAAACCCAGGGCCATTCCACCTCTGAGCTACATGTCCAGCCATGTGGTTGTGTGTGTGTGTGTGTGTGTGTGTGTGTGTGTGTGTGTTTGTGTGTGTGTGTGTGTTACCAGGGATTGAACCTAGGGACATTGTACCTCTGGGCTACACATGTCCAACCATTTATTATTTTTTGTTTTGAAACAGGGTCTTGCTAAGTTGCTGAGGCTGCCTTCAAACCTGCGATCCTCCTGTTTCAGCCTCCCAAGTACTAGAAATGGAGGTATGTGCCCCTATGCCTAGCTTCTTGTTGGTTAAAATGATGTTAATTAAGACCTATTTTCTCCCAGGCTGTTTATCTGAAATTCAGTAACATTTACATCTTCACAGAGATTTCATCTCCTTAGAGGCAAGTTCTTCATAAGTAAAAGAAAATTCACTCCTTTAATGATCATATGAATTAGCTAGGAAGTAGTTAACCCTATTACACTTTCATAAGAAATAATTCTACTTTGAAAGTAGGTAACCTGCTATGTTAGAGAGAATATGTTGAAAATGTAAATGTATTTTACAATTATAGCACTTAAGGAGTTTTTATCATTGGAATCTTAATTTTTCCCTAACTTATTAAACAATGAATAAAAAGTAAAAAAAATCAGAAAAAAATCTCCTTTCAAGAAAAATTATGACAGAGTAGAAAAGAATAGCTTTTCACTTCTGAATTAAAAAAAATTTTGAAATGGGCAATGTAATTGAAGGCCTTAGCTCAATAATTAAGGGTATTATCTAGATAAAGTCTATAATAAATTAGAGAACTTAATTATAATTTGTAATGTCCTAAAATATTCAGAACACCTGTTTTTGTGTGCTTTTTGTTGTTGTTTTTTTAAACTGAGTTGTTGTGTCTTTAAGGAGTTGCAAAAACTATTAATTATATATTTATTTCTAATATATTTTTCTAGAACTGTGTTAAGATAGTGGAAGACAGGTATTAATCACAAGCAGACAGACGAGGGATATAATTTCTTTTTTTTAAATAGCAATTGCTAGTGTAATCTTAAGTTGTTTTCAGTAACAACATTTTAATGGCTGAAACGTGAGATAGTTTTTAATTTTGGGTAATGCTTTCTATTGAGATGGAAATCCACTGTTCTTCTGGTAGATAATGGGCAAGCACTAGGGGCAACTGAGTAATCTGAGCCTAAAACAAATGACTTATGAATAATAAAAAAAGGTTTTATTCTTTTCCAAGGCCCATTGTTTAATGGCAACACATCACAGCCAGAAAAAAAAATCAACTATTTCTCCTTCTTCAAATTGGCTTGATTTTTATCTGATGATGAAGAAAAAAATCCCAGGTTAAGAAGGATATATTGCCAGGTGTGATCACACTCCATAATCCCAATGCTTAGAAGAGTGAGCAAATATGCAGGAGGATCGGATATTTGAGGTCAACATACCCTGTTTTAAAATATGGAGGTCACCGGGCGTGGTGGTGCAGGCTTATAATCCCCGTGCTTGGGAGGCAAGACAGGAGGATCGTGCAGGTTCGAAGCCAGCCGCGCTGGCTTAGGAGACCCTGTTTCCAAATTTAAAAAATATAAAAAATAGTTCTGGGAGTGTAGCCTGGATGTAGAAGGGTTTCAGGAACCCCAGTACCACAATCAATCAATCAATCAATCAATAATATAAAGGTCTAGAGGTGGATCTTAGAGGTAGAACACCCCTGATTTCAATCAGCCCCAATAACACATTCATACACACACACAGAATATTATGTTGCATTGACCTCCAAGTGGGTCTCTTAATAGAACCTGGCAATAAATTTATATCATTTAGTATAAAATGCTTATCAAATTTTCTTTTAAAGGAAGTTTATCATTTCAAAAGAAAGACTAAAGATTTTGGTCTCTTTTTTGGCTTTTGTATTTTAACTCCAAGCTTCACTGTTTTCTTGGATTTACACAACCTTGACTCATTGTGTGAATTTTCTATGTTGTCATAAAAATTTTACCATAAACCTAGTGGCTTAATATGGCATCTACTTATCTCACAGCAAGGCTTGGCTGGCTTTTCTGCCTATGGGCTGGTGAGGCCCAAATCATGAAATTGGTAGAGAAATGTTCTCCACTAGAGGCTCTGGGAAAGATCTATGTCAAAGCTCATTCAGAACATTTTTGGAATTTATTTCCTTCTCAAGATTTCTATGATGGCCCCTTCTATCTCTAAGCCAGATCCAGTGAGTTGGGTCCTTTTCATGCTTCAAATCTCCTTGGTTTCCTCTTCTGCCAGATGTCTCTGCTCTTAACATCTTATGTAATAACATTGGACCTAAGTTGATGATCCAGAATAATATCTCTATTAAGGTCAACTGATTAGCAAACTTAAACACTTCTGCAAAATTCCTCCCATCACATCACAACATAACATAAAATTACAACATAACATAACATAACTGTAAGTCAGGGTCTCTTCCAGACTCTTCCCCAGGAGCTGTATCTCACAAGAGGAGGGTGGCCTCATGAGTAAATCCCTCGCCCCTCAGAGATGCATACCTTAAAAAGGGAGGTCCCTCCCTTCCAGCCTCTGGATGGGTCCGCAAGTCTCCAGGACTGCTCAACCTCCCATCCCCGGGAGAACCGTACCATTAAAGGCTGCTTCCACGTGTACTGGATCTCTCTCGTGTTTTTACTGTTAGGGTCTGAGATGCGCTCCCCTCTTACCCAAATAATGAAGAACACACCAAGGATGTAATACACAGGCAGAGTTTTATTGTGCTGCAGCTCTTTACTGGCTAGCCAGTGGTCGAAATTCCTCCACTAGCTTGACTGTCAATCGAGGAATTGCCCAGCGGCTACCAGAGCAATACTACTCTGGCCGAGCTAGCGTTAACCTCAATAGACAGCAAGGAAAGCGGGTCGGAATTCGACCCAGGGCTCACTTCGGGGTCTGGCTTTATAGCCCCAGGAGGGAGTGGATACACCCACCAGAGCCCGCCAAACTTAGAATACAGCCAATCAGATACAAGGACAAACAAGTACAACCAATAATTTTAAAACATGCATCCACCCCCCATCAGAGCCCGCCAGCCTTAGAATACAACCAATCAGATACAAGGACAAACAAGTACAACCAATAATGTTGAGCCTGCCAGAAGTTGGAGCCCACCCAGAGTCCGAGCCCGCCAGAGACTGCTTATCTCCCTTATGGTATGTGCTCCTTCGCTAGGATCGCCTCTGGCCAATTGTGTGGAATGCAGATGTTTCCAGGCAGGTACAGGCTTGTAATTTAGGAAGAACTACTTTTCCTAAAAAGCAAGTTCTAATATTCTTTAAACACCAAGCAAGTTTGAAACGAGAAAGACTACTACCTAACAAATGTTGAACATATACATAAACAGTTGTACAGAAGTCAGAACTTGAGCAGGCAGTTATTAAAGAAAGACCGGGACTTACAAGTTACAATGAGAGTGGGTAAGGAAGGCCCACATGTGGCCTCCTGTGTATTCCCAACATATTGCCCTGCGGCCACCCTGGGCCCGGTCGGGAGCCGCTCTGTCCCTGCACAGGGCCATGCACGCTGGGGCCTTCCCACGGGGACCTGTGGGGACCTGCTGAACATTCCTAAATTCCAATGTCTTAATTCTCTAAAGCCATTCTTAACAGTACCAGGGAAGCCTGGCCAGAAATCAGGGGTCAGGTCCGAGGCAGTGGCCCATGGTGGACCACAGGGGTCCCTGCCTTGTGCCGTCAGAGGAGTAGTGGAAGGGCAAGGCCAGGCTGTCCTGACTCACAGCCTGCTCCACTCCCTGGGCTAGGCCTGCTGTCCTAGACCTGCCTGGCCCTTTCCTTCTGCCCTTCACTTCCTGACCCCTCAGACTTGCCCTTTAGCCGGGGTCTGGACTCTGTTCCTGTGAGCCAGGAATACTCGGTATCCCTGCTGTTGCCCACACAGGCCTTGGCACCCAGATCCCTCCAGAGGGTCTGGGCTCGGGTCCTGGCCCTGGCCCTGGCACCCCAGGGTTGAGGGGATAGAGGAGGACCTCTCCAAACCTGGACTGGAAAATCCCAGTCCGAGGAGGGGCTGCCTTTTCCCCCTCACCTTGGCTAGGCCAGGCTGACCTCTGTGCTGAGGAATCTGCCTGGAGAGCAAGGTAGTATTGTCTTGTTCCAGAGGCTGGGAGGGAGAGGGTTGATCTAGCTCAGAGATATTGGGTGCTGAAGGGACAGAGACCTTGTCTGACAAGCTGGATGGGCCTTTGGGCATCTGGGTTCACAGATCTTAATTCTGTTTCCAATCTTACCTTACTTCTATATTTCAATTCTATATTCTACTCTCTTCTACAAGGGTCCTACCTTAATTCTAATATCCTACTTTCTTATTTCTAATAGGTTCCATACACTAATATTGTCAATATCTTATTTCACACCTCATCCTTATTAGGAGAGAAAGTCTTCCCAACTAAACTCTCATGCTGGGGAAGACTCCTCTTCCTGCATCCCTTCATTACATTGTATATGGACTTGCATTTTACTTTACATAATGGTGCCCAAACCGGGTGAACTCTTGTTCTTTTTTTTTTTTTTTTTGGTGGTACTGGGGTTCCTGGAAGCCCTTCTACCTCCGGGCTACACTCCCATACCTATTTTTACATTTTTACTTGGAAACAGGGTCTCCTAAGCCAGCGCGCGCGGCTGGCTTTGAACCTGCACAATCCTCCTGTCTCTGCCTCCCAAGCGCGAGGATTACAAGCGGGCATCATGAACTCTTGTTCTTTGATCTGTTCAGCTAAATTTGCCACCACCACCCACGCAGGAAAATACGCCATGCCTGGCCCCATAACACCCTCCTGTCACTGTCCCGCCACCGCGCCCGGCCCCAAAACAACCTCCTGCTGCCGGCCCACTGATGTCTGGACACAGAGACACATCCAGTGGCGCCACTCCTCACCCTGCCTTCAGCCTTTCCAGGCAGGCGCTGCAGGCTACGTGGGCTCATATCTGACTTTGGGACTTGTGACCGCCCGGCCAGCTTGAGTCTGGACTGAAGACCCTCTGTCAACTGTTTCCTTCTGCCTGGGCTTTGAAACTTCAGTTTCTTTGTGCCCATACTGAGAAACCTCTCCTGCCATTTTAGTTTTTGGTGGCTCCTTGAGCCCTGGCTCCCCGCCCTGGCATCCTGCTCTTCTGATTCAGCATTGTAGCTGTCCGAGAAAACACCGCCACACCTGCAACTGAACTGCCATTTTTAGTGCTTCCCGCTGCCCCTGAGCTTGCAGCTTTTGGCACTCCCCATGCCGGCATCCCTCTCTTCTAGGCTTCTGCTTCAGCCCAGACTCTACACGCTACCTGGATCCCGGCAAGTACTCCGGTCCTCCTGCCCGTGCTGTCGGACCTGTTGCGGCGCATGCCATGTGGCCTAGGCTCAGAGTCTGCCCTGTGCCTGGCGCACGGACTGGTAACCATGACATTCAATGACGGCTATTTTACCCAGGCACAAGCTCGTTCTGGGAGCGGCCATCTTGAACTTCTCCTTCTAGACTCCCAGCCAATCCTGGGAGCCGGCAGCCATCTTAGATCCTCCTACTTTACTCCCAGCTGATCCTGGGAGCCAGCAGCCATCTTGAAATCTCATCCAGTCCCGATTCCACCCCACGCTGTGCTCCCGGCTCTGCAGCCTTTCAGCGGTTACACTGCAGTAAACTTCCCCTGATTTGGGCAAGTGGGTTCCGGCTTTTAGCCTTCAGAACTTGGGTTCATGGCTGTTAAATAAATCCAGAATTCTGGTACCCAAGTTTTCCAGGGGGCCAGGTTCCCCTATGATAGTGTAAAAGAAATGAAAACGTCCTTTCTCAAACACAGCCCCATTGTTTCCAGATGTTAGGCGGGATTTGGAACACCGAATCCCTGCTTTTGTCCTTACCTACTGACCAGTCATGGGGGGAAGTCAGCCATCAAAGATCGACTCCCAGTCTGCACTGGGCCGTGTTCTGGTTAATCTCCAGATTCTGGGTTTATCTGGGGAACTGTGCCCCGAAAGGCTCATTTTTTTTCTGCACAAAAATCTGGCCAACGTATGATTTAGGTAATAATTTTTGATGGCCTGAGATGGGTATGTTGGATCTTCGAATGTTGACTGCTCTCAGTAACTTTTGCAAACGGTCTAGTAAATGGCCAGAGGTTCTGTATGTACAGGCCTTCCTGTGCCTGCATTCCTGGCTTTCCTCCCTTCCCAGCTCTACTGCCTGAGTCGTGCCAACTGGAGATTCCAGCCAGCCACGCCACCATCTTGGTCGCCACGTGGCAACTCACAGCCGCCACCTGGTGGTCCTTCTGGGTTACAGGGCTACAATTCTGCTGACTCACAACAGCCATTTTGCAAGGACACATGGATGCTGTTGTCTGACCTGGCCAAGTTACAGGCCCCATTTCCCTCTCTCTTGGCCCTGCTTCATGAAGTGGCTGGTCTGGAAGGCATGGTCCATGTCCATGTTCCTTTTTCCCTTCCTGACCTTGCTCAACTTGAAAGGAGACTGGGTTCTTTTTCCGCCAATTCCTCCGGTTTTATTAAGGAATTCCAACATATTGTACAAGCATATGATTTAACTTGGCAGGATCTTCATGTCATTTTAACCTCTTCTTTGACTCAAGACAAACGTGATCGTATTCTGAAGGCTGCCAGGGAACGGGCCGATCAGGCTCACCTAACCAACTCACAGCTCCCTACGGGTACAGCTGCAGTTCCCTCCGAGGATCCCCACTGGAATTATAATGGCAAGGAGGAAATAGAAATGAGAAATCATATGATACAGTGCCTTCTTGATGGTATACAAGATGCCTCCCATAAGGTGGTTAATTATGATAAACTTAAGGAAATCACCCAGGGTCCAAATGAAAACCCAACAGTTTTTCTTAATTGGTTGTAACAGGCTTTTATCCTCTATACATGCCTAGATCCATCTTCTGAGGCAGGCTCGGTTGTATTGGCCACCCATTTTATTGGACAATCAGCCCCTGATATTCAGAGAAAATTAAGAAAAGCTGAGGATGGTCCTCAAACTCCTATCTGAGATTTGGTGAACATGGAATTTAAAGTTTTTAATTCCAGAGAGGAACAGGAGAAGTGGAGCATACACTCCAACTTTGCCAGATGGTGGATCTACAGTCCCAAGCCCTGGTAGCAGCTCTAAGGCCAGCAGAGGGAGGGCATCCCTCGGGGTGATGAGCGCCACCTAGGGGAGGATGACAGCAACAACCACCTCCAGGAGCCTGTTTCAGGTGTGAATTGAATGGCCACTGGAAAGGTGAGTGCCCTTGGAAAAGTGGTGAGCCCCAGGTGCCTCAACACAGGGGGATCACCCTTCCAGGCCAGAACCCATCGCTGGCCCTGCTCGGCCTGGCCAAGGACTGACAGCTCTTGGATCCCTCATATTTCTTCCTCCATCCTCCTTCCTGGCCCAGGGTAACTCTACAGTACAGAGTAAGCCAGTCTCCTTTTGGGGTGACCTTCTCAGTTATTCCATCCTTTCAGGCCCTAGTTTCCCTTCCCAAATCTCAGTCTAGGGGATTGATGGCAAGTTCTCCTGCCCATGCACTACAAGCCCTCCTTTACGGGATAAAATTGCTGTGCCCTAGGCTTAGGCTATATCTAAAGAGGACTCTATAACAAAAATCCCATGACAAATTCTCTTGCACAGTGTTGGGGCCTACTAAGCTGTGTTTGTCCTCGGCATAATTCTCTTTGATGTTTTTATTTTAGCAGGTCCACTTGTTTACATACTACGGTGCTTTCCCTCTTCAGATGCCAAACTGCCATAAGTATTAAACCTCTGAAATCCATTACTGATGCTCCTGATTCAATAGTATGTTTTCACTTGACCAGATGGACCCAAACCCACTCACTGCTGAAAAGAGTGGTGTGTGTTTCTCTCAGGAAAATGCTGCTATTAATGACTCTGGTCTAATGAAAAACTGCTAAAGGGGTGGTGTATGTCTTCCTCAGGAAAAATGCTGCTATCATATTAATAAAACTACTGACAATCTACCTCATATCTAAAAGGGCTCCTGCCCAACCTGGGATCTGCTCTCACGATTTGTTTTTTCTTTAATGGCCCCTCGCCTGTTAAAGTCTCCTTGAAAGCACATCATCAAGCTGTCCAGAGTAACCTCCAACTCTCGCTGCAGCCACACTCCCACCTGCTCACTTCTGGTGGACCCAACCTTTCCCAGCCAAGCCCCCCACCTTTACAACACCCCTTGACAGCCTGAAGCAGCTTGAGAGTCGAATCTTCACCCCTTATCACCAAAAGGTGGGGATGATAAGTAGGGGTCCCTTCCAGACTCTGCCCCATGAGCTGTATCTCACAAGAGGAGGGTGGCCTCATGAGTAAATCCCACCCCTCCCTCCAAGATGCATACCTTAAAAAGGGAAGTCCCTCCCTTCCAGCCTCCAGATGGGTCTGCAAGTCTCCAGGACGGCTCAGACCCCCTGGGAGAACTGTACCATTAAAAGCTGATTCCACGTGTACTGGACCTCTATCGTGTTTTTACATTGTATATGGACTTGCATTTTACTTTACAATAACAACATTCAACATAACATAGCATAACATATAATATAACATAACCACAGGTGTCACAACAAATGATGAAGTTTATGGAGGCCAAATTTCAGCCTATTACACTTACCTTGAAATATGAAAAAATTCAAAAGCAATCATATATTTCAATTAATAGATATAAATGCATGAGAAAAATTTTTTTTGGACTGGAGATTGAACCGAGGGGCATTCTCCTTCTGGTATATACCCTCCAAAACTTTTTTAGGTTTTTATTTTTATTTTGAAGTAGAGTCTTTCTAAGTTGGTGATATTGGCCTAGAACCTGTGATACTTCTGTCTCAGCCTCCCATGTTCTGGGATTACAAATGTATAGCACCACACCCAACTCAGAAAAAAATTGAATGTCATAAAATAAGTAAATGTAATGAATAAAGTGGCACATATTTGCCATAACATAAAAAGTTAATATCTCTAGTACATCAAGAGCTCATGCAATTGATAAAGTAATTCTTTTAGAAAGGTGGGATTTTTAATTATTTATGCAATAATGTTTCTTCCCCTGCATACTTATCTAAAACTAATACTTCGGGATATGGTTTTGAAAGAATATGTTTATTTCTCAGGCCAGGCGTGGTGGCATACACTTGTCATCCCTGCGCTTGGGAGGCGGAGACAGGAGGATCACGTAGGTTCGAAGCCAGCCACGCTGGCTTAAAAGACACTGTTTCCAAATAAAAAATATATATAAAATAGGTCTTGGAGTGTAACCCAAAGGTATAAGGGTTTCCAGGAACCCCAGTACCACACAAAAAAGAATATGTCTATTTCTGAACGCATAACCCTCACTAGGTGGATGAAGTATGATAATGGCTTAAGCTATTTATTCTCTGATTAAAACTTGAATTAAATTTATTCTCTGATTAAAACTGGAAGTTGAGATTCCAGGTAAAAATTTGAAAGTAAACCCAGATGATAAGTTTGCTTTTCCTAAAATGGATGCATAAAACCTAATAATAATGGAGAAAAGGAAAAAATGAGCCATCAGCAAACAAAGGCTATCAATGTCTCTTCTCCATATAAGTTTCAAAGGGTATAAGTCATAGAAAGAAATAAAGATATAAGAAACTTAGCACTGGTTGTAACTGAGCTTTTGCCCCATCTCCACCTCATAAATATAGCAGTAAGAAAGAAGATAATTTTTTTATTTTTATTTTCATTTTGTGTGTGTATTTGTGTGTACTTGGAATTGAACCTGGGGTATTCTACCTCTGAGCTATACCACAACCGTTTTATTTTGTTTGGAAACAGGGTCTTGCTAGGTTGCTGAGACTCTTGCTGCATTGCTAAGGCTGACCTCAAACCTGAGATATTCTTCTCTCAACCTCCTAAGTACTGGGATTATAGGCTTGCAACACCATCCCCAGGTAGAAAAAAGTTAACAGAAAAAATTTGAAAAATTACTTTTCTGAGTCCTGATCCTTTTGAGAGGAGAAACTGAGGCAAATAGTAAAAGTTTTCTAGGCTGAGGTCCCTGAACAGAAACAGGGAGGTGGGGAGGGGAGTTAAAGCAAGAAAAGATAGATGCAGATTCACACACTACTGCAGAGGTATGGTACTCAACAAGAGACAGATCCCCTGAAGAACTGCAAGGATGTTCATCCTGTTCCAGTTCTGCCACTTCTAGAAACCGGCTGTGAATCTTAGACATTGTGGAGTGCTAGCTAGTATGGGAATGGATCACAGCACATTGTTTTGGTGTTTTGGTGTTTACTTTCCATTATTTTCCTCTCCTGACAAGGGCTTGTATGTCAAAATGAAATGTTAATACTTCATTTGATTCTTGCTTTAGGTTATGGGTTTAAGAAAAACTAGGCTAAGATAATTGACTCCAAGTTCAAGGTTAAATAGTACACCCTCAATATAACACTGAAGTCAGACACAGTGGCACTGCTGTGAGTACTTGAGAGTTAGAGAGAGTAGGATTGAAGGTTTAAGCTCTGCCTCAGCAACTTAGTGAGGCCTTCAGCAATTTGGAGAGACCTTGTTTCCAAATAAAAAATAAGGTAGAGCTGGAGATATATTTCAGAGGTAGAGTGCCCCTGAATTTAATCCCTGGTACCACACACAAATTTATATTTATACAAATATATAAATATACAATGCTTTCCTAGGTATGGTGGTACACCCTTGTAATTCCAGCACTTGGGAGGCTGAGACAGGAGGATCACAGTTTGAGGACAGCCTCAGCTACTTAGTGAGGCCCTTTGCAACTCAGTGAGACCCTGTTTCAAAATAAGGAATAAAAAATAGGGCTGGGGGTGTAGCTCAGAAGTAGAATGCCCCTAGGTTCCATCTCTAGTACTGAAAAAAAAAACAAACAAAAAAAACAAAAAAAACAAAAAACAATGTTTATATGTGTGTGTGTGTGTGTGTGTGTGTGTGTGTGTGTGTGTGTGTGTATGCATATATGTGTATGTATGTAAGTAAGTATGTATAATTTTGAGTGAATATGTTTATTCTGGTTTGGAGATATAATATTCTGTAGTCATAAGCTAAGCAAGGTCTTTTTCTGTGCCTGGGAGGAGGATGATTCAACCTAAGCCACCTGGCTGGACAACCCAAGGTTCTATTCCAATGGGCAATAGAAAATGTCATGGCAATTTACAGATATATTTTAACACTTTGCAAATAACTTTAGAAAAAATATATAGTATCCCTTCATCTCAGAACAACCATTATTTCTGTGAGTCCTCCACTTAGGCAAGCGCTTTATTTAACATAGCTATAAAAATAATACATGGCATACATTCAGAAACATATCAAAGTCAATCACTAAGCCAAACATGAGAATGAGGGAAATAGGAGAGAATGAGGGGGAAGTGGGGAAGGGCTAAATAAATGATGTGTTCATGTATGTCTCTACCATCTTGTATGTCATTAAGATGTATAACTTCAATGCACCAATAAAAAATTTTAATAAATAACATGCCTATAACTTTATGTTATAACTTTCACTTTATATTATATCCCTGAAATTTTATAGCTACATAATATTGCATTGAGAAGAATATATCATAATTTACTTAACTAATTCTTATTATTGGACAGTTAGATTCTCCATTCCCTTCACTGTCTTCTTGTTCTATTAATTCTTTGCTATTATATGTGTTGCAATGGGAATGTACCTACATATTATTCCAAGGTTTCATCTAAATATATTTGTGTATTGTTTATCTCAATAAGCAACACATTAAGAGATATAATGTGCATGTTATAAACTTGACTCTTTTATTAACTTCATTATCTTTTTCTATCTGCAATTTATTTAGAGTCAATCCAAGTAAATGCTTTATGTTGTGAAGCCGTGAGGAAATGCTGTGGCCTCTTTTAAAAAATTGGAAATAAGAAAAATTAGATTAACTTATTATAATTTATTGATATCTATAGCATAATTTACTCAGATTTTTATTGATGCCCAGTATATGCCAAACATAATTTTAAATCCTGGGAACTCAATGATAGACAACACAGACATAGTCCTTGTTTCTGTGGATGGATGTGATTAGCCATCTGTGCAAGTAATTAAAGAAATTATTTACTAATGACTGAGTCTAGCATATGAGACAACTCTAAACCCTAACCAAGATGAGCTGGCTATAATGTTAGGGAGGGCAGATATGAATAAATAAGTTAGAAGTTAGCAACTCAATTGATTATACTACAGCCATTTTGAAAATGAACTATATAAAGCATAGCACTAAGATGCCCAAAAAGATACAAGTGGCCTGTGTCCATTCCCTGGTTGTACAGGAAGGAAACCTTGGTGTTCCATGGATTCATACAGTCTGATTTTTATAAAAGAGAAAGCTGAATTTGGATCATACAACCCTTACATTTTGCTCTGATATCACACTATATTTCAGCAATAGATTGCATTTATGTGGTCTGACCATAGAACTGACTTTGGCTGTATCTTTCAGACAGCAGAACCACCTGAGGATACTTTAAAATAAATACTACCTGAGCACCAGCTGCCTCCTGCTACAGCAAAATCTTTCAGGAAGGCTGTGTCAGCTACCTAAGATTGAAAAACTTCCTTATATCACTATTTTTGAAACTAGTGTGTCAGATGTATGAAGTAAGTAATAAATTAAATTAATTATCTTGTGGCTAACACATTTAAAAAAAGTGAAACAGAGTAGAAAATACCAGGATATTGCACGTCAACACTGAGGCACACTGGCAAATCATGTGTAAGCCTTTCACCTCAACCTAATGGCTTTCTCTCTTTTGTTCCAACTATAACATTTGTCATTCTAGTCAGCAAAGTGGTTAATTAAAAACCTTCAAGTCAGTTTTGAGGATGACTTATGAATTAGTAGGTCTTTCATTCATCTTCCAAACTGGTTGTGCATGGGCATCAACTAGAATACTTCTTAAAAATTCAGATCTCTTGGATCTTCTCTTGGATATTCTGATTTAGTAATTTTTAGTGGGAACTCTGTTTTCTGTGACAATTCTGTTTTCAGCACGGATCCTATGTGACTTAGATGTACTTATCAGATTGTTCTTGAGTTTAGGAATCAGGAGTAGGTAAAAAACTCATCAGAGAAGGATCTTTTTCATTTATCTTTCATTTACTCACATGAAACACATGAACATTTGCACCATCAGTCCAATTCTGTGTATACCAACAAAACTAATGGAAGGTTCCTGGCAGAGTATAGGACATTTCTCATGGGGCACAGACCATAACTCTACATTGTGGAGAAAGAGAAAGTTGTTATTCCTCTCTAGAATGACAGGATGTAAAACTAATTTTCTCAGGACTCAACAAAGTTAGCACTGTGTGTTTTTTAACATTTATAAGAAGAAATATGGAAACTTACCAAAATCTGCAAATTCCCAAGATTGGGCACCTAGGGTAAGAATATCTCAAATAATAAGCTAAGTAGATAAAAAAAAAGAGAAATTCCCATTAGTTAAATTATTTTCTAGTGATGTGATCAAGTTGCCATGGGAACCTAGAGACTTATTTACAATATTTGATTGCATAATGCTATAAAATTTTAATGACAATCAAAGCTAACTCAAGATCAGTTTGATTCATGGTTCTTTCATACCAGTAACACCTTTAAAAATTGAGCAGCCAGTCTAGAATACAGGAGAGAGAGTGGATAATGGCGCAATTGGAAGCAAGATGATGAGGAGGCATCAGCCATGCAAGAAAAGCGATTTTTGGAGGATCATCCCAGAAGGGACTGGAGAAAAGACCACTTCAGCCACGCATGCAGGGGACTCTTAACATCATATCTTGTAATAAAAATGACTCAGGTGTGGTGGATGGAACCGAGCAGTGCCAGGTGGGGAGCCTAGCCACGTCACAGGAACTCAGCGCACCCAGCTGCTGTGCTCCTATGCTGTGCTGGGGGTCACGGTGCACCCGGAACAGCTGACCCTGCTTTTTGCAGTGGGGTGTAGGCCCCTGCTCTTGGAAGGGAGATAAAATTAATTGCTGCTGAATGCTCGATCTTACAACCCCTTCAAAAAAAAAATAAATAAAATATTGGAAAGGGGCCAAGATTGCAGCAGCGGCAGGAGGAGCCAGGACTCAGGAGATGCAGATGGACTCTATCCAATTCACCTGGAACTTTTGGGATGAGAAATCCCCATGAGGGGGACTGCCCCTGCTGCACAGGCTTAGGAATTCTGGACATCATGTCATGTGGGGAGGGAGCTCGGCAGAGAACTAGGCAGAAGGCAGCTGCATGGTGACGCTGATGGCACGGTGGCACCAGTGAAGTGGCAGAGCAACAGCGCAGCAGCACCAGCTGAGCGGTGGCACGGTGGTGTGGCAACGCTAGCAGAGCAGTGGCGCTGGCAGAGCTGTGGAGCAGCAGAGCGGCGGCAAAGCGTCGTTGGCGCTGGTGCAGGTGGCAGAGGTGGAGGCTATTATTTTGGAGAGGCAGATATCTGATTCAACCCAACTTGATCTCCTGAAGAAATTGCCTCAAAGGTAGAATTTGGAGGGGCAGACAGATCCAGCCCAGTCTACTTTGAGCTTTCAAGGAAATCTCCCCAGAAGTAGACTGGCTGCTTCTGCCACACATGCTCAAGAAGACTGGACAACATGCTAAGTGGCAAAATGGTTTGGGGGTATCAGAGGGAGCCCTGCATACCCGGGATGGGCCTACATGCTGTGTGTTCTGGGAGTCATCAGCCCTCATGGCCATCACACTCTTCGGCACAGAGTGAGAGGCCAGGGTGCATGTGGAACAGCAGAGCCTGCTTTCTGAAGTGAAGCTGTGGACTTCTGCCTTTGGAGGGAAGACAAAATTTATTGCCACTAGGTATTTGGGGTCCCAGCTTTTGCAAAAGACATGCTCTGCTTTCTCATATTAAAAAAAAAATGGAAGAATGCCGGGCATGTTTGCACATGCTTGTAATCCCTGCACTTGGAAGGCAGAGACAGAAGGATTGCGCTGTTCAAGGCCAGACTCAGTGCCTTAAAAGACCCTGTTTCTAAATAAAAATAGATATTAAAAAAAGTCAGGAGTGTAAAAAATAGATACTAAAAAAAAAAGAGTCTGGGAGTGTAGCCTGGAGGTAAGAGGGGTGCAACAAACTTGCTCAATCGGGAATAATAAATCAGGCACTGAGTCCGCTCGGGACCGAGATCCTCTGAAAGATGGGCAAGGGCTTTGGTTGCGGTCCTGCAGGGGTTAATACCTGCAGTGACTCCTTCCCCTTAGCAGGTAAGAACTCCTTCAAGCCCCCATAAGTGTGGGGTTTCATCCCCAGGGACCTGGGAGAGAGAAATCTGAAGAAATTGACATGAACAACTGCCTTCTGTGCAATTGACAATGTTTTAATTTCCATCACCAGTATTTATACCCTATACCCCATGTGAGCACCAAAGGACAATAGTGAGTCATTAAGTATAAACAAGATAAATGGGATAAAAGATGATCCATGGCATCACAGTTTAAGATTTGTCTGGGACTGGGACTGGGCTGTTAAAGTCAGCCCCCTTGGCCTTTGTCATTGAAATCAGGTTTCTGGCTTCACAGGTGAGCCCTAGGGGGCAAGGTCCAGAGTCTAGAAAGGCACTGGGACAGGTAGGCATCTGTAAAGGCAGGTGTGTGTGTGTGTGTGTGTGTGTGTGTGTGTGTGTGTGTGTGTCACACCCAAAGTCCGTTTTGGGGAAATTCAGTCTTCGAGGATCTCCTTTGATCCTTCCAGAGTCTTTTTGTCTCTAGAGCTTAGTCCAGGCCCTCCTTTATCAAGATCCATAGGGCTGCATTGCGGATTTGTCCGGTCTTGTCTGCTCCGCCATTCCCTGTAAGGTAATACTTATATTACAGTTAGTAGACAGGGCAAAAACATTATAACACAGGTGATTGGATTTCTATAATTGTTCTTTAATGAATAATCTTGAAGCAGAGTTTTGGGTTTTTTACTGTCCTGCTGCTGAGTCACAAATGGTAGGCTTTTGTTAAGAGCTTATTAGCAAGTCTTAAGGGGGAAACAAATGGCCCAGATTCCAGAGACAATTTTATATCCTTTGGGAAATGGGGCAAGAGGTAGGTTTGCAGCTTCCCCTGCTGGCAGAGAGGTGCTGGGAGCTAATCTTTAGATCAAAGGAGCTACCTGCAGAAAAAACCGAAAAGAATTTTGCAGCCCCTGAATTCTGACTGCCCTTTATTACAGCTGGAACAATATAGAGAAATTCTGAGGGTTCAGACATTTTACTAGAAAATTTATCTTTCATGGACTCAACTTCTTCCACAGTCCTAATTCTTGGGATCCTGTTTTAGATCATTGGAGCTTATTAGTGTAGAAATCTAAGAGCAGGGACTATTTTTGCCAGAGATGACGTCTTTTTCTTGGGGATAGTCTTTGTGAGACCTTGCCAAATAATACAAGCATTTTTTTCATTCTCGCATCTGCCGAGGGGGGACGTGGCAGAGGGGTTTCCAGTAACCCCAGTACCACGAAAGAAAAAGAAAGAATAAAAAGGGAACACCTGTAGATGACTTGCTCATAGCGACAGAGACCAGAGCCTGATGCACAGCAAGGCCGGTGCCAGGGACTCTGAGGCCAGGATAGAAGCCTGGCAGGAAGATAGGATGGTGCTGGGGCCTGGGAGGCCGGAATAGAAGCCGTCCATGAGGCAAGGCCAGTGCTGGGTCCTCCATCCGAGATTGGGATTGGAGCACGCTGAGGGGTGAGGCCAATACCAGGGCCTGTGAGGTCAGGATTAGAGTCAACAGTAAGGCAAGGCCAGTGCAGGGTCCTCTGAGGCCTGGATCGGAGCCTGGTGAGGGGTGAGGCTGGTGCCCAGGCCAGCCTGGCTGGGATTGGGGCAAGGCCAATGCTGAGGCCACTGAAGCTGGGATTAGAGCCTGCCGTGAGGCAAGGCTGTTTCTGGGGCCCCTGAGGCTGGAATTGGAGCCTGCCGAGGGGTGAGGCCGGTGCCAGGGCCAGCATGCTGGGATTGGAGGCTGCTGTGAGGCAAGGCCGGTGCTGGAGCCTCTGACGCCGAAATTGGAACCTGCCTTGAGCAAGGTCCGTGCTGCAGCCTCTGAGTCCTGGATTGAAGTCTGCTGTGAGGCAAGGCCAGTTTTGGGGCCTCTGAGGCCAGAATTGGATCCTGCCAAGGGGTGAGGCTGGTGCTGGAGCCCACAAGGCCAGGATCAGAGTCTGCCATGAGGCATGGCCGGTGCTGGGGCCTCCAAGGCCGGGATAGAGCCTGCTGAGGGGTTAGGCAGGTGCCAGTGCCATCGAGGCCAGGATCTGAACCTGCAGTGAGGCAAGTCTGGTGCTAGAGCCTCCGAGGCCAGGATAGGATCCTGCCAAGGGGTGAGGCTGGTGCCCAGGCCAGCGTGGCCGGGATTAGAGGCCGCTGTAAGGCAAGGCCAGTGCTGGGGCCTCCAAAGCTGGGATGGGAGCCTGCCAAGGGGTTAGGTCAGTACTGGGAACAGGGAGTCTGGGATTAGATGGTGCTGAGGGGTGAGGCTGGTGCTGGTGCCAGCAAGGCCAGCATCTGAACATACTATGAGGCAAGGCTGGTTCTGGGGCCTCTGAGGCCAGGATCAGAGCCTGCTGAGAAGTGAAGCCAGTGCCAGAGACAGCGAGGCTGGGATCAGAGCCTGCCACGAGGCAAGGCCAGTGCTGGGGCCTCTGATGGATTGGATCCTGCTGAGGGGTTATGCTGGTGCCAGAACCAGAGAGGCTGGCATTGGAGCCTGTTGTGAGGCTAGGCCAGTGCTGGGGTCTCTGAGGCTAGGATTGGATCCTGCCGAGGGGTTAGGCCGGTGCCAGAGCCAGAGAGGCCAGCAATGATGCCTGCCATGAGGCAAGGCTGGTGCTGGGGCCTCTGAGACCGGGATCAGATTCTGCCAAGGGGTGAGGCTGGTGCCACAGACAGCGAGGCCAGGATTGGAGGCTGCCATGAGGCAAGGCCCATGCTGGGGCCTCTGAGGCCTGGATTGGAGCCTGCCAAGGGGTTAGGCCTGTGCTGGGACCAGCGAGGCCAGGATCTGAACCTGCCATGAGGAAAGGCCGGTTCTGGGGCCTCAGAGGCCAGTATTAGAACCTGCTGAAAGGTTAGGCCAGTGCAGGGCCAGTGAGGCCAGGATTGGAGTCTGCCATGAGACAAGGCCAGTGCTGGGGCCTCCGAGGCCAGGATCGGAGCCTGCAGAGGGATGAGGCTGATGCTGGGGCCACCGAGGCTCAGATCAGAGCCTCCTGAGGGGTTAGGCTGGTGCTGGAACAAGAGAGGCCGGAACTGGAGCCTGCCATGAGGCAAGGCCAGTTCTGGGGCCTCCAAGGTCAGGATTGTATTCTGCCAGGGGTAAGGCTGGTGCCTGTGCCAGCGAGGCCGGTCTCAGAGGCCGACGTGAGACAAGGGTCATGCTGGGGTTTCTGAGACCAGGATCAGAACCTGCCAAGGGGTTAGGCCTGTGCCAGGACCAGCGAGGCTGGGATTGGAGCCTGCTGAAGGGTTAAGCTGGTGCCAGTACTATTGAGGCTGGGATCAGCACCTGCTGTGAGGCAGTGCAGGTGCTGGGCCTTCTGAGATCGGGATAGGAGCCTGCCAAGGGATTAGGCCTCTGCCAGGACCAGGGAGGCTGGGGTTGGATCCTGCTGAGGGGTGAGGCTGGTGTCAGTGCCAGCAAGGCCGGGATCTGATCCTGCCATGAGGCAAGGCCAGTTCTGGGGCCTCCGAGGGCAGGGTCGGAACCTGCCAAGGGGTGAGGCTGGTGCCAGGGCCAGCAAGGCCAGAATCAGAGCCTGCCATGAGGCTAGGCTGGTTTTGGGGCCTATGAGGCCGGGATCACAGCCTTTTAAGGGGTGAGGCTTGTGCCAGGGCCAGTGAGCCTGGGATCGGAGTCTGCCATGAGGCAAGGCCAGTGCTGGGGCCCCCAAGGCCAGGATCGGAGCCTGTAGATGGGTGAGGCTGATCCCGGAGCCACCGAGGCTGGGATCAGAGACTTGTGTGAGGCAAGGCTGTTTCTGGGGTCTCTGAGGCCGGCATTGAAGCCTGCTGAGGGGTTAGGGTGCCAAAACCAATGAGGCTGTCATTGGAGCCTGCCATGAGGCAAGGCCAGTGCTGGGGCCTCCAAGGCAAGGATCTGATACAGCCGAGGGTTGAGGCTGGTGTCGGGGCTAGCGAGGACTGGATCGGAGGCCCCTGTGAGGCAAGGCCCATGCTGGGGCCTCTGAGGCAAGGATTGGAGCCTGCCGAGGGTTTAGGCCTGTGCTGGGACCAGCAAGTCCAGGTTCGGAGCCTGCCGAGGGGTTAGGCCTGTGCAGGGCCCAATGAGGAAGGGATCAGAGTCTGCCAAGTGGTTAGGCAGGTGCCGGTTCCATCGAGGCCAGGATCGGAGCCTGCCACGAGCCAAAGCTGGTGCTGGGGCCTCCGAGGCCAGGATCAGAGCCTGCCGAGGGGTTAGAACCAGAGAGGCTGGCATTGGAGCCTGCCATGAGGCAAGGCCGGTGCTGGGGTCTTCAAGCCGGTATTGGAGCCTGCTGTGAGGCAAGGCTGTTTCTGGGGCCTCTGCAGCAGGGATCGTAGCCTGCAAAGGGGTTAGGCAGGTGCCAGGGGTTAGGCAGGTGTCAGTGCAATCGAGGCTGGGATCAGAGCCTGCCATGAAGCATGGCCTGTGCTGGGGCCTCCAAGGCTGAGATCAGATTCTGCAGTGAGGCAAGGCCAGTGCTGGGGCCTCCGAGGCTGGGATCTGAGCCTGCCAAGGGGTGAGGGTGGTGCCAGGGCCAGCAAGGCCGGGATCAAAGCCTGCTGTGAGGCAAGGCTGGTGCTGAGGACTCTGAGGCCAGGATCATAGCCTGCAGAGGGGTGAGGCCAATGGCAGGGCCACCGGTGCCAGGATCAGAGACTAGCTTGAGCCAAGGCTGTTTCTGGGGTCTCTGAGGACGGCATTGGAGCCTGGCGAGGAGTTAGGCCGGTGCCAGAACCAGAGAGGCTGGCATTGGAGCCTGCCATGAGGCAATGCCACTGCTGAGGCCTTCGAGGCCAGGATCAGAGTGATGTTTGAGGCTGGTGCTGGGGCCAGGGCAGCTGGTATTGGAGGCCACCATGAGGCAGGGTTCATGCTGGGGCCTCTGAGGCCAGGATTGGAGCCTGTCAAGGGGTTAGATCTGTGCTGGGACCAGCTAGGTCTGGATCTGAAACTGCTGTGAGGCAAGGTCGGTTCTGGGGCCAGTGAGGCCAGGATCGGAGTCTGCCATGAGGCAAGGCCGGTGCTGGGGCCTCTGAGGCCAAGATTCGAGCCTGCAGAGGGGTGAGGCCAATGCTGGGGTCACTGAGACTGAGATCAGAGACTTCCATGAGGCAAGGCTGTTTCTGGGGTCTCTGAGGTCAGGATTAGAGCCTGCAAAAGGGTAGGCCAGTGATGGAATCAGAGAGGCTGGCATTGGGGCCTGCCATGAGGCAAGGCCAGTGCTGGGGCCTCTGAGGCCAGGATCAGATCCTGCCAAGGGGTGAGGTTGGTGCCAGGGCTAGCAAGGTCCTGATCAGAGGCCGCAGTGAGGCAAGGTCTGTGTTGGTGCTTCTGAGGCAGGGATTGGAGCCTGCCAAGGGATTAGGCCTGTGACAGGACCAATGAGGCAGGGATCGGAGGTTGCCAAGGGGTTAGGCAGGTGCCAGTGCCATCAAGGCTAGGATCGGAGCCTGCTGTGAGGCAAGGCCAGTGCTGGGGCCTCTGAGGCCTGGATCTGAGCCTGCCATGAGGCAAGACTCTTTTTGGGGCCACTGCAGTTGGGATCAGAACCTGTCGTGAGGCAAGGCCATTTCTGGGGCCTCCAAGACTGTGATCGGAGCCTTCTATAAGGCAAGGCTGTTTCTGGGACCTCTGCAGCAGGGCTTGGAGCTGCCTGTGGTGTTAGGCAGGTGCCAGTGCCATCAAGGTCGGGATCAGAGCCTGCCAAGGGGTTAGGCCTGTGCCCTGACCAACGACGCAGGGATTAGAGCCTGCTGAGTGTTTAGGCAGGTGCAGGTGCCATTAAGGCTGGGATGGGAGCCTGCTGTGAGGCAAGTCTGGTGCTGGGGCTTCTGAGGCCAGGATTGGAGCCTGCTGTGAGGCAAGGTTGTTTCTGGTGTCTCCAAGGCTGGGATTGGAGCCTGCCGAAGGGTGAGGCTGGTGCCAGTGCCATGGAGGCTGGAATTGGAGCCTGCTGTGAGGCAAGACCGGTGCTGGGGCCTCTGAGGCTGGGATTGGAACCTGCCGAGGTGTGAGGCCAGTGCTGGGGCCATCAAGGCCAGGATTGGAGGCCACCGTGAGGCAAGGCCCATGCTGGGGCCTCTGAGACCGGGATTAGAGCCTGCTGAGGGGTTAGGCCTATGCCAGGACCAGCAAGGCTGGGATTGGAGCCTGCTGAGGGGTTAGGCAGGTGCCAGTGCAATCAATGCCAGGATTGGCACCTGCTGTGAGGCAAGGCCGGTGCTGGGGCCTCTGAGGCTGGGATCGGATCCTACCGAGGGGTGAGGCTGGTGCCAAAGCCAGCGAGGCCAGTATTGGCACCTGCCATGAGGAAGGCAGGTGCTGGGGCTTCCGAGGCCAGGATCGGAGCCTGCCGTGAGGAAAGGCTGTTTCTGGGGCCTCTGATTTTTTAAAAGTAAGCATGCATTCATAAAAGTGGGCAGGCAAACTTTATTTTGGTATAGAAAATAAATGTGCTCAATCTTATTGTTTACAATTTTTGGGGTAGATGAAAGTATGAAGCAACAATGTGAGGACATTAGTCCTTGCAGTAAGGTAGTGCCGGAGTCCAGCCCTAGCAAGAATCTGGGATCCACAAGCAGTGGAGTGAGGAGTCGGTGAAGTTCAGTGGAGAAATAGCACACAGACGTAATGAAGAGTGAAGCTGCTCTATTTACCTTACATTTTTGCTCTTTCTACTGTGGTTTTGGCAAGCATTTTATACTTTCTTTTTTGGCTACATTCTACTCTTACAATTTTTTTCTAGAATTAATCCATCAGTAAGTATACAAAGAACTAATACATCAAGGCAAGATGACAGCCAGCCAGTTTCTTTTTTAAGGGAACATTTCCTCTTACAAGCAACCATGGAAAAGATCAGAAGTTTATTAATTACTAATATAATATCAAAGTAATATCCTATTATACTTTCTGATTAATATACTTTCTGATTATACTTTCTGATTAATATACATAATTGTTTTTTAATCAATAGTTAATATACATAATTGTTTTTTAATCAATAGGCACTACTAAGGAGAGGAACATTTCATACTTTCCCATGTCCCAAGGCTGTGCTTGGGTACCCATCTATTCTGCAGCTGTCCACGCATCCATTATACAACCAAAAGGGGATAGGGTGATTGGGGGGTCAGTAGCCACTCTACCATAGCCTACCTCTGATTAAATATGCTGGCTTTTTTTTTTTTTGAGAATGAGGGTTGTAGTCTTTATTGATTTTTGTGAATATTGTTTAAATGAAAATTATTGATATACAAAAATTCTTAACATGAATTTAAGAATAAATGTAGATTATAATATATATTGGGAAACCACAATTCTAAAATATGTAGAGAATGATAAAATGAAGTTTAGGACTCCATTGTGCTAAAATATGAACATTAGTTAGGAATATAGACAGTGGCCTTAAGAAAGCAAATGAATATACAATGAAATTATTTTATGCACTTCATAGTCTATTTGTGATGTAGTAGATTTTGTGTGTGTATTCACTTGAGAACAATTGTGCCTTTGGGTCCCACAAAATCTAGGGCAGATTGGGTATGGAGAGAATACTTTCTAAATGCCTATTTGTATTTTGACCAAGTAATTGTATCATTTAAAACTGTTTGACTCAGAACACAGGAAAACTCAATAGAAAATGTGCTCAATTGTGAGTTTTTTTTATTAATTTATTTTTTAAATTGGTGCATTGTAGTCATATATCAATCACATTGGAGTACAAGACTTGAGAGGATATACAAGCACACATCATCCAATTAGCCCTCCTCCAGCCCCCATCCCATTCCCTCCCCCTCCCTCCATCCCATGCTTCTTTGGTGATTTACTTTGATACATTTGTTTATGTACCTCCTGCGTTTTAAAGAGGCTCTGTCCTCCAGTATTACATACCCTCTGATTGGTCACATTAGTTGCTTCACTATAGGGCCCTTTCTATAGCTCAACCTCTTCCTGTTGCCCTTTTCCTCCTAGTTATTGCTGATTAAGAGAAGCGTCTGATTTATATTTTCTGCGATATTTCTCTGTGCATGCTGCGTTGCAAGTACCCATCCCACTCTTGATGGTCCCAGTAGTGGCCTGGCTACTCAGTGGACTGATCCAGACCTTGCTGGCTCAAGCAGCGGCCTTGCCTCATGGGAGGCCCCAGTTCTGGTCTCGCTGGCCCCTGCACTGGTCTAACCCCTAAGCTGGCTTTGGTCCCGGCCTTGGAGGCCGCAGGAGTGAACTTGCCTCACGCCAGGCTCCGATGCTGGCCATTGGCCCCTGCACCGGTCTAACCCCTTGGCAGGATTCCAATCCCGGCCTCGGAGGTCCCAGCACCGGCCTAGCCTCACAGAAGGCTCCAATGCCAGCCTCGTTGGCCCCAGCACCGGCCTAACCCCTCGGCAGGTTCCGTTCCTGGGTTAGGAGGCCCCAGCACTGGCCATGTCTCACGGCAGGCTCCGATGCCGGCCTTGCTGGCCCCAGCACCGGTCTAGCCCTTCGGCAGGTTGTTATCCTGGCCTCGGAAGCCCCAGTACCGGCCTTGCCTCATGGCAGGCTCCGATGCCGGCCTCGCTGGCCCCAGCACCGGCCTAACCCCTCGACAGGCTCTTATCCCGGCCTCGGATGTCCCAGTACCGGCCTTGCCTCACGGCAGGCTCCAATGCCGGCCTCACTGGCCCCAGCACCGGCCTAACCCCTCGGCAGGCTCTTATCCTGACCTCGGAGGCCCCAGTACCGGCCTTGCCTCAAGGCAGGCTCCAATCCCAGCCTCGGAGGCCTCAGCATCAGCCTCACCCCTCGGCAGGCTCCAATCCCAGGCTCGGAGGCCCCAGTACCGGCCTTGCCTCATAGCAGGCTCCGGTGCTGGCCTCGCTGGCCCCAGCACCGGCCTAACCCCTCGGCCGGCTCCGATACTGGCCTCAGAGGTCCCATCACCGGCCATGCCTCATGGCAGGCTGCGATGCTGGCCTCACTGGCTCCAGCACCAGCCTAACCCCTCGGCAGGCTCCGATCCCGGCCTCGGAGGCCCCAGCACTGGTCATGCTTCACGGCAGGCTCCGATGCCGGCCTCGCTGGCCCCAGCACCGGCCTAACCCCTCGGCAGGCTCCGATCCCGGCCTCGGAGGCCCCAGCACTGGTCATGCTTCACGGCAGGCTCCGATGCCGGCCTCGCTGGCCCCAGCACCGGCTTAACCCCTCGGCAGGCTCTTATCCTGGCCTCGAGGCCCCAGTACTGGCCTTGCATCAAGGCAGGCTCCGATGCCGGCCTCACTGGCCCCAGCACTGGCCTAACCCCTCGGCAGGCTCCGATCCCGGCCTCGAAGGCCCCAGCACTGGTCATGCCTCACGGCAGGCTCCGATGCTGGCCTCGCTGGCCCCAGCACCGGCCTAACCCCTCAGCAGGCTCTTATCCTGGCCTCGAGGCTCCAGTACCGGCCTTGCCTCAAGGCAGGCTCTGATGCCGGCCTCACTAGCCCCCAGAACCGGCCTAACCCCTCGGCAGTCTCCGATCCCGGCCTCGGAGGCCCCAGCACTGGTCATGCCTCACGGCAGGCTCTGATGCCGGCCTCGCTGGCCCCAGCACTGGCCTAACCCCTCAGCAGGCTCTTATCCTGGCCTTGGATGCCCCAGTACCGGCCTTGCCTCAAGGCAGGCTGATGCTGGCCTCGGAGGCCCCAGCACCAGCCTTGCCTCACGGCAGGCTCCGATGCCGGCCTCCCTGGCCCCAGCACCGGCCTAACCCCTCAGCAGGCTCTTATCCTGGCCTCGGAGGCCCCAGTACCGGCCTTGCCTCAAGGCAGTCTCCGATGCCGGCCTCGCTGGCCCCAACACCGGCCTAACCCCTTGGCAGGCTCCGATCCCGGCCTTGGAGGCCCCAGCACTGGTCATGCTTCATGGCAGGCCCCGATGCTGGCCTCGCTGGCCCCAGCCCTGGCCTAACCCCTCGGCAGGCTCTTATCCTGGCCTCGGAAGCCCCAGTACCGGCCTTGCCTCAGGGCAGGCTCCAATCCCGGCCTTGGAGGCCCCAGCACCGGCCTTACCTCACAGCAGGCTCCGATGCCGGCCTCGCTGGCCCCAGCACTGGCCTAACCCCTCGGCAGGCTATTATCCCGGCCTCGGAGGCCCCAGCACTGGCCTTGCCTCACAGCAGGCTCCGATGCCGTCCACACTGGCCCCAGCACCAGCCTAACCCCTGGGCAGGCTCTTATCCTGACCTCGGAGGCCCCAGTACCAGCCTTGCCTCATGGCAGGCTCTGATGCCAGCCTTGCTGGCCCCAGCACTGGCCTAACCCCTCAGCAGGCTCCAGTCCCGTCCTCGGGGGCCCCAGCACTGGTCTTGCCTCACGGCAGGCTCTGATGCCAGCCTTGCTGACCCCAGCACTGGCCTAACCCCTCAGAAAGTTCCAGACCCAACCTCGGAGGCCCTAGCACAAGCCTTGCCTCATGGCAGGCTCCAATGCCGGCCTCGCTGGCCCCAGCATCGGTCTAACCCCTCTGCAGGTTCCAATCCCGGCCACGGAGGCCTCAGTAGTGGCCTTGCCTCACAGCAAGCTCCGATGTCGGCCACTGGCCCCGGCGCCCGCCTAAACCCTCAGCAGGTTCCGATCACTGTCTCTGTGGTTATTATTTCAAAGGTTCCAGGTGTAATGTATCAGATCTCTGCCTCCCCTGAGTATTGGCCACTGGCATTGCCACTGCCTCCACCGTTTCAAATCCTTCCCAGGCTCTTTTTCCACTCTGAATGTTGTCCAGTGTTCCTAAGCATGTGTGATGGTAGCATTCGACATTTGGTGTAATTTCTCCAAAAAAATAAAGTTGGTAAGATCCGGTTTCTGCTTCTCCTGAATACAAGTCTCCACCACCATCGCGGAGAACTCTTTCAACACCGCATTTCTCCTTGGTCTCCGCTAAACTCTCTCCTTATATGTGATGTCTGAGATTCTTAACAATATAGAGAAATAGCAGTCCTCTTTCACGGCGAATTTTTCCATAAGTTCCAGTGCATTTAGATAAGTTTTGTCTGCATCTCCAGTGTCCTGGCATCCATAACGGCTTTCTAACCTCCTCTCCAATATTTTTCTTTATCTTTTTCTGTTCTGGGCCCTGTTTCTCCAGGGGTCTGGCGTGCTACTTGCAGTTTGGCCCGGGGCCCAGAGTCCTGTGACCAGGGCCCCAGCAGGCGTGCCCCGCGCGCGACCCCCGCCCAGAACCCAGCGTCTTACTGGGCCTGGTTTCTCCAGGGGCCTGTCGTGCTACGCACAGTTAGGCCTGGGGCCCAGAGTCCCACAACCCGGGCCCCAGCAGGCGTGCCCCGCGCGCGACCCCCGCCCAGAACCCAGCTTCTTACTGGGCCCGATTTCTCCAGGGGTCTGGCATGCTACTCGCAGTTCGGCCCGGGGCCCAGGGTCAATATGCTGGCTTTTTAAGATTCATGATGGTGGGAACAACTTGTCTTGGCTCTGTTGTAGGTGTATTGTTAATATTTGCTTGGGAAAAATCTGGGGAGGATCAGTTGCCTTTAAAGCTTGTTCTGCTTATTATTGTCTGAGTCTTCACAGAATTCTTGTTAGATCAGTCATTTTGAAATTTAGGTACAACTCATACATAGATGTTATAGTTTCAGGGAGTATATCTTGAATTATTTTAAACAATTTGAAGCCATTTATGGCATAAGTCTCAGGTATCTTTTTGGTAACAAGGTCAATTCCAAGAAATCCTCAAATCCCCATACCTAATACTATTCCCCAGAAGGAGATGCCATGCACCTGTTCCAGGAAATGTCTGCCATGCAGCATTCCTGCTAAAACAAGCCTTGCTCAGTTTTAGACTGGGAAGAAGGCATGGCAGGGTAGAAGGACAGACGTATATGAACTCATGAGTTAACTGAAAGCTTATCCTGCACAGGCTTCTCTACACTGTATGTTCTGTTGATTTGTCCTCTGTTTCTTCATACCCCTAAGTAAGATTAAGTAAATTGACATAGAATATATTTTACTAATAACTTTAAAATGTATACACATTCATTCCTTTCTTATCATAGTCTTATTTCTTCTGATATAAGTAATTATTTTTAAAAATCTGAAGATCCAAATTTAGAAATGAAATATTTTTCAAAAGGTATTTAAGCTATTATTTCCCTTTATTATGCAAGATGATGAAATTTTCCAAAATTTACTTTACATGCCTAATGTTTTTGAATGCCTACAATTCAATCTTAAGCTACCTGTTCGGGCATTATTTCTGGATAAAAGACTTGAAATTGGATGTTACAGGTCACAGATCTGTATTTATATATCCATTTCATGCTTCAGAAAACTAGCTTCTTAAAATACTTGATTACCAAATGATGTTGTGTATAAAATGCGAGTGCTGGTAGTTGTTTCAGTGCTGGGGAAAAAAAGAGAAAGAAATTGGATAGTCTTGAGATGAAACATAAAAAGCCAAGTCATTACCAATTGTTTAAAATGATTCCATTTACCTCTTTTAAACTATATTGTTAGGCTTCACCAAAAAATGAACCATCTAAAATGTGAGTAGTATAATAGCCACGGGGAGAGTTGGTTTGCTTAATCTAAACTCCTTTAAATAAGTGATTTATAAAGTAATTGCTGCAGGGAGGAAGCTACATTAATGCATTGCTAGTGTCTGAGCAAAATGCTGCAGAGATATTCTGCGAATATGAGTCACAGACTTAAAGTATATCCTCAGCAGAACAAAGAGACCACAGATACAAAAAGACCTGACCCAGACTGGGGAGGCAACAGAAAAATAAAATAAAATTGCTTACTGATTTCAGTCTGTGTTGAAAAATCTTTGGATATGGCAAGCTGCACCAAATGTATAATAAAACATCTTGGTTTTCCTTACAAAGAGTATTTTCTGCTTCTGGGAGCTGGGTTGGACAATTCACAGGTGTGTTAAAATATAACCTGCTCCAAACTCAGTCTTAGATTTGGTCAAATTTCTGCTGGCAGGATCCTGATATCTTCTCCTGCCAAACTCTGTTGGAAGAATGAAGTAAGTTTAATGAGTGTTGAAGGAGAAAAAGCAAACAAATAGACACATGCAGTTGGTCCTCTTTATTCACAGTTCCTGCAGGCAGAAAATATTTAGAAAAAATAATTGCATTTCTACAAAACATGTGTTTTCTCTTTTCATTATTCCCTAAATAACATAACATAACAACTATTTGCATAGCATTTATATTGTACTAGGTATTATAAGTAATCTAGATATGATTTAAAGTACATGATAAAATGCACACAAGTTATATGCAAATTCAATTCCATTTTTTGTAACAGGCTTCAGAATCATATGATTTTGTTATATATGGGAGGGGTCCTGGAACCAATCTCCTGAGGATGTCAAAGGATAAATGTATGTGTATAGAAAACTCAAAATGGCAAGCACCCCCATTTGCTCTGAAGTTCTTTTTCATTTTATCATATTATCATGGAGAGCTACAAAGTGATTTTTCTTTACTGTCATTTTGGAAAATTGGCTGATTGAATGGATTTAGAAACCCATTCAACAGAGAAAAAATATTCAAAATGAGGAAAGAATAAAGGGATGTATTTGATAGGGATTGTATTGATTCTGTAGATAACTTTTGGCGGAATGGCCATTTTGATGATATTTATTCTGCCTATCCATGAGCAAGGGAGATCTTTCTATCTTCCAAGGTCTTCTTCAATTTCTTTCTTTAATGTTTTATAATTTTTATTGTAGAAGTATTTTACATCTTTGGATAGGTTAATTTCTAGATATTTTACTGGTTTTGAGGTTATTGTAAATGGAATTTTTCTGTATTCACTTATTCATGGATTCATTGTTGGCATGTAGAAAAGCTACTGATTTCTTTAGGTTGATTTTGTACCCTACTACTTTGCTGAGTTAGTTAATCAGCTCCAGTAGTCTTTTGGTTGAGTTTTTTGGGTCTTTTAGATATAGGATCATGTCACCTCTAAACAAAGATGTTTTTAATTCTTCTTTTCTTATTTGAATTCATTTTATATATTTCTCTTGTCTTATTGGTCTAGCAAGAGTCTCAAGGACTATACTGAAAAGATGTGGTGATAGTGGGCATCCCTTGTCTTGTTCCTGATTTTAGAGGAAATTATTGCAGTTTTTTTCCCATTCAATATGATGTTGGCTGTGGGTTTATTGTATATTGCCTTAATGATGTTGAAATACATTCCTTTTATTCCTATTTTCTGCAGTGTTTTTAACATGAGTGGGTGTTGGCCCTTTTGTCAAATGCTTTTTCAGCATCTACTGATAAAATCATGTGTTTTTTGTTCTCAGTTCTATTTATGTGATGAATAATAACATGTATTGATTTGTGTCTGTTGAACCAGCCTTGCTTTCATAGGATGAAACCAACTTGGTTGTGGTATATAATTTTCCTGATAAGGTTTTGAATGAATTAACAAGTGGGATGCCATTCAAACTAAAAAATTTTATCAAAGGAAACCATCAATTATCTAAAGAGAAATCCTACAGAATGGAAGAAGATTTTTACCAGCCACCACTGTGATAGAGGGCTAAAATCTAAAATATACAAGGACTTTACACTAGCAAAACAAATAACCCAATCAAGAAATAGACAACTGAATTGAAGAGACACTTCACAAAAGAAGAGATACAAATGGCCAATAGATATGTGAAAAAATGTTTAACATCATTAGCAGTTAGGGAAATGTGAATCAAAACTATACTGAGATTCCATATTACCTTAATCAGAATGGCAAGCATAAAGAAGTCAAATAACAATAAATGTTGGCAAGTATGTGGGAAATAGAAACTCTTCTATACTCTTGGTTGAGTGCAAACTAGTTCAGCCACTATGGAGATCAATGTGGAGATTTCTTAGAAAACTGGGAATAGATCCAGCTATACCACTACTGTGTATCTTTCCAAAGGGGTTGAAATCAGAGAACTATAGTAATATATGAATACCCATGTTCATAGCATCACAATTTAAAATAGCCAAATTATGAAACTATACTAATATATGAATACCCATGTTCATAGCATCACAATTTAAAATAGCCAAATTATGAAACCAACCTAGATGTCCTTCAAAAGATAAATAAATAAATTACAAAATTATGGGAAATAAACACAAGGAATTCTACTCAGCAACAAAGAAGAACAAAATTATGTCATTCGTAAGCAGATGGAAAGATCTGGAGAACATTAAGTGACATTAGCCAAGCACAGAAAGAGAAGGGACATATGTTTTCTCTAGTATGCTCAAGTTAGGGAGTATATGGGATACCAGAGGGACTCCACATAATGGAGGGGATCCTCAGTGGAGCCAGTAAAAAAAGATAGGGAAGGAGGGAGAAAGAAGGCTAAGGATCCTCAAAGGAAGTGCTACCTTTGACTATGTGTATACATGTGAATGTAACATTGTTAAAGTGGATACTTGTTAATGGGAGAGAAAGAAATGGGGAGGTGGGAGCACCAATTACTGTGTGAACATATGCCATTGTCAACATGATCTATATTATAGTGTGAGACTATAATGCACCATTTTTTTTAAAAAGTGATATAATAATTTGAAGATAGTATTTGAGGTGGATGTTTGTGTTTAAAAAATAGAATGAAAGGCAAGCTCAAGAGTACATCTCAGGTAGCTTCTGAACACATGGGAAGAAATGGGTGTTTAGTCCTGAGTCCTTCAGCTGAGCACCCCCTTTATTCTTGTTTCTTTGTTTCTGAAAATGAAGTTGGGTTTACTGAGTTGAATAGTGACTCCCCCAAATTCAGATTCACTAGAAACTTCATAATGTAGCCTTATTTGGAAATACGAGTCTTTGCAAATTATAGCAAAAAAAAGAATATAATCATAATTTGATAGACCATAGTGGATTATCCAACAACTGGCATCCATACCAGAAAAAGCAATTTAGGCACAGACACTTGAACATGTAAAGACAGAGGCAGAGACTGAGTGCTGCATCTACAAGCCAAGGAGCACCAAGTAATGCCAGCAAGCACCACAGACTAAGTAAGTTATGGAACAGATCATTCTCCCTCAGAGCTTTCACAGTGAGCCAACCCTGTGGACACTTTGATTTCTGACTTCTAACATTTAAAACTATAAGATAATTACAACTGCATTAAAACATTTTATTTGTGGAACTTAGTTACAGAAACCCTAGGAAATTAATAAACCTATATAAAGATTCTTATCTAATAAAAACAACAAAAAAGTGGACACAGAAGAAAGCTAGGTGTGGTGGCAAATGCTTGTAATCTCAGTATCTAGGAGGCTGATACAGGAAGATTGCAGGTTCATGGCCAGCCCTCAGCTACTTAATGAGGCCTTCCACAAATTAACAAGACCCTATTTCAAAATAAAGAATAAAAAGTAGGATTTGGGGTATAGCTCAGAGGGAGAATTCCCCTGGGTTTAATCCTCAGTACTGAAAAAAAAAAAGAAGGAAATGAGCACAAAAAGAATATACTTAAAATTCTGTACTCATTCCTGAGTGGTTAAGATTAAGATTCCCCAGTGTGAGCTGGGCACCGTGGAGCAAGCCTGCAATCCCAGTACTTGGGAAGCTGAGACAAGAGGATGGCAAGTTTAAGCCCAACATGTAGTAATTTAGTAAGACCCTGTTTCAAAATAAAAACTAAAACAGCCTGGAGATGTAGCTCACAGGTAGAATGCTCCTGGGTTCAAATCCCAGTAATGTGTGCATGCATGCGCACACACAACACACACACAACACACACACACACACACACACACACACACACACACACACGGATTCCCCAATGTTTTGCAAAAATATAAATATTTGTAGAGAGAAATTTTGTGAGAGTCCTAAAACACAAGAGAAATGATGCATGTGTTTGCAATAACCATCTCAAAAATATAACAGGTAAGGCTGTGAGATTTATCCAGACAAATACAATTCTTTTGTTTCTTTGTTACATGAGGATTAACATCTTACTCTCAGAAGATTTTACTTTTTGGGATAATGTCACTAAGAATGTCAAAAAGAAACAGCTAAGTCTAACTTAAAAAGATGAAATATTTAAGATAACAATATTTAGAAACTATCCTTTAAAATTGATTTGCCATTCCTAAATGTTGGGATGGAAACATTCACAATCTTACAATAATTCTTATTCACATTGAAAAGAATCATTAGCTTTACTTCTATTCAGGAGAGAAAATAACAACACCTTGTGTTTTAATATAATTGATATGATGAAAATAACTGATTCATGAAATTAATGCTCTGACACTTTTCTGAATACTCCTATATTTGGGTGCATGGTAAATATTAGCGTGTGTGTGTGTGTGTGTGTGTGTGTGTGTGTGTGTGTGTGTGTGTTTTGCTTTATAATTAAGCAGTTGCTTGATCTTCACAAGTACATTCAAAAACCCTGTGTCAGAAATGCTGACACAAAGCCCTGGACAATTCCAAAAGGCTTGATATAGTTCAATCTGTGAGGGCAGAATTTAGTTTAGGGTCACTAGAAAAAATAGATGGTTTTCAGGCAAAGACTAAATGCACTTAACCACATTGATTTTGGTTGTAGAAATAAAGTAAATTAGGCTGGTTTGCTTGGCATCAACTTCACAAGAATTATAAAGATGCATCTGGAATCCTGCCATGCCTCCTGATGAGTCAAATCAAAGAGATTTACTCAGGCCCATTCATGGAGCCTCTGGGTCCTCAGTTTGTTTGGTTCAACAAAGCTAACAGGTCCCTGTGGCCCAGCCTCTAAATCTAACTTCAGATTGCAAGTTAATTTTGTTCTCTAAATGTCATTGCCTTATATAATAGAAGTCATCTGGCCCTGTAAGATGAATCTATTCTGTACCAACAAACCAATTCAGGTGAGTATGGCTCTGCACACCAACTACTATTTGTATTTATGATCAGGCATATGAATCCAAAGGCCAGGGCATTTTATCCATTTCTATCATTTTGCTATATGATAGGGTTGGAGAAAACGAATAGAAATAAAAGAAAATTAACTGAAAAATCAAAATTTTGTTCATAGATATCTAAGTGTCTAGCTGTTGGTAATGTTTTCATATCTTGTTGCCCACAAGAGAATAGATGCATCTGAAATTCAGGGGCCTATCAGGACATGCAAAGATTAGAGACTTTTCATTAAACTAATAAAAAAATTTTAATGATGGCTTAGGGAGAAAAGCAAACCAATACACATATACAGTTGGCCCTCTATATAGGCAGTTTCTGCAGACAGAAAATATTCAGAAAAACTGCCTCACTCCTAAATATGTGTTTTTTCTTTGACATAATTCTTTAAGACATCAACCCTTCCAGGAAGATATGAAAGAATTCTGAATGCTGAGAAACAGAAGATGGTTGATTTGGGTATGGGAAGGGTATGCCTTTGGCAACAGTATGCAGGTTATTTTTATTTATTTATTTATTTTTGGTGGTACTGGGGTTCCTGGAAGCCCTTCCACCTCCAGGATAATATATATATATATATATATATTTTTTTTTTTTTTTAAATTTGGAAACAGGGTCTCTTAAGCCAGCGTGGCTGGCTTTGAACCTGTGTGATCCTCCTGTCTCTGCCTCCCAAGCATGCGCCACCACACCGGGCTGCAGGTTATTTTTGGTGTCTGAAAGTACAGCAGAAAGTGAAAACCTAAAGCAACTTTCTATTTCAATAGCAAATCTTGCACTTGAATCAAGAATGGCAAGCAATGAATGTTTGTTAAAAAAAAAAAGTTCTTCTTGTAAGCCATTTCTGTTTCTAGTTTGACTTTGAGTTGAGCCTTATTTTCATGTTGATATAATTTGAGAACATCTGAGTTGTTTTCTTTAGACCAAGCCACCTTCATCAATACTTGGATTACTGGTCACTTGATACTGTTACTGGTATTCAGTAGAGTTACAGGATTTAAATGGAATATTCAGCACATTTCAAGTTTATGTGGGATTTTTTTCAGAATATCAACTAGAACTCAGCAAGTTCAATAAATCTTAATGGCTAAAAGAATACCTGCCTCATTTGATTTAGTGTTTCCACAAACAAATTTCCCAGTTGGTAATAATTGAGTGAACCAATCAATGGGTCAATGGATGAGGAACTTAACAGGATTTTAAAGATGTGTTTATTCTATTTGGATTTTGTAATCTATTAGAAGCAATGTTGTAAAAAGCATAACAATAGATCTTTGGAAGTTTTCTGCCCTTAAAAATGAGATCAAATCAGAATATTTCATGAGTATTCACCACATGAAATCATTAAGAGGAAGATAAGTATAGTCTCAAAAGATTTAGTCAAATTATGGTGAAAGAGTCTTAAAAAGGAGAGTTTTCAAGTAATTTATGAAATGTATATTGAGAACATGTTCAAGAAGAGTAAGTGATACAAATTCAGAAAGTTGAAAACCAAATTTCACTGGAAATAATGAAATGTTTAGATATATAAGGTCTATTGAATACTTATAAAAATTTCTTTTTGCCTGTCAAGCTCAGTTTAATTTTTCCCTTGCCTAATTTAGGTAAATATAGCAGCATAAAAGAATCCACATGAAAATATAGAACAGCAAAATTATAGAGTCTAAAATAATTTAGAAGCCTACCTAAGACATCTTTTTTCAGTGATATTAGAGAGTAAGCATCTAGATATACATTTGTTTGAGACAAAACAATCCTGGTTAAATATTAAACTGAGGAAAATGAATTTTCAGAACATACAAGGAACACCATACATCAATGGGAAAATGGCAAACCACCCAGAAGAAAAATGAGTATTTATTTAAAGAGTATTTAAATAAATATTTCACGAAAGAAGAAATTAATATGGCCAGCAAACATATGAAATGATGGTGAACTTCAATTGTAGTTAGGTAAGCACATATACACCACTAAACTGGTACCTTTAAGAGTAGATCATCAGCCGGGCGTGGTGGTGCACAGTTATAATCCCAGTACTTGGGAGTCTGAGACAGGAGGATCGCGCAGGTTCAAAGTCAGCCTCAGCTACTTAGTGAGGCTCTCAGCAGCTTAGTGAGACCCTGTTTCAAAATAAAAAAACTATAAAATAGATCTGGGAGTGTAGCCTGGAGGTAGAAGGCCTTGGGTTCCATCCCCAGTACCACACACAAAAAAAGTAGATAATCAATATCAAGTGTTGATCAAGTGAAGTGGTGGAAAAACTCTTGGCTGGCTACTGTTAAATATGAAAACAACTACTACAGAACAGTTTGTGATTATTGATGAGGCTGATTTCTGTAAAGAAACCAACAATACAAGGTGGTTTTCTTACACACACACACACACACACACACACACACACACACACAATTGTGGTACTGGGGATAGAATCGAGGAACATTCTACTTCCAAGCTATACCTCCAGCCATTTTTTTTTATTCTTTATTTTAAAACAGGGTCTCACGGAGTAGCAAAGGGCCTCACTAAGTAGCTGAGGCTGTCCATGAAATGCAATCCTCCTGTCTCAGCCTCCCAAATGCTGGGATTATAAGCATGCGCCATCACGCCCAGCTCTTACACAAATTTTGAACATGAACACAGTCAGACATAAAAATGTTTATAGCCACTTTTTCAAAAATCAAAAAAGAGGAAAGAATCTGTCTCTTATGCAGACTAAGCACATAAATTGTGATGTATGTGAAAAATAACATGCTATCTATGAGAATGAAGCTCTAGCCATCAGCATCAACATTTAGTAAAAAATATTCAAAATAGTCTCAACAAATTATTCTTTAACAATGAAAAACACACATTGCTCTATTTATCTTTAAATTGTATATTTATTCCACTATCCCCACAATATAGTACCCTAATATAAAGTATATTTGTGCTCAGAGGTCTTCTAGGAACCACCATAGCATGTTCCTCTGCAACTCAAGTGTGATTATACAAATGTCAGTTTTAATGTTTTACTACTACTGGTACATACATTTCTGTTATTTTCCCCTTCTTGATTCAGTTAACCCTATAATACTATTTAGAATGCAATTCACTAAATTGGTATAAATATACTTCACATTTTGATAATTATCAAAACTTCATAGGTTAACATATCTCTTAATGAACTGCATGGGGAGAATTAATCATTCAAAGACTAAAAGAAGCCTCTTTGTTGCCAATATTTCCGATGCCCTGTTTGCTGCTTCAGAGGGTACAGCTAGAATCCCTGATGTATAAAAGGAGCCTTTCTGAAGGAAGAATGTTAAAGAAGAAATAGGGAAAAAACTCACCATGCTAATTCATTTTCAATCACATCCTTTTAGACAAGAGTACATTTGGAGATTTGCATCCTGAAGATGAATCTTTTCAGACTCTTCTTGTCTGCCTTTCCCTTTTTCCCAAATGAATTTGAAAATACTGGTGTAGGATGAATATCAATTCATTTACTTAAAATATGCTAAGTGAGATAAGTCAGTTACAAAAAGTAAGAAATCAGATGCGTCCCTAATATGTGGAAACTAGGGAGAAAAAAAAGTGATAGGAAGAACTCTAGACAAGGAAGGGGAAACCATAGATGATCAAATAAGGATAACTAACTGAGACAGATGTGGAGGGAGAAGAGGGAAAATTCCTAATGTACATGATGTACATTCATAAATATATCAAAGCCAATTAGCAAGCAAAACATGAGGTGGGGAAGGGAATGAGGTGGCAATTGGTGGATGGCTGAATAAAGGAAATGTGCATGCATGTCTCTACCATCTTGGACCCCATTAAGATGTGTAACTACAATGCTCCAATACAGTGCACCATACCAATCAGACTAGAATCTCTGAGTAAAGGCCCCTGGCACCTGTATGTCTTCAAAAACTCTTCTGGCTGATCTAACGTGCAGTAGTCAAAGTTGAGGGTCCCTAGGGTTGGGCCTGGTGTGGGAAAGTCACTTATTATTTTGGGGAATAACAAGCTAGTGTTATTTTTAGCTTTCTGCGTTTTTTGCTAGAAAAAAAAAAAGCAAAATAACAACAACAAAAGAGTCTCATCTGATGGCTTAGATTTTGTGTCTTTAGCAAGACCCAAAGTAAAAAACAACACAGAAAATAAAAGTGATTCTCTCAGCTATTTCTAAAACTTAAGCAAAAAATAGCTGTAATCCAAAAATATAATTAGGACCTTTTTACAAAATCTTTTTTTTTTTTTGCTTCCTATTTCCAGGGGTATGAAGGTCAGAAAACAAACTCCACTCTAGCTTAGTCAAAGATCAAACATGGCAATTTAGACTTTTAAAAAAGGTCTTCTGTTTCTGATTAATTGCTTGCCAAAACACAGAACTCATTTCTCAGTAAACTGTTTTTCCCCCTCATTTACTGTTTTGCCTCCTGTTTTATCTTTTCATGGTACTGCGAATGAAACCCAGGGGCATTCTACCTCTGAGCTGCAGCCCCTAGCCTTTTTTCTTCCTTCTGTCTTTCCTTCCTTCCTTCTTCCCTCCTTTCTTTCTTTCTTTCTTTCTTTCTTTCTTTCTTTCTTTCTTCTTTCTTTCTTTCTTTCTTTCTTTCTTTCTTTCTTTCTTTCTTTCTTTCTTTCTTTCTTTCTTTCTTTCTTTCTTTCGTGGTATAGGGGTTCCTGGAAACCCTTCTACCTCTGGGTTACACTCCCAGAACTATTTTTTACATTTTTATTTGGAAACAGGGTCTCTTAAGCCAGCGAGGCTGGTTTCGAACCTGCGCGATCCTCCTGTCTCTGCCTCCCAAGCACGGGGATTACAAGCATGTGCCACCACACCCGGCATATTTTTTATTTTGAAACAGAGCCTCTCTAAGTAGCCGAGGCTGTTTGAAAACAGCGATCCTCCTATCTCAATCTCCCAAATGCTGGGATTACAAGTGTATGCCACCATGCCCAGTTTGCCTCCTGTTTTAGATTAGCCAGTCAAGAAAAATAATAAGAAAGCTTTACTAGAACAAAACTTGTTGCTTATAAAAATTTGTTCACAATATCTTTTTTATAATTTCTTTATTGGTGTATTGTCATACATCTCAATGGAGTACAAGATAGTAGAGGCATATATACGTATACACATTACTCATTTAACCTTTCCCCAAATATTTATCCCAGAATTTAAACTTATTTATTTATTTATTTTTGTGATGCTGGGAATGGAACCCAGAGGCTTTCTACCTTCGTGCTAAACTCTGAGACCTCTTTTGTACTTTATTTGGAAACAGGGTCTCATTAAGTTGCTGAGAGCCTCACTAAGTAGCTGAGGCTGGCTTCGAACCTGAGCCATCCTCATGTCTCAGCTTCCCAAGTGCTGGGATTACAAGCGTGTGTCACCATGCCCGGCGACTTTAAATTTATTGGTATTAATAGATTTGACATTGTACTTAGTACATACATTACTGCAGGCTCTCCTAGGAGTTATACATATTGTAAGATCATAATTGGTGGCAGATTCTAATTTTAAATTTACAGAGGTAAATGGTTCTAGGTCATTAAGCTGCATTTCTCTAAATAGATGGATTTGCTTCCATGATTCAGAGCAGCTCCCAGTAGAGTTCACATTAAATACTGGGGTGGGGGAGAATATGCATCACTCACTTTGAAAATTCAAGCAGGAAGATCAGGAAACTCCATGTTTTGTGATAATATCTTTGGGCATCTTGAGAAGCTTTAATCTATGCTATGTAGCAAGTCAACTCCATCCATCAATGTAATTTTCTTTTTTGCCTGTTAAATGGGAAATAAAAATGATTTTCTGTAGATTGGACTTAATGATTATATTAAACATCTTTTTACCTATCTTTGTATCTGTTTATATTTTAAAATCACTTTTTAATACTTCTAGGAGTACTTTACACCTCTTCTTTTTTTGTGGTAGGGTGGAACCCAGAGGTTTTTCTACCTTTGGGTTATACTCTCAGACAAATTTATACTTTATTTGGAAACAGGGTCTCACTAAGTTCCTGAGAGCCTCACTAAGTAGCTGAGGATGGCTTTGAACCTGTGCAATTCTCCTGTCTCAGCCTCCCAAGTGCTGGAATTACAAGTGTGCGCCACCATGCCTGGCTTATACTTCTTGTTAACTCTTAATCATATATACATTTCATATGATTTTCAGCTTTTATACATGAACTAATTCATTTTGTCTTTTCTTCTTTCATCTTGTTATCTAAACTTTCCATGTACATGAAGTCTTCATCCATGTAAACTATCTAAATTATCCCACGCATTCTCATTTTTTCCCTCTTGTTAGTATCCTCTGTATTTGGCTTATTGATATCTGGCAAAGCTATGTGGTTAGGAGTGCTAAAATTTTCTTATCTCAACATAGTTTATTCCCCTTCATCACAAAATTGGAAGTCATCAAGATCTCATATGTACTCATATATCTCTTCACAATTCTACTTTACTTCTAGACTATCAATGAAATTATAAATTTCTTATTGGAGGTCAGATGTAGACATGGACATCAGCGTATTCTGAATACTTTATAACTTACCTTGAATAGGCCCTTATTTCACCCTTTATTTTATTCTTTGCTTCTCCCAAGCCTAAAAAAATGACATCCAGAAAAGGCTTAGTTTCGTAGCTGACATAGAATGGTATATGAAAATATCCTGCCATCATGATATAATCTGCTCTTCTCACCACTGCACCTGACATTTCTACCATGACCATCCCATTCCCATGAGGAGAGTTAAATTCATATTCCCAGTTTGGAAGAGAGATTCATTGGAGGAGTCTATTTTTTGTGCCTAAATATGATATTCTCTACAAGTTTTGAGATGTTTTTTTGAATGTCTATAACAACTAATTCAACTTTTTCACTAAGATGCTTCCCTACTGATTCAGTGTTGTACATTGACTTACCTAACAAATATTTATGAAATTGTGCATGTATAGAATATATTACCATATAAACATCATTAGTAGTATAGTTTATATTTGTATTCATTATGTCTCTAAATGTAGTTGCATGAACAAGTATAAACTAAGTAAAATAAACTAACAAATGAAACTAACATTTTATTCTAATCTTTAGTGACAATTAGCAAATGATAACTATGCATATATATTATTCTGATAGTATAGATATTGCAGATAGTGTATCATTACTTTGGCACAAACAAATGTTTTAGGTTGTTTTATCTTTCTAAGAGATTTCAGCAACATATATAAGTTCTGTGAGTGCTGACTGTCCTCTCCTACAGGATGAGCCATTTGTTATCACATACATATATGTTAAAAAGTAAAGGCATAAAGAATAAGAAAATTATGTCATTGCTGGTAAATGGATAGAACTGGAGAACATTATGCTAAGTGAGATTAGTCAGTCACAAAAAGTAAGAAATCAGATGCTCTCCCTAATATTCAGAAGCTAGGGAGAAAAAGGGTCAAAAGAGGGACTCTAGATGAGGAAGAAACCCATAGATGAGCAAATAAGGTGACCTAACTGAGGGGGATGGGAGGAAGGAAGAGGGAAATTTCTTAATGTATATTCATGAATATATCAATCACTAAACCAAACATGAGAAGGAGGGAAGGGTGAGGGAATAGGGTGGGAATTGGGGAAAACCTAAATGAGTGATATGTGCATATATGTCTCTACCATCTTGTACTCCACTAAGATGTCTGACTACAGTGCACCAATAAAAATTTTTAAAAAGTAGAGGGCTTCACTTTAATTTTCTTCAACCCAGAGCCCTTTGCTCAGCAGTTCTCTGATTCTGCTCTTAGTTATCATTTCTTGAAGCCTTTTCTCACCTGAGATATTGTTGTTGTACAACTTACCTCCTCTCTGGAAAAGTTCAGGAGTCAGAAGGAGAGGAAACAGTGATTTGTTTACAGATTCAACAACTCTACAACTGTCTGGAAGGGAAGGATGGCGGGTATAGTGAAGGAGAGGAGATGCCAAACACAACCACTTTTGACAAGGATGAAGAAGAAAAAAAAAGGGAAAAATTAGAGTGAAAGAAAAACAAAGGGTTAGTCCAAGCCACCCTCACTGACAATTCTGATTCATTTCTCAGATATAAGAAGAGAGCCAGCTAGAGGTCTGCTGAAATTTCTTAGAAAATTATATTCATCAGATACTTTCTGGGTGCATTGTATTCACCAAGGTACCTGGGATAAACAGTGATCACAAGTCACATGTCAGGGAGAAATAAAAACATACAGCAATTAGATGCTATTTAGAGCCCAAATGAGGAGAAACAACTTTTTGCTAGGTGAACATGAAAAAATTGGAGGGGAGGGCATTTAACTCAAATTTGAGAACTTGTAGACATACCCTAGAGATAATGATTCTACTAAAACCTGAAGTCCATGCCAATCTTATTTGAAATCGTGAGGGTCGCTATTAGGAGGGTGATGAGGAGAGGTATACTTAGAGCAGATATAAAAGCATGCCAAGACCAAAATGTTCAAGACAGAACATGGATGGAGGTGGAGGAGAAGCCTACTTTGCACTCTACCTCTCCTCCCTTCTCTCTGGTCTTCTTTCTTCACTGAAAACATATAAAATCTCATACTCCTGTTGATCTTGCTTAAAGTTGCGAGACTAGTAGATGCATTATAGAAGATCGTGGACTTCAAAATGTAAATCTCTAGAAGAGTTTGTGCTGTCTTTACTGAATTTGAGCGAAGGCATAGAATATAATATAAAATCCCTTCCCATCTTAATATAGAATGTGCATAACAAATAGGAAGCTACCCGATGCCCTCACTCAGACAGAAAGAAAAAAGTGGCAGGGAGGGAGAGGTCACATTCAGCTCATTCTGGAACCAACATGAGTCTTAAAAGATGCTTAAAAATGTAAAGAGAAAATACCGACTTGTCCCTTTTCTAAGATATGAGATGTCAGTGGGTACTAAATAAGAATATTTGATTTTTTAGTAAATTGATTTTCAAAAACACCAAAATTAGGTGAAGAGGACTGCAGAGATGTTTAAAGCTTCAGTGGTCATCGAACTATGGGAATCTCTTAGTAGGGATGTCAAGGCTCTCTTTCCCAGTTGTATCTTCTATGCAACTCTTTTATGATGGAATTATCATTAACTTCTCAAAAACATAGTGTTTTTCTACACTCTATTAAACACTTTTTTCTCTCTCAAGTCTATACTGTATTGGGAATTCTTTATACTTAGCATTTGGTTGATGTGTATAATTCTAAAAATGCTGTAGTTCCCCCCTTTGAAATGTAAATCTTTTCATTGTGCAACTGTTCCAGGAATTTAGAATGAACTACTTCTCAGTCTACTTGGTCTTCTTAAGATTGTGGGTCACTTCTTGTTATTTAAGGGAAAGTCAGGATAAAACAGTGTTTTGAAGTCCTGATGTATTTTGAGTAATATAAACACAAGAAGCTTCCAAATGCAGCAATCCTTTTTCTTATAAAAGAGTTATAATTCTTTGTTTTGTTTCCCATCAGCATACGAAATATAATTTAAGCACCTTTAGGATAGTAAATTCTAAAGTTGTACTCAAAATTTTCAGCAGGTAAATTTTATAATGAGTATTTTTATAAAGACAAGTCTTTGTTTTTCCAGTGCCAAGAGATGACCATAAGATTCTATGTGGTATAAATAAAACCCACCGGGTAGTAAGTAGCTTCTCATCATGCCCAATGTACCTTTAGTAGAGAATATTAAGGAGGCTTGCAATTAATCATGTTGGATCAGTTTACTTTAATGAGAAAGGCATTGATGGATTTTTCCTTTCTTCTCAAATTCCAATATAAATTATTTCAGGCACTGAGATAATTATGTTTGTGAGGTTGTTAATGAGAAACTGTCCCAGCTCAAGACTTATTTTAGGATCAGAGAACATTGTGAGCATCCAAACTTAGTTATTCAGACCTCAGCTCTTAGAATTTTTAAGTGATTGTGAAAGAGCAAACTAACACCAGGAAAACTCAGATCTCAGATGTAGTGTTAGTACTCTTCCCTTCTCCCTTCTTACAATATATAGGGGGCTCTTTTTCTTAAGGAACAAGAACAATATCATATATATGTGAATGACATATCATCCAGTATATATGTTGTATTTTCAAATAAGATATCTGTCAATGATTCACATTTAAATATAGTTTTGAACATTTTCTTAAAAGAAAATACTAAATAGAAGATAGTTTAGATGGGTTAAATTGTACCTGCAACTATCCCAGCCAAGAAACAATAAAAGGTTGAAACTCAAATCCTTGATACCCAGGAATGTAACCTTATTTGAAAATAGGTTCTTTAAGGACTGGGAGTGTATCTCAGTGGTAGAGTGTGGGCTTAGCAAGTGTGAGACCCTGGTTTTGATCCCCAGAACCCAACCCCACAAACAAAGAAATAGTTTACAGAATTAAGTTAAAGTGATTACATTAGTCCATTGTATAAGTAACAATAAAGCTTGCTGCTATTACTAGTAATATTAAGTGGTAGAAAGCTGGTAGGTGTGTGGAGCAATAGGAAAGAAGTTAGGTCTGGGTTAATAGTGAGGTATTGTTTTACTGGAAACCAAAATAATATTCAGGGCTCATGTATAGTGGGCCAATATCAAGACTGACTATGAGGAATGCTTTCTGTTCTAATTCCAGATTATATAAGTGGCTATTACTTGAGATTAGTCAGAAATTTTCTGCATATTTTTGTTCCTGATGTAAAATCTGTTTTAGCTAAGGCTCAGCATGGCAGCTTATACCTGTCCTGATTCCATAAGATTGGAAAACAATGTTTGCAACAACCTAACTGTCCATCCATTGCTGTCAACTGATATGTATGAAATGACACATTTTCTTTATGGGCTTGAGTTTCTCTGGGAAAGATGATTTCCAAAACCCTGCTCAGACACAACTATTTTCACCTAGTCTTTTCTCTAATGTTATTGTTTGCTGGCATCTTTGCTTAGGTTGCTATAACAAGTTGCCATAGACTCAGTGACTTAAACAGTATCCATTTATTTCTCACAATTCTGGAGGCTAGAAGTCAGAGTGCCAGCATGGTGGGGGCCTGTTGAGGACTCTCTTTCTACTTGAAGACCGCCAACTTCCAATGTATCCTAATGTGGCAGAAGAGGGCAGAAGAACTCTCTGGTGTCTCTTTTTAAAGGCTCTCCTCCCATTAATGAGATCTGCACCATCATGGCCCAATTTCTTCCCAAAGTTCCCATATTCTAATATCACACTGAGGGTTCAGTTTGCAATATATGAGTTCTGAGGAGAAACACAAACATTCAGTCCATTGCAGTATGCTTAAGAGTCCACATTCCTTGTGATGTAGGGCTTGATTTTACTCTTCATCTCTCACCACCACCTTCTTTATTATAGCTCTTCCATAGTTTGCAAATTTTTGTTTTTTTTTGTTTTTTTTTAATTTTTTTTTATTGGTGCATTATATTCATACAACTTATTGGGGTAAAAAGCTTGTGTGTACAAACATGTACTCATCGCTGATTTAACCCCTACCCAAATCCCACCCCATTCCCTCCCCGTCCCTCCCTCCCTTGCTTGGCTTAGTGATTGACTTCGATATGTTTAAGTACATTGTGAGCTTTAGAGAAATTTTTGTTTTGGATGTTCATTTTTCCTCTGCAAATTGCTCTCCTCCTACAAATTCTAAAAAAATCATTTATTTCTTATTATGAAAGCAATTCAAGTGTATTATGTAAAAGGCAGTAATATAGCAATATCAAAATAAAATTAAAAACACATTTGATACTCTGTTGTTGGTATTTTGCTGTATTTGCTCCCAGTTATTTTTGAATTATTTTAAAATTTAAAATTGGAATCTTCTATGTATAAGAAAAAAAAAGTAGCACATTTTCTTTACCTCTGCTCTGTTCCATATTCTATTATTACAAAAATATATTTTTGGCCCAAATTTTTAAAATTCAATTATATTTTTAAGTTAATGCTACATTTTTTCTTTCATGAATAATTAGTACAATTTTTCTTTTGGTTTTTATTCATATTTATAATGGTTATATAAGCATATTTATTTTATTTCATTTTATTTATTATTAACTATACTCCCTTGTCTTTTCTAGTCTGGAATTTTTAATTCTAATTCAGCCCTTATGTAATTTCAATTGTCTGGACAGTGAATTCTCCAAGATCTTGTATATCTTAGAATAACTACATTTAACTTTCAAATATGGGGAGTTTTCTAGGTATAAATTTTACAGTTTTCCCCTCAATTCTCCATAGCTTGATTTGTGGTTCAGTGCAACACACTGAACCTGTATATTTATCACTTCTTCCCTAAATACCTTGGGATAAGGAAAGGAATATAAAAACAAGATAAAATCCATAGTTGTGCTGAAAAGTTAGAAAACATATAATTTGTAGCCAGAACATTAAAAAATTTCAAGATTTGTAGCTGAAGAAGTAAAGTAACAATGACACCCAATAGATTTGGGAAACCAGCAGCTTCCAATAGATGAGAGGATCTACAAAACTCTTCAGAAGGACCAGAGAGTAGATTTAAAACCAGAGGTTTAGCACACTGGGAAAGGTGCTCAGTGGTCAAGGGACCTAGCACCAGAAAATATTTATTGAGCTCAGAGGATGTAGCAGTTAACCAAGACAAAATGCCTAACATCACAGAATTACATGTAAGCAACAATTAATTGAAAGCCAGTAAAGGGCCATCAAAGGATCATTGTGCATAAAAGGCACCTAACATTTACTCCTGGAAAATGCTTAACATGAACACCAAATAAAGTGAGTCTCTGCCTCAACATGATGCCTGCTAACAAATCATTGGTGAAGAAAACATGATAGAGCAGTGAGCCTGGCATCATTAGCTTTGTTTTTCAGGGGCTTCTCTCTGGTAGCCTCCTGTTTCTCATTGAGTCTACAGCAAATTCAGTAAGAATTTCTGTTCATCAAAGGAATCCATCAAGAGTCAAAAGAGGGAGCCTACAGAAAGGAAGATCTTTGCTACCAACTCTAATAGATGACTAATACCTAGAATATACAAAGTACTGAAAACATAACACTAAAAACAAAACCTAATAACCCAATAAAGAAATGGGCAATTGAACTAAATATACAAAAGAAGAAATAAAAATAGCTAATAAGTATATGAAAAAAATGTTCAACATTATTAGCAATCAGGGAGATGCAAATTAAAACTACACTAAGATGCCATCTAATCCCAATTAGAATAGCAATCAGCAGTACAAACAACAATAAATACTTGTTTGGAAATGAGGAAATAGGAACTCTTCTACACTGTTGGTGAAATTGCAAATCAGTGCAGCCACTATAGAGACTCCTTAGAAAACAGAATGTATCCATGTATTTTCCAAATGGACTGAAATTAGAATACTCTAGTGATACATACAAATCCATGTTTAAAGCAGCACAATTCACAATAGCCAGATTATAAAAGCAACCTAGGTGTCCATCAACAAAATGAGTCACAGTATGGGATATACACACAATGGAATTCTACTTAGTAATAAAGGAGAACAAAATTATGTCATTTTCAGGAAAATGTGTGGACCTGGATAACATCATGCTAAGTGAAATCAGCCAGTCACAGAAGGTAAAGGGTTGTATGTTTTCTCTTATATGCAGAAGCTAAGGAGTCATTTGGATACAAGAGGGGCTTTAGTTAATGGAGAAAAAAACCCAGCAGATGAGGGAGGTGGTCTAAGGGAGAGTGGGGTGGGGGAGAGGAAGAATTAAGGGAGGAAACATTTTCAATGACATTTTGTACATACAAGAGAATATCACTACACCAATGCCAATCTCAGTATCATATATGGGGAAGGAGAAGTGGGGAGGGAGCCAGGTGCATGCGTGTGTGTGTGTGTGTGTGTGTGTGTGTGTGTGTGTGTGACCATCTGCTGTGTGTGTCACTATCATTGTTTAATACACAATGATGTAAAATTATAAGACTCCAATGTACCAGTAAAATATAAAAATTTAAAAAATAGAATATTTACTAATCAAATATCTACTGGATGAGGCAGACAGTTTAGAGGAGAGAAATGACATAGGATCTGTAGACAACAAGCAAATACTTGTGTAGAGGCCAGGATGGAACCTCTCACAGCTCCAGTTATATATTCTGGAACAACAAACTCATATTTGGCCAGTTTTTCAAAAGAAAATGAGAATTTGAATTTGATATGAAGCTTTTCAGTATTTTGTTGTTGGAACTGAATGCAATTTTATCTGCTTGTTTATTTTGGAAAACACCTGAGAATGAAATGCCACTTCTTGGCAGCCAGTTTGTAACTCTTCTACATAAGTACACTGTGAAATACATGGATAACAGATTTAAAACTTTTATTAGAATTCACACTGGAATGGATAGCATCACTGGTTTTAGATGGTTTTGCAACATAACAACTAGTTTGTGACTTCTACATTCTATGGAATTAACTGCTGATAGTTTCCAAAAATTCAATTATTGTGCTGGTTTGAATGGAGCCATTGATTTGTTTGCTTTTCTGCCAATACACAATTTTATATGGCTTAATAGACAAGACTGGTTTTGTTCAATAGTGTTTCAGCTATCTACCATGGTATACTCTCTTATGCTTCTCCCCAAACTTAGTAATTTTAATTACAAGGAGTTATTATTTTTCATATTTTTGCGGTTGGCTGGGGCTCAGCTGGGTGATTCTCTTACTGATCCTTCTTGGGCTTTACAATGCACTTTAATTCACCAGGAAGTTCCACTGTTGCTCTAGTATATAAGACAGTGTCAGCCCTCTACCCAGGTGGCTCTCTCTCTCTCTAGCAAGATAATCATGTTTCCTATTTCCTTTTATGGTGGCTGGATTTTCAGAGAAAGAAGCATATTCTGCCAGCCTTCAGATGCTCTTCCTAATATGTAGAAGCTAGGGAGAAAAAAAGTCATATGAGACACTATAGACAAAGGAGAAACCATAGATGAACAAATAAGATGACCTAATTGGGGGTAATGGGAGGGGGAAGAGGGAAATTTCCTAATGTACATGATGTACATTCACAAACATATCAAAGTCAATCACTAAGCCAAACATGAGAAGGAGTGAAGGGGGAAAATGGGGTGGAAAATGGGGAAGGGATAAATGAATGATGTGTCCTTTCCTGCCTCTGTACGTAGCAGATGCCTCTGAGACCAAACTCAATCTAAGAGTCTTTTCTCTGCACAGATAGGGCTGGGCTGGTCTACTTCTCACTGTTCACCACAATTGAGTGGTCTGTGTTGATCCTGGAGATCCTACTAGTTGGATCTAGTATTAAGCATAGATCTCCCCCTATACTTTCTACTGATACAGAGCCTGAGTCTGTCCGAGTCTCTGTTATGTTTAACAGCAGACTCTATCCCCATCGTTGCTGTGTTGTACTGCAACATCTCAGATCCAGGGAGTTTATCACAACTGGGTGAGATTCTAGAGGTGCTGCACTAGGCATTCTCCCACAGGGATGGAAGCTTTACTTACAGTGTTGCTGAGCACAGATCTGGATCTCTGGAGGGTGTGGTGAGCTTAGCCACCACTTTTGCAAGTTGTAGCTGGTTTTGCACAAGAGGAAATGATGGCTTACAATTCTGGTGATCTGCAGCCACTTTCTTCAGGTCCTTGGTTGTTTTCCTGTTTGTCTCTGGAGTCGGGTGCAGTAAGGCAAGATGGAGTCACTGTGGTGTTCATGACTGCAAGGCGGATGGGTTTCTTTTTCTTTCTCTGATAGATCTTCTAGTATTTTTTCCCTGCTGCCTTTGTTACTTTTAAAGTTATGATGTTTAGTCAATTAATCTTTTACAAAGGGGCCAAACTCATATGCTGGAGAAAAGACAGCCTTTTCAACAAATGGTGCTGGGAGAACTGGCTAACCATTTGTAAAAAGATGAATCTAAACCCCTATATCTTACCATGCACAGGAAGCAACTCAAGATGGATCAAAGACTTAGAAATTAGACCTGAGACTGTGAAGTTAGTAGAGGAGAGCATAGGTTCAACACTACAACATATTGGCACAGGCAGTAACTTTCTCAACAAAACCTCCAAAGTTCAGGAAATTAAAGCAAGAATTAACAAGTGGGATAGCATCAAACTAAAAAGTTTCTTCTCATCAAAGGAAACTATTAATAACCTAAAGAGGAAGCCTACAGAATGGGAAAAGATCTTTACCAGCCACCATTCTGATAGGGGGCTAATATCCAGAATATCTAAAGAGCTCAAAAGACTCTACACTAGCAAAACAAACAACCCAATCAAGAAATGGGCAAATGAACTGAATAGACACTTCACAAAAGAAGAGATACAAAGGGTCAATAGATACATGAAAAGATGTTCTACATCACTGGCCATCAGGGAGATGCAAATCAAAACTACACTGAGATTCCATCTAACCCCAGTCAGAGAGGCAAGCATAAAGAAATCAAACAACAAATGCTGGCGAGGATGTAGGGAAAGAGAAATTCTTTTACAGTGTTGGTGGGAATGCAAACTAGTTCAGCCACTATGGAGATCTGTGTGGAGATTCCTAAGAAAGCTAGGAATAGATCCACCATACGATCCAGCCCTACCAGTCCTGGGTATTTTTCCAAAAGGGTTGAATTCAGAGAACTATAGCAACATACGCATACCTATGTTCATAGCAGCACAATTTGTAATAGCCAAAATATGGAACAAACTCAGGTCTCCATCAACAGATGAATGGATTGCAAAACTCTGGGAAATACACACAATGGAATTCTACTCAGGCATAAAAATGAACAAAATCATATCATTTGCAAGAAGATGGAAAGTCCTGGAGAGCATTATGTTAAGTGAGAGCAGCCAAACACAGAAGGAGAAGGTACATATGTTCCCTCTAATATGCCCAAACTAGGGAACGTAGAGGATACCAGTGGTACTCCAGGTAATGGAGGGGAAATACCAGCAAAGCTTGAATGGAAAGATAGGGGAGGAGGAAGACTAAACTTGATTAATGAGGGTCTACATCCGAATATGTGTAAAATTATGAACATAGCATGGTTACCCTGGACAATCATTGGTGGGAGGGGGGGAAGGGAAAACAGGGCCAGGGGTGAGAGGGCACCAAGTATAGTTTAAATGTATACCACTTATGTTCAATAAAGAAAAAAAATTAAATAAAAAAATAAAAATCAATCAATAAATAAATTTAAGTTTCACTAAAAAAAATAAAGTTATGATATTTTCTGGCTTTTGTAAGAACACTGTTTTTGAGGCAATTACATCAGGTGTCAGCAGGACTGGTATGTGCTACTTCCTTTGGTCTCCATCTTCCCAGAAGTCTTGTTTTTGTTATTTTTAAAAATAATTAAAAAAAAACTGCATGTGTAACCTTCAATTTGTATTCTTCACACACACACACACACACACACACACACACACACACACACACACACACACTATGCACCCAGAGTCACTAAATAGTGGTAACCAAAGCCAGTGTACTAGGTCACCAAGAAAAATGTTTAGCAAAGACAAGTTTTATGTCCACAAATGTTTGACCACAGCTTATGTTAGACATAGGTCCAACACTGCAACACATAGGTGGAGGTAAAAATTTTCTCAACAATACCCCAAAGGCACAAGAAACTAAAAAGCGAATCAATATGTGGGATTGCATTAAACTGAGCCAAGTTTGAACATGTAGACACACAAAATGTAATATATACAGTGTTTTTTACATAGTGTCTAAATTTCTTTACATGGATTCAATCCTGAAGATTTTTTATATGAAAGTTTGGAGAAATCTAAATTACATCAATAGCAACAATGACAAAACATACACAGATTTTCTCAAATTTTGTGCTGTGACTGGATTACAGATGTCCACTGAAATATTGATGTCTTAAGGGTAATGGTTCTCAAACTTGAGCATTACTCACAAAGCCTGAAAACCTTGGGAATAAGCAAAATGTGGGGCCACTCCCCTAGAGTTGCTGGTTCTGTGTCAGGTGAAGACTGAAAATTAGCATTTCCAGTAACTTTTTAGGTGCTCCTGCTGCTGCTGCTTTCAGTTTGTTGGGAACCAGTGAGTACTCATGCAGGAGTTATAGGAGCCATAGTTGATGGTCTCTGCTGTAATGTGGCCTTTTGAGCACTAAGGAGATCCTGTACCTTGTAGAGCTCTATCATACTTAACACTTTGCAAAAGCAATCCAGGTTGCTGTGCATGCAATTTACATTTGTAACAAAGAAAGTGGCCCCAAGTAAACAGGAAGGTGAGGGTTAGAGAGCAGCTAGGGGATGTAACTTCAGGAGTAGGAGTCTAATTTTGTCTGTTTGTGGCAGGTATATTCTTTCTGCTAGTGTATGCAAGGTTATTGCAATATGACCACTCCCAAAACGGATGTATATTCTGCAAATGCAATCTTCTCTGTTGTTATAGAGTATCCATACACAAATGTTATCTAGGTTTTAAATCCATTTGCATTACTCTAAGAGATTTCAAAATTACCTTAGCAAATGAGAAAACAGAAAGTGCTTTTAGAATTTTTAACTATGATTTTAATTTACCAGTGGTTAAGCACCTATAGCAGTGAAATTAGTTTTAAGATCTTTTATTATCTATATGTGAATAAGAAAGATCATCATTAAAAATCATGATTAGGTATTGCCTGGAGCCAGCTCTTTCATAAAAATCAAACATAAAAGTCTATTTTCACAAAAGAAAACTCAAATTTCTTATTAAAGAAAAAATGGAAAGACTATGTGAAAGCTTTATATATAAATTCAATAATTAACACTCCATCAGTTTTATTCTACTTTCTAACACTGCTATATTACATTTCAAATATCTCTTTTCACCAAGCCTTATGTTGACATTTCCAAATATGTTACAGTTTATCCTAGTGCTTTATACAGGTTGTCTTTTTATTTTAATGTAAAAATGGTTGGTAGGCACTGCCATAGTCTCCATCAAATGTTGATCAGTGGAGCTGAATATTATTTATTTAAAATTAATTATTTTAATTTTTGAAAATATAGATTCATAAATACATAAAAATCAAGCATAGTTATGGTACTAATAATGCTTTGATACAAGTATATATTGAGAGATCATGTAAAACACATTTATTCAAACATTTATCACTTCTACGTGGTAAAAACATTAAAAATCTTTTCTTCTGGATTTTTGAGATATAAAATACACAATTGCTATCTATAGTCACCCTATTGATATTGCACTACAGAACTTTTTTTTTGTAGCACTGGGAATGGAACCCAGGGGCTTTCTACCCTCTAAGCTCCAGCCTTATTTTCTATTTTATTTGGAAACAGAGTCTCACTAACTTTCTGAGAATCTCACTAAGTAGCCAAGGCTGGCTTGGAACCTGCAATCCTTCTGTATCAGCCTCCCAAGAACTGGGATTACAAGCGTGCACCACCACACCTGGCTCTACACCAGAACATCTTATTAGTGTCTAACTGCATCTTAGAAATTATTGATTAATATTTCTCTGTCCCATCTTTTCTTCTAATTTTAAGTTTGTGCTATCTATTTCTATCTTAGATCTATAGAAAGTAATCATCCTAGAACATATTTGAGGTATTATGAGAATAATTAATTGCTCCTTTCCTCTTCAATGTGCTTTAGGAGAAATGTGTAAGAGCACCTTTTTGTGGCTAGACAAAGATTGTTTTCTTCATTATTTATTGATATGCAGAAGTGACCATGGGTACAAGTGGATAAATCCTTAAAAGTATAAGGACTATCCTGAGAAGAAAGGGATTAAGACCCCACTAGTTTAAATTTTTGGTTATTTATTTACTTATTGCTGGTTCTGGGAATTGATCCTAAAGGCATTCTATCTCTGAGCTAGATCTCCAGCCTGAATTTTTCACTTTTTATTTTGAAACTGAATGATGCTTCCTTGTTGAACCTGGCCTTGAACCTGCAATTAGCCTCCCAAGTAAAGGTTCATTTTTTACTATAATGAACTTGATATGTTAGAATGGCTCCAAATAAGGCCTCATTAATCCTGAGGTGGAACTTGACTTAAATATTCATAAAAAATACTGATTGGTAACCTGGATTCATGACAATTGATGTCAAGAGGGAAGAATTTTTTGTCTCAGTATTTTTCAAAGATATAAGATCTTTTCTGATTACAGTACTTTGATTCATAAGCCAGTATTTGAGTATTTGAGAATAATGAATAAATTATACATATGTACCTGTTTGTATATTACATATTTATAAGGGTATTGATGTGTGTATGTATGTGTGTGTTTGTATATGTGAGTATAAATTAAGTATATACTTTTACTTAGGAGCTCAGTGTTGGGGATCCAAGTAGAATACTTCGACTCATTGTAATATTACAACGAACATGGTCTTTATCCTCAGAAACAAAAACCAGAAAACCTGAAAAACACAACCAAACAAAAACCTACCCAATCCAACACTGGGATGGTTTAGACAAATATTTTCAAAGTTTAGTAAGTGTAACAGTGTCAATTTAAAATGGGGTCCAATGTTGCTAGATCAGGATCTGCACTTGTGTTTGCTTGATATTTGGAAACAGTAATGGTTTCTTTGTTTTAAGTAATTTTCTTTAGTAGGAAGAGTAGAGAGAGAGACATATTGTCATTAGGTTGTATTCTAAGTTAGCTCAATATGAGCTTGGCAATGAACTAAAATATTATAAGCAACTTTGGCTGCAAGGTGGTGAAGGACATCAAAGTGACTATATAATATATATATATATATATATATATATATATATATATATATATATATATATATATATAATTATATATCCCAATTTGAAAGAAAATGGTTATCTTTACATTTTCTTTTAGGGATCATTTGCTTCAGAATAATAACTAAGGAATTGATTAGAATAATAATACATTAAATAACTAAGACATTAGAAAAATATTTGAAAGACACTAGAAAATACATAATTTGAATAGTTTAAAAATCATTTTGGGTTTTTATCCAAAATGTAACTACATTCTTTGATGATTAAAAGTGAATATTTAGGTGCAGAATGGTAAAGGGTTTGTGAAATTGGAATGCTTAATGTAAAAAGTGAGTGACATATAGAAAAAAAAACAACAAAATATTTTAGAAAATTCAAGATAAATACATCATTTCACACAGCCAACAATCTATTTGGTAATCTTACCACCACCTTACTCTTTTTTTTAAATTTAATTTTATTTTTTATTTGTGCAATGTATTCATACATCATAATGGTATAAAGAAAATACTTTTGTAGACATACATGCACACATCGCTCAGTTAGCCCCTACCTGATCCCCACCCCATTCCATCCCCATCCCTCCTTCCCATGCTTGGCTTAGTGGTTGACATCGAGTTTTATAGCAGTTTATCCAATATTAAAGATGATAATCTCACAAAACAGTTTCATTTGTCTGATACCAAGCTTTTGATGACTAAAAGATAACAGTTCAATATTTCTTTTTGCTTTCTTTCTTACCAGAGAATATTTTTCCCTTTTCTTTTTTTTTTAGGTGAAGCTATCATACATTTATTTATTTATTTTTCAGAAAAAATCTATCCTGATATGGAATATGGACTCTAGATACCCAAAACAATCTCGAAGAAGAACAAAGCTAGAAGATGTATATTTTCTGATTTCAAACCATATAAAGCTACAATACCTGAAACAGTGTAGTACTGTTCCAGAGGCAGATATATAAACCATTGGAGTTAAACAAAAGCCTAGAGATAAATTCTTCCATATATTGTCAAGTTATTTTTGACAAGGTTTCCACGAACATTTGGTGGAGGAAATACTAATCTTTTAACTAAATATTGTTGAAAAATCATAATTACATGAAAAATAATAAAATTGGACCCTTACCTAACACATATACAAATATTAACTCAAAATAGATAAAAGACCTAAATATAAATCTTAAGACTATAAACTTTTAGAAGAAAATCTAGGTCATAAAACCTCACAACATTGAAATTGGCAGTGATTTCTTGGATATGATTTCAATGGCACAGGCAACAAAAGGGTAAATAAACTCCCTAAAAAATAAAAAATAATATTGTATATTCAAAGACAATGTAAACAGAGTTAAAAGTTACTGATAGAATGGGATAAAATATTTCCAAATGCTATATCTGAAGGTATATTAATATTCCAGCTAGAAATTCTAAAAATTAGCAACAATAAAAGCAAACAATACAATTTAGAGATAGGTAAAACACTAACATAAATAATGAATCTCCACAGATAACCAATCTTAGTTGTCTGTTGGATGGAAAATCTTGTTTCTCTGGTTCTGGTGTGTGTTACCTAATTCTTCTTTGTAGATAATCTCTGAGTATTTTCTCTAGCGCTGGTTTTGAAGACATAAATTCCTTCAGTTTCTGTTTGTCGTGGAAGCTTCTTATTTCTCCATCTAATTTGATAGAAAGTTTTGCTGGGTAGGAAATTTTTGGCTGGAAGTTGTTTTCTTTCAGAGTTTGGAATGTGTTACTCCAAGCCCTTCTGGCTCTCATGACTTGGTTTGGGAAGTCTGAAGTGATTCTAATTGGTTTGCCTCTGAATGTCACTTGGTCCTTTGTTTTTGTTGCCTTTAAGATTCTCTGTTTGGCTTCCACAGTGGTCATTTTGACAATTATGTGGCATGGGGATCCTCTTCTCTGATCCTCTCTAACGGGAGTTCTATAACTTTCCTGGACCTGTGTATCGACCTCTTGCTCTATGTTTGGAAAATTTTCTGCTATTATTTACTTGAAAAGGTTGTTAATCCCTTTGGTTTCACCTTCTTTTCTCTCCTCTATTCCAATTATTCTTAGGTTAGCTCTCTTAAAATGGGCCCATATTTCTTCAATGTCAGATTCCTGCTGTCGGATTTTTTTTTTTCTAAATTAGAAACGATGCGTTCATTTTTTGAATGATCATCTTCTAGGAGCGATATTCTATTCTCTATGTGGTCTAATCGGTTGTTTGTACTTTGAATTGAGGCCTTTACTTCATTAATTGCATCCTTTATCTCTCTTTGGCTCTCTCTGAATTCTTTTCGAAACACCTCTATTATTTCTAGTTATTTTCCTGACTTGATCTTTTATAAATCTCTGCATTTCTGTTTTATCAGGTTCTGATGTTGTGGGGTTGTGGGCATTCATTGCTCCATTGTTATTCCTCTTTCCCATGATTTTGGAAGTTTGTGCCTTCTCTGGGTTCTTCCCTGGGTCACTACAATTTCACTTAAGGTGCTGTGGATCTCGAGTCTGTGGTATCTCAGTCCCCACTACTCCTCTACTGGGTTGTATCGCAGAGTCTCAGACCCTGGGAATCAATCGAGGCTGCTTTAGACCATGGGGGGTGCCAGGTTGGGCATTCTCCTATGGTGTAATATCTCTGCCACCACCACTCCCCCACTGGGTCAAGTCCCTGGGAGTACAGTACTGGGATTTCTCCTCTAGGGGCCCCAATTTGACTTACTGTTGAGTGCGCAGATGGAGCTGTAGTGGACTCAGTGAATTCGCTGCTGCTGCCGCCAGTAGCAATATGGCACCGCTGCCATGCCCTTGGCAGTGAGGCTGGCGTATTTCTTTTCTGTTTTTGAACTCCACTCTGAGTCCCAGCAGGGTGCGCTGAGCCCAGCCCCTGGGAGCTTTAGACGCTCCCTGCGCCGAGAATTCTGCCGAATCCCGCCCGGCTGTTCCTCAGCGGCTCACCTCGGCTTGCTGTCCGCCGCTCCTCTCTGGAGTTTGGTGGGCTCTTGAGTGCATTGGTCTGGTGCCGTCTGGTGATCTCGCCGCTACCGCCAGCAGTAAGGCACTGCTGCCGCGTTCTCGGGCGTGAGGCTGGCGTATCTCCTCTCTGGTTTCTGAGCTCTGTTATGAGTTCCCTTCCTATCTGGAGCCTGGTGCTGCAAGGCAAAATGGCGCCTGCCGCTTCATGCCACGGCTCCCGCTGCAGCACTGCGGTCTGGTTTCTGGTGTCTCGTTTTTCCAGCCCTCTTTTTCTCTGTCCCTTAAAATTACATTTTTTGTTTCTCTGCTGATGGTTTTTTCTGGCTATGAAAGGCGCTGATTTTGTGGTAATAGAGATTGGTTGTTAGCGGGGCTCGTAAGCCCCATTTTGCTCCATCGCCATCTTCCCAAAAGTCCACCTTACTCTTATTTTTAGTTTCAGTTCTCTCTTTTTTCTCTGTGTATGTGTGTATGAGTATACACATGCAGCCAAACATACTCACATGTAAATACATATCTGTACTTTCTATTATGTGTATATATGTGTAAGAAATGATTATACCTTATCGTGTTAGTAAGTAGAATATGGTTAATTATAAAGTGAGTGTTTTAGTCAGCATTCTCACTGTTGCGACCAAAAATAGATGATGACTCCAACTTAGAGGAAGGAAGGCTTATTTGCTCAAGGTTTTGGTGAATTCAGTGCATGTTGTATCACTTATAAGCAATAGCCAAGTCTTCAGGTCCGCAGGGTATAATAATGAGAAGTAAGAGAGAGAAAGGGTGAGGGTCAGTGTCATCTCCTAGTGGCAGGGGAGAAAGAGAGAGGAAGCTGTAGCAGCTGGCTGGGGAAAACATTATCTTTGGCTCTATTCCCAGATTCCCTTCTCCAGCAGCCATGTCCTGCCTCCAAACACGGCTGTGTTGCCTAACACATGAGTTTTGGGGGGCATTTGAAATTCAAACCATAACAATGGGTTAATTGCCGCTAATGAATTTTTGGCTTGCTCATTTGTTTGTTTGAATTGTAACATTGAGATCAGAAAATGTCTTATTAGATCCACATTCCAGATAAGTAGTGCCTTTCAAATTGTTTTGCCATAGCAAGATTTCTTCCTGTTTAAAAGCTATATTTTATACTTAAAACAAAGACAATGAGAAATATAGTCTCACTTGGCTACATTCTCTTTAATTCTTATATATATCAGGAACATGAAAAAATTGGGATTGCCATATATACAAATGTTCCATTTGAGTTTTAAGGGTGTGCTCTTTTCTTTGAGAAGTTTTAAAAAGCACAATTCCCAAGTTCTATTAGTATACTAGAGGGAACATTGGAGTTATGCATATCCATTTCAGTGTAGATCTGTATATAAAATCTCCATCATTAACATCATCAGTTCGACCTAGGATTGCAGATTGTGTAATCTTTTAGTGTGTGTGTGAGTGTGTGTGTGTGTGTGTGTGTGTGTGTGTGAACATGTGTGTGTTGCTTGCTGTGAATTGAACTTGGAGGTGTTTGAACTCTGAGCTAGATTCCCAGTTCTTTTTTTATTTTTTATTTTGAAATAGGGTCTTTCTAGGTGGTTGAGGCTGGTCTTGAACTTGTGATCTTCCTGTCTCAGCCTCTCAAGTATTGGGATTAGAGGTGTATCCCACCAAATCCCACAATTATGACATTCTTAATCAAAGTTAATACTATAACTATGACTAGATAAAAACTATGACTAGGTGAAAAATAAATTAAAAAATTATTACCCATCTTTGTGATTTCATTATACAAATAAAGATTCTGAATAATTTAGGAATGAGCTTTTTCTCTTTTACTCCAAGGCATATTTTTAAGAAATGACATGAATACTTATTAACCATTTTATCTAAGATTTGGAATTAAGAGGCATTGGGGTGTTCATAATTTTATTAGTAGGATTTTCTCTAGTTTTCAGTTCTAAGTATTTCCATATTTAATTATTTCATTTTGAAATGGAAACAGCCCAGCTTTAATTTTCACCGAGTACTTGTAGAACTTTCATTATGTTGGTACATAATAATGTTGTCATTTCAACAACAAATCTTCTTTATATGAAGATTTTTAGAAGAATTCGGAAAGCTGGCAACTTGTTAGATGCGTCTGGGCAATGTGAAAGTCAATAAAGTAGTCTAAAAAGTTATTCTCATTTTTTGATGATCATATATTTTCTCATACTCTATATAAGATATTTCAAAAGTGTTTGCTTGACATAAGGAATGGACAATGTCATTAAGACTTGTGCATAACTCACAATAGTTGTAATACAGATGCTTCCTATGTCTGGAGTAATTTTAATGTGGAGTGAAGGTAGAAGAATCTATTTCTGACCAATATTGTAGCCTTAATTCCTACTAGGCCTGCCACATTTAAATTACAGAATTGTATTCCAGGAGAGGAATCTTATTTGGCACAATTCTGCCCTATGAGATATTTCAGCTGATAAGCATAATGACTCACTTTTTTTCTTCTTAACATAATTTGTGGAAAAGGAGAGCAAGAAGGTAGAAAAAAGGAATCTTTTTTCCTTCAAAGTCAGAGAGTCATGAGTAAAATAAGCCAACATGTCTGTAGTCATGGCTCATGAGCCCTGGTTGTTGTTGTTGTTGTTTGCAATGTTGGACATTGAACTCAGTCTCTTTTGTGATAAGCAAACACTCTACCAGTGAGCTACACCTCTAGCACCCTGATATTTTGATAATTCAATATTCAAAAGAGTACAGAAATGAAAGAAAGAACCCCCAAATAATTATTTATAAATCTCCAAAATGCAAATAACTTAGCATATATATGTTAAATTTTTGTATATACACACATGCATATGCACACAAAAATGCAAAAATATATCATATGTGTATATCTAGGTAAATATATACTACTCACCACTTTCTTAACAACCTTAGTCATTTTTTAATCTTTTATTTTCACTTAGTTCTTACCATTGCCACTCTGTAGGACAAATTCCTGACTATCAAATTAAATTTTCATTCTAGATTTTCATCTTGGAAACCATCAAAATATTATTATACCTTATAATATTCTGCCTGGTTATTATCTTTAGTAGTTATTAACTCCCTCAGGAAGTGGGGAAGTTATGAGTGTTTTTCCATTGCATATTTCCAGTAGGAGAAAAATAGAAAAATGACTCTAAAGGAAGAATAAAAACACAATTATGAAATGGCATCTTGCTGCATTATTCTCATGTACCAGAGCTGAGGGGACATGAAAACCCAAGTGATGAACAATTTTGCTTTTTTTATAGCCCAACAAAAGAAAGTTTTATTAACTTTTAGAGTATGGATAAAAAAGCCAAGTTAATAAAGTTTTTTAAGGAGGAAATTATCTTAATCTTAATTCATTTTATAAAACACCAAATCCAGTAGATACACACACACACACACACACACACACACACACACACACACAGAGATTATTTTTATGCATCTATTAGGAACTATGGGATTATACTTTATTTTTCTGTGAGTTTAAAAACCATAAGCACCAAATACTTTTCTATCACCCACAATAAACCATTGTCACATCTGAAGGATTGAAAACTCTCCAAACTTATATGAAATTTGATACTCTGAAAAGATCTTATTGGCTGAAGGTTGAAATGGGTTAAATAAGAGTTTAGATAAATCTCTAAGGGATTGAGCTATAATTATTCAATTATAAGCAATTCCAGATTTACAGGTAGTATTCTTGTGAGGATTATGTGACAACAAATGCTAAGGTCCCATTAAGACACTTTAAAGAGAATTCTTCCCAATGCTCTTTCTCTTATTATAAACAGAAGTTCTCAGCATCTGAATACTCTAGGACATTTGATGCATTTAAGTTTTTGGCATTGTCTTCAGGAAACACAGCAGCTAGCTCAGGATAAACATAGAGTAACACAAGCTAATCTGTTCCTAACTGAAAAATTATAAGTTCTCTATAAATTTACCAAGGAATACAGAAAATAATTCTTAAAGTTTATTTTGTAAAAAATAAAAGGTGGCTTTAAGAGTATATGTTGTTTTCATTCTCCTTAACCTAATAGTTTCCAATCTGACTTATGTTTAATTTTGAGAATTTTTAATATATAATTATATAGTATAACTAAAAATAAAGGGGAAGGCATCATGGAAAACAATAGTAAGAAGTTATTTTGACCCATTTCATGTTCATTACATTGCCAGTCACAAGATATGAGTATGAATAAACAGTGCAAAAATGTCTCCTGTTTGCTGTTATTTCCTTTATTCACACTGTCTGCAGTGAGATCTTGCAGTTTTTCCAATGAAGAGGCCATCTATCTTCTGAGCCATTATTAGGCTGGTTTTGTGTGATGGTTAGTTTTATGTATCAACTTGCCTGCATTAAGTGATGCCCAGATAGCTAGTAATAACTTTTTAAATTGGTGCATTGAAATCATACATCTTAATGGTGTACCAGATTTGTGAATGTACATCATGTGCATTAGTGAGTTTCCATCTTTCCCTATCTGAGTTCAGTATTTGAATTGGTAGACTGAGAAAATAATATCTTCAACAAATCATGCAGGGACTATCCAATCCATTGATGGCTTAAATAGAGAAAAAAAGATGGAGGGAAAGTGAGTTTGATTTCATTGAGTTGGGACATCTATCTTCTGCCTTGATTCTCAGGATTTCGGGTCTGGACAGGGACTTATAGCATTGGCTCCCCTGGTTCTCCAGCTATGAGTTAGAACTACAAGGACATCAGCAGCCTTCTTGCCCTCTAGCTTGTTAGCTTGTTAGATATATACTATTATTATAATAAATATATGACTTCATACTTGTTCTCCTTTCTTAATCTTTTGACCATATATCAAATATAGGAGAATGCTAGAGGCTAAAATTGAAGGCATGGATCTCATGTAAATATTGAACAGGTTACATTAAACATATATAGATTGTATATTTTATTATTTTGGTTGGATATTTAATTTTACTTGTACAAGTATATTATCATAATAAAAATTAGTTTCTGGCTAAAAATGAAGAGCCAGGATTTCTGCTTCTACAAATAGAAAAATGTGTAGATACTATGACCAAAAAAAAAAAAATAGGAGAATTATGAAAAAGGTGCTTCAAATTAGCAAAGAGCTACCAACGTGCTGGGGATTACTAGGGTAAATTGTCAAGAAAGTTGAATTTTAAAGAGGATTAGTCAGCATTAAGAGCAGTTTTTTGCTATAATTGTTTGGCAATTGGAAAAAGTAGTTTTTACTTTAGCCATTCTGATAAGAGTTTAGTGATATCTGTTGAACAGCTGGTTGTAAAACAAAATAAGAAAATAATAAGACCTAACAATTTGGAGGACTTACTTTATGTGATTTCAAAACTTACCATAATGCTGTAGAAATGAAAACCGTGACAATTTAACATAAGGGTGGATAAATAGACCAATGTTATATAATAGTGTCCAGAAATAAATTCAGAAATTGAATTTCTAAAAATAAAAAAGCACCAAGATAATATAACAAGAAAAGGAAAGTCACTTTTTTCTTTTTCATTTTTTAATTTTAATATGCTTTTATTGGTACATTGTAGTCTCACATCATAAGAGAGTTCAGAATAATAGAGATGTACCTGTACACAGTACATGGTGCATCCCCACATTTCCTACTCCCTCCCCTTCCCCATACATAATATTCAGATTGTCACTGATAGCTTCATATATGTACATATTTTCTTCAATAATTGTCCCCTCCCCCACCAAAATCATGTTCCCTTAAACCTCTTCCATTGCTTTACTAGAGTTTTCTCCTTTATTATTTAAAGTTGCTCTAATATTTTTATCACTCCCTAGCTTCCACATATGAAAGAAAACATACAATGTCCACTTGCTGTGACTGGCTGATCTCACTTAACATAATGTTCTTCAGGTCCATCCACCTTTCTGTAAATGGCATAATTTTGTCACTTTGATAAACCATACAAAAATACTTGCGAACTCCTACAAAAATTACCTCTTCCCTCACTTGTACAAATGTTCATTTGAGGTGGATGTTACACTTCAGCATGAAACCTAAAACTGTAAAGATTCTAGGAGAAAACATAGGTGAATATCTTTGGAAATATAAAGTAGCTTAATAATGCTTAGATTTGATTAAAGATTTATTAAACATGAAATTTGATATATTGTCCTTGATGGAAATAAAAATATATGCTCTAGGAAATACCGCATTTGAAGTCAGGCATGGTGGTGCACACCTCTGTAATCTCAGTACTTGGGAGGCTGAGACAGGAGGATTAAAGGTTCAACGACAAGTCTCAGCCATACGGCATGATGCTCAGCAATCTAGTGAGTCTCTGTTTTGAAACAAAAAAGAAAAAGGATAGGGGTGTAGTTTGGATGGAGAATGCCCTTAGATTTTCTCCCCAGTACCACTAAAAATGCATCATTAAAAAAATGAAAAGGCAAACAAGGAACTGGAAGAAAATATGATTTATAGCACATATACTTGATTAAATATTTATATCTTTAAAATTATAATTATACAAGCTGTTCATTTGTAATCCATATGCCATGCACTTTTCTGTGTGAGAACTAAGGTTCTCAATAAAAGGTTAAAACAAACAAACAAAAATAGTGAAAAATGTTTTGACTAACAGAATTCAATTCGTAAAGAGTTTCTGGGATGATGTACGGGTGTGTCTCTGCACAAAAAATAGTAACCTTTCCACACTGGACTAATCAGTTGTTTTACTTTGTAAAATAATATTATTTTAGGGAAATATAGGCAAAAGGAAATAGAAAGATCTCCTAGACAATCAGCCTAGGAAGTACAGAACAACCTGGAAATATACTCATCCATAAGTGTACACTTACAGAGATAGTTTTTCTTAAGAATGATGTCTTAGTTTTTTGCACTAAGATACTATTGGAGTGCCATATTCATAGAGTGTAATAAATACTATTTAATGAGAAGCCTGGATGTCAGAGATGCATCATCAGTGTGTCCTCTAGGGCCCCGTATAACCCTGTAGGATAAGGCCATTTCTCTATCTAGTCATTGGAGACTCAGCAGAGCCTCCTTGCCCAATGTGCTGCTAAAAACCTTTAGTTACAAGTTAATTTGTGTTTCCCCATCAGTTTAAATAGCAGTTTCAGAATCTGTGATCCTCCTGCCTCAGCCTCATGAGTAACTGGGATTATAGGCACATGCCACCGACCATGCATGGCTTAAACCTCACTTTGGGGTTTGGGGAAGTGGAGATTCAAGCCAGTATATTCTACCTCTGAGCTACGTCCACATTGTTTTATGTGTGTGTGTGTGTGTGTGTGTGTGTACTTGGAGTTGAACACAGGGTCATTCTACCTTCGAGCTATTTCCCCAGCCATTTTTACTTTTAATTTTGAAACAGTCTAGAATTTTGACAGGAAGACAAACATCATGATGTTGTCAGATTTTACCATTTCACATTCTTTATACATTAAAGCCCAACTTCCATTTTAGCAAAATAAAGATTAATGGTTTAATGGCTCCTCTTATTGTGTAATATTTACAAAGCAAAGCTTCTGGTCAAGATAGCAATTGTAATTTTTCATCTGGAATTAACTTGCACTATGTTAGCTGTCTTTCAATAAATACAAATTATTAATATATTTAACTACTTGGGAATATCTAGTTATCAGTATAGTTCATATCTAGACAGAGTAATTATATCCCTAAATACTTACTGATTTTTATTTGCCTTTCTCACCATCATAGATTGAACATCACAAAAACAAAGGGAAATGCCGTTTCAAAATAAAAGATAAAACTTTAATGTGGGTATAACTCAGAGGTAGAATGTACTTAGGTTCAATCTTCAGTACCACAGAAATGAAAAAAATAAAAATAAAAGTGTCTTTTGGAATAGAAGGTACATATGTAAGGCACAGAATTTTAAAATGACTCATAAAATATCTTACCTCATTATTTAGACATTATTGGGGAAATACTAAATACTTTTAAAAATAAATTATAATTCCTTTCCACAAGTGCATATGAATAGAAACACAGCATACTGTCAATTATATTTATGATTAAAACATGTACTCATTTGTATATTTTGTATAATAACACTTTAAACAGTTTATATAGATCTCATACAAACCAGTTTTTCAGGTACAAATTCTCAGTCACAGAAAACAGTAAAAAACCAACCTTACTAATATACAGCAATTAAATGGTTATAGATTTTTACTCATACAACTTTTTGTTCAATAAAACATTTGGTGATTTGAAAAAGTAAGACAATTTAATAATATCTCCATGTGTATACACACACACACACACACACATACACACACACACACACACACACACACACACATATATATATATATATATATATATATATATATATATATATATATATATGTATAGACATACATATAATGTCTGGCTACCATATTAGACAGCCTACGTACAAGCTTCCACATTTTTCTGAGTCTTTTCTGCCCTTAAAGGTTGTACTTATTTTTATTGATGCGCCTGAGGCCATTTCCACGATGGTGCAACCTGATGCTTTTACCTGGATTGATTTTTGGCTTTGACTACCAACCAGAGAGTAATTGTTAGAATCTTTTAAGGAACAGGGAGAGGCTGCAATTCCAGTGTTCAGATGATTGCCCCAATAGCCAAATAACCTTCAGAACCTTTCCATCACCAACTGTGTTCTGATTCAAAGAAAAGATATTTAGAATTTGGTCAGAAAGGAACATTTACTTAAGTATGCTCCAAAATTGCAACATGATAACATTTGCATATTGTTTTAGTTTTTCTTTAGGTGAAAAATATTAAACTGTCTTGGTAAACAGTTCAAATACTAGAAGAAACTACACAATAAAAATAAAGTTTTTCTCCCACATTAGGTCCTCTACTCTTCTTCCTTAGGGGCCACCATTCTAAATACTGTCTTGTATATTGCCAGAAACATTTACATAAATATGCATTTATGTAACTTTATATAAATATGCATTTATGTAAATGTGCATTTGCATAATTAGGCAAATATCACATGTGTTGCCTATCTATATTTAAAAACAAGATACAAGGAGAATCATTTAATATATGTTTCTGCATAGTGTAAAATTTATTAATAACTTACACATAATAAATTTCACTTATTTTGCAGTACTAGGGATTGAATCCAGGGGCATTCTATATCAGAGCTATACCTTTAGCCCTATATTTACTTTTTGATTTGAAATAGGGCCTCACTAAGTAGCTGAGGCTGATTGTGAACCTACGATTCTCCTGTGTCAGTCTCCCAAGTACTAGGATTACAAGTGTGCATCATAGTGCCTAACTATAAAAATTTTCCTTTTTGATATATAGTTCTATGCATTTTGACAAATACATAGAGTTCTGGAAACAAAACAATCAAAATACAGAAAATTGAATCATTTTTCTCTTCCAAAATATTCCCCCATGCTATCTCTTATGGTCAAATCCTCCCTAAGCCCTTAACTTTGAGCCTTCAGTAATCTGTTTTTCTCCCTTATAGTTTTGCCTTTCCCTGAATGTCATATAAATGGAATCACACTGAATGCAGCTTTTTATGAACTAGGTTATGAAAGAAGACTCCTGACTTGCATTTCCTTGTGTTATGGACTGAATTGTATTTCCCCAAAATTTATATACTGAACTCTTAACCGCATAGGATCTTTACTGAGATGATTAAGCTAAAATGAAGTCATATGAGTAATCCCTGGTTCACTGTGACTGTTTATAAGAGGTTTCTTTATAGGAGGAGGAGATTAAGACATACACATGCTGAGAACTGACCACATAGAACACAGAGAGAAGGTGGCCATCGCAGAGCCAAGGAGAGAGGCCTCAGAAGAAATCAAACCTGATGGCACCTTGATCTTGGATTCCTAATCTCTATAATTGTGAGAAGATTCTGTTGTTGAAGCCACTTACTATGAGGTATTTGGTTAGGTAGCCTTAGCAAATGAATCTAACTTGTCACCATGTGGTACTGCCTTCTCTTTCTGATAGAGACTTAAATATCTCAACCTAAGCTTCTGTGATAATAACTCTGCTTAAAATGGAATAGAAAAATAACAGTCCCCTCTCTGGTTATAATGTTTAGCAAACAATACAAATAGATTGTAAATTCCTACATAGGAAGTTTAATGTTAGGCAGTTTACTATAGTTTTCATTTAGATCACTTGTATACTTTATTGGGTCCCTGTACAGAAACAAATGTCCACAGACACTGTTATTCATTCTTACAAACAGCCATTACAATTTCATTACGCTAAATAACCATGGAGCTGAGCATGGTGGTGCATACTTACAATATTAGTACTTGGGAGACTGAGACAGGAGGATCACAGATCCAAAGACAGCTCCAGCAGTGTAGTGAGGCTGTCAGCAACTTAGTAACATCCTGTTTCCAAATAACAAAATAAAATCGGGCTGGAGTGTAGCTTGGTGTATAATACCTCTGGTTTCACTTCCCGGCACCACCAAAAAAATTTAAAAAAGGACAAATAACTATAGGAGGATATATTTGTTCTATGATGGAGGCATATATGAGTACAATTGGAACACAGATAAAGGCTTCCTATCCAACAGAGTGTGGGGATAGGAGCAGTGTAGCGAAGCTGAGAGTGATTCTTTGTTGAATCATATCCCTAGCAGAGACTTGAAGGACGACTACATTGGGAGGCATGAGTAAGAGGAGAGGTATCCTGCAATGGAGAAAGCATGGGCAGAAGGTTGATGGACGAGGCCACATGAAGAATGAAGGATGTTGCAAATTATTTGGCCTCAATGGAGCATCAGCCAAGAGTCAGGTGATAGGAAGGAGAGAAAAGTGGTAGGTAGCACTCAAGATACAGATATGATTGGTAAACTGTCCAGACATTTTAAAATTCTACAGTGGAGAAATGAAGTACAGAGTAGGTTGTAAGAGGGAACTGAATTCCTCCAGCAGCAATACCGAAGGTAACTTGAAGAAGGTTGAAACTTGAGGCAGGAAGACCAACCACAAGGTAATTTAGGTAGTTCAGAAAGCAGACAATGATATCCAAAAAGTGCAGAAATCTTGATTGAGAAAATGAAATAGAAAAATCTAGGTCTGGAAGGCAATTTCTTCTTGTGTCAACTTCAATCACTAGGAAGTGTCTGGAAGGGGTGCTGTTTTCAAGAATTATGTAGTGGTGGATTCAGGCATAGCAGGGAAGGGTATTATGATTTATTAAGTCTGTCTGCACAGGTTCAGTAAAGGGCATATAGGTCATAGTGCTGTACTTTTTTTTGATCTGACCTGCCATGATTTCACAGAGAAATCCCAGAAAGCCTGGAGGATTATGAGATGTTGGAGAGTATGAGGTAGAATAGACAAAGGTGGAAAAAAAAATCTCCAGTTTCAGATTTCTAACTTGGGTGATTGGATAGATTATAGTAGATCCTACTGGGTGCCTAGGAAAGAAAAATCTGCAGAGAGTGTAGTGTGTGTGTGTGTGTGTGAACACTTATGCAGATGTTCATGTATTTGGGAAGGGGATGGTTTCAGTTTGATTATACTAATGGTAGAATTCCCTGCAGGGCATTCAGTTAAGAGTGCAGATCAGAGAGTTAGCTGTACAAATGAATCTGAAGCTATGGGAAAGTTGGAGAGTCATATTTCAGAGTGATTAGCCCACTGGGGTTCATTTTTAAAAAGTCAAAAAATCCAAGGTGAAAGAAAACATGAAAGATTGTCTCAATGTGATACATTTTCCTTAAATTTCTGAAAAGAGCAAAGGACAGGAGTCAAATATACAGTCTATTTTTGTTCTCTTGTGTCCTCCAGGTAAGATAATTATTTTTTCTTGGGCTCAAGATTTCCAAAATGTAAACGGAATTACGTTCTACTTTCATCTCAGCGATCTTGAGCCAAATCATTCTAGTGCCCTATCTTTTAATTAATTTCCTCTGCAATTAGATTAATTCTTCCTAGATGCTTAGTAAATGAGGTATTAACAACTAACAGCCCTAATTATTGACATATTTATAAAAGTTTCTACAAGCTCAAACTTTGCTTTGAAGTCACCTATTCCAGTCTCAATTTTATCTACTGTTACCATCATCAGTCGGAAAGGACAAACAAGACATCATGGTTATTACATTGTTATTGATAATATTAAGTCTTTTTTTCAGTTAAAAAATATAAAAATTGGTCTTCCCCCATTCTGACTCTCAGATTCTAAGATTTCCTTTAAGATAGAACTCTTTCTCTTTTCCTCTGCAGTTAGCTGTCCTCTCATTCGGGATCATATCTTGGACATGTTATAGGATGTCTTGGACATGTCTTGGACCAGTTATAGGATTCTCATTCATCTTATGCATCCTGCCAGTGCTGCCCTGCATTTGCAGAACCTGACCTCTTCTAGAATTTGGGAGCCTTTCCCATTAATTACCTCACTCTCCTCTTACAGTATGTCTTTTTATTAGCAACCAAGAAAGCAAAGAAAATTATCTTTATGTCTAACAAAAATAGTTTGATATTATATTTTGTTATTATATTGTATTTGAGTAATTTTTGTAATAATTATTTTTCTCAATCCTAGGTCCTAGAGTATAGTATAATTTTTTTGCAGGTCTGGGGATGGAACTCAGGGGCATTTGACCTCCAAGCTACACCCCCAGCCCTATTTTTTTTATCCTTTATTTTGAAACAGAGTCTCACTAATTTGTGGAGGGCCTCACTAAGTAGCTGAGACTGTCCGTGAACTGTGATCCTCCAGTCTCAGCCTCCAGAAAGCTGGGATCATAAGCGTGTGCCACCCTGACCGGCTGGCATAATTGTTAATATATACAGAAACATTGTATTTATCCAATTCTTTTAATGCTGATGCTGTTTTTAGGTTATACCAAGGTACAAATTATTTATGTTGCTAGATATTACAAATATTGACAAGGAATGGACTATGATGAATATTTATTTGACTAATTATAAAAATGAGGAATAAATTAAGAAATATGAATTAGTGTGTCTTGAGGTTTAAGGGAAAACTGCCTTAGGCTCACCTCTGAAAATAAAAATACAAATGTTAATGATAGCATTTTTAGTGATGTATTTTTGGGATGTCAATGTGTGCATACTATAAGTCTGGAAATCAGTCATTTTCTAATAGAAATTGACAGATTCAGATATAGGAAAGATTTAGTCTGTAAATTTTCTCTCTGAGAAATCACTTACTTTGCAAGTAATTAAGGAATGATAGGATTATTTTACAGTAAGAAGCAAAATAAGCATGCAAAGACTTTAAGATTAAAAATAATTCTTATTCAAAATGTTCAACATTTCTATATATAAGTTCGTAGTTGTGATTACAAGTAAAACTTTAATGACCTTTTGCTTTGAGATGTTAAGTGGTGATGGGAGCCATAAAATAAGAGATAAATAAAAAATAATCATGCAGAAGAAGATGTAGGAGCCAGTTGTGGTGGCACATACTTGTATTTCCAGCATTTGAGAGGCTGAGACAGGAGGATTGCAGTTTGAGGGCAGCCTCAAATACTTAGTGAGGTCTTTTGCAACTCAGTGAGACTCTTTCAAAATAAAGAATAAAAAAATAGGGCTGGGAGTGTAGCTCAGAGGTAGACTTCCCCTGGGTTCCATCTCCAGTAACACACACACACACACACACACACACACACACACACACACACACACACACACATAGATATTGTGTGTGTGAGGGGTGGGGGTGTTGGGGATCAAACTTAGGACCTTGGGCATGGAGAATAAGGAGGAGGATACTAGTGGAAAAAGAAGACCAGTTAGAAGGTGATTTTAGTAGATCTGAAAAGATATGTTTATAGTGACTAGACTTTCGTGACGACTATGAAGACAGAGAGAGGAAGACAGACTTTTCCGTATGTTTTGGCAATGAGTCTATTGTGTATGTGAGGGGAGGCAACCAGAAAAATCAAGAGTCATTGCAGGAGTTCTGACTTAAACAATTAGTCTAATAATGATGAAGCTATGTGCTCATGTGGAGAAGGCTAAGGGAGGAGTGGGTGTATGTTTGTGGGGGAGTGGGATGTGTGGTGGAGTCAGCGGAATACTTATAGGTAATAGCTAATGAGTTTGCATTATGGTGATTAGGGGACTGGCCCGAAGATATAGTTGAGCAGTAAGAGCAATGAGCTAACAGTTTGCAGTGCATAAAATAATGAATCTGGAGCCAAGGATAAAGATCAAATTAGAAAGGTACAGATTTCCCAGACATGGTGGAACATGCCTGTAATCCCAACATGTGAGAGGCTGAGACAGGAGGATGGAAGGTTTGAGGACAGCGTCAAGAAAATAGCAAGACAGTTAGTAATTTAATAAAAAGGCAAGAGTATATCTTGGAGGTAGAATTATCCTGGTTCAGTCCCCACTGTGTGAAAGAAAGAAAGAAAGAGAAAAGGAAGAAAAAAGAAAAAAAAGAAAATGGTCCAGATATTTCAGAATCTGTACCATTTCATAAAGTTGAGGCAAAGAAGCAAGAAAAGGAGAAAAAAAATGGCCAAAGAAAATAAAGAAGGCAAATGTGTAGAACACTTTTAAAATAACAATTATGACAATTTAATAACCCTAGAAGCTAATCAACTGAAAAGTGAAGATCAGGATTCAAACTGACTTCAAAGTTACTATTCTAATTGCTTTATAAAGCTTTCATTCTGAAAATAAAAATAAAAATTGATGCTCATATTTTTTCAATGTTTTCTAAACTGCCAAATTATACGCCTCTCCTAGAATTCATATTAATGAACATATTTTCTCCCCTCTTTCCTGATTAAATAACTTCTTGCTTTAAATTTACATCTGAAAGCTAAATATAGGTTGATATGGATATTGCTGAAGATAATAGAGCTTTGCCCAAATAATCTGGAATTAGAGTTTAAATGGCATATCCATAAGCCCCCAGCTAGGATGAGTTGGCATTTGAACTTGGATACCTGGATCTTCAGAGTCCAGCCTTATTGTTCTACCTCCCCAGTGCAGACACTCATTGACTGACAATGGGGTTATGTACAAATTAAAATCTCACATACCAACAATGCACTTAATACACTTAGTCTTCTGAACATCTTAGCTTAGCAACACAGTACACTGTAATCTTGTGATAGTGTAGCTGACAGGGAATTGTGGCTGTTGGCCTTACCAGAATCCTGAGAGAATATCACACATTTTTCTAGCCTGGAAAAAACTAAAAATTCAAAACTAGAACTACATTTTCTCCTGAATGAGTATTGCCTTTGACCATCATAAAGTTGGAAAATCATTGTCAAACTATTCATTATAGGTCAAGGACTATCTGTACTTACTTAGACACTAATCATTTTTTCATGAGTATGAAATGCCTTGGCTCTTCTGTTTTGAAGTTATCTAATTTCCTTTAGTTTACATATATGAAGATATAAATTTTTTTCCTCTTCTGGGTGCCTAAAATATTTATTGCCTTTACTGTTAAATTGTTGTGCAAAGTATGCTGCTTTGTGCTGCTGTAATTCTGTAGTCTCTACATTGTAATCTCCTTGTGATCCTGGGTTATATTTTGTGGTAGAATCTCCTACTGAGCCACCAAAATTTGTTCTTTCTTCCTATGTGCTGAGCTATTCTAAATTCCAGCCTCCCTTGAAGTTAAATTGACCTTGAAACAAAGTTGTTGCTAATGGACATTTAATATGCCTCTTCCAAGCCTATCCTATAACATTTCTTATGAGTCCTACCCTGTGATTTTCTCTCTTTCCATATGCAGAGATGGTGACTATGCATTAAATATGCTCACTGTCAGATTGGGTTCCTGAAAGACCAATGGAGCATAGTCCCACACTAACTACTGGAGCACTCTAGTTTATATGCAGAGAAAATAAGTGTCAATTGTATTTGAACTCTCACACTTGGAGATGGAGATACATTTGCCAAGTTTCATTTCTTAATATAGAGTTTTATATTTCTATTTTACTCCATCACATTATGCAATGTTCATCAGATGATAAATATTCATGACAGTCAGTGACAGTGTTTGATAGTGAGTCTCTACCTCAAATAGTTACTTAAAAATCTAAGTCATATAAAAACAAGCAATTCTTGAAAATATTATATCTTAAACCCCTATGTTAAATGTCAGGCTCAAGTTAATTATGATTGTGAAATGGGGGTTTCTTGAGAAGAAACCCGGCGTTTCCTTAAGATGAAACAGAGTTTCTTGAGAAGAAATTCGACGTTTCCTTATCGGGTTCTTGTCTATGGTGAGCGAAGAATGACACCCGCAGACTGCAGGAAGGGGAGTAAATGGTTTACTGGAAGCAGCAGGGAATAGGGAAAAGTGGCCAAACACCCCAAAGGGGCTGTTAGAACTCTGGAATCCAGCAGCTGCCTTTAGGACAATACTTGAGAGTATTCCAAGCCTAATGCCTTCAATTGCAAGCTGCTTTCTTCCAGAGTCCATGCGATTGGCCAGAAAAGAGGTGCAGGTCACTCCTAGGGGCCCTGGTCAGCCTTGACGTCCAGCAGAGGCCTTCAGGTCACTACCCGACTGTAGCCCAGGCCACGTGCACTCCACCTTCTCTCAAGGCTAACACAACCCGCGCGCGCGAGAGAGAGTGAAGCTCCCCAAATGGGAATGGTTCCCAGAGTGGGTAACCATCCTGGTGGCCGGTCTAAAGTTTTATAGATGTCTGCATGTCCTCTGTCGGTTGTGGTGAGTTTGGGATCCTGGGAATTCTGGGAAGCAGCTCTCAGAATTTGCATGTCCTTTGAAGAGTCTCCTTTCAGTAAAGTGTCAGACTTGCTCCAGTGATGTCTCCTAGGTTTGTTGATTAGTAACCCGATGGTTTTGTGAAGCTTTGGTGCTTCTTATCTCTGAGCCTTGGAAGTTCAGATATTCTGTCGCCCCTCAGGAAATCAACATTTTTCTACCAAGGCCTCATACCTATCTGCCTATTTCCTTTCTATCTCCTCAATTGTTCACTTGATTCTTAGATTTTGGAAATGTATCCATACTCTGATTGTTCTATTATTCAGAGCTAATAATTTTAACTAAAATAATGTTACATTTCTGGTTTGTCTCAAGTGGGTCACAATATCTTAAAAGTATTTATTTAATCAATGCTAGGCTCACAAAATATATCATTTACAATAGGAAATGGTGGTTTTTAAATAACATTTTATAGGAATGAGGGGAAATCCTACTTTCTGCCATTTTTATAATGTATTCATTTTATAAGTCCATTTTATAAAAGATAATGGAACCTACAGAGGACCACTGAGATCACTCTCATTAATAATAGATCAATCTCATTAATACTCTTAATAATACATTAATATTAATGTATTAATCTATTAATAATTTATATTAAGGATTGAAACAAACTGGAGATCTCAAATTATAAAATATATTATAAAAGAATATTTTATAAGATAATTTAGTATAAAAATAAACCTCAGAATCTACCAGCCAAAAAATATAGATTATCAAATTTAATAATATTAACACAAAACAGAGCATAAAAATATAATAAAAAACTGGAGTAAATAATCTTGTCATTTTTTTCTGAATTATAAAGTGTTAAGTGAGTAGGAAGAAGGCAGAAAGATAAATAATTTAATTGGCTATAAGCTAAAATTAATTTAAGATATGAGTGATTGTGTTTTATTTGTATTGTATAATCAGAAGGCAATCAAGTAGACTGCCATAGCTTCATGTTGACTAGTATATACTAGATTTTATGAATAACTTAGGTCTCAGAAAATGGTTGAGGGAAAAGATGTTTTGAGAATGTTTTTCCTTCTCTTCCCTTTCAATTCTGTTTTGTCATTTCTAAACCAACTATCTCATAAGACCTATGGGTGACTACATAAAAGTGTACTCTGAAACACTGAGCAATGTCCCAGTCAGAAAGATCTGGCTAATAACTTTTTCTATGAAATATAAACAGTGCATGCATACTTCTGTCAAGATTAAATGATGTGGGATCCTAAGAAGAGTGGAATCCCTATAGAACTAAGGATCTCAGAGGAAAGATTGACATTGGGCCCATACATAATCTTGCTAGACCCCAGGTATCCAGAAAAAGCAAAGTAGATAAGTCAAATTCTTCTTTAATTAAAACAAAGACAAAAATATGTGACCTCGAATTAGTAAGAATTTGAGGATACGGTAAAAAAGGATTGACTGTCCACCTATATCTATACCACAGGCCCCATAGCAGAACTGACAGCTTAACTTTTCACCACTGCAAGACTATTGCCCCTCAGAAAACTCATATAATTAGACCTGAAATCTAAAAACTAACCACAACCACAACAAAAAAGAGCAAGATAAAACTTATGGCATATTTTTTACAATAGGAAAATGGAGTTGAGGAAAAACATAGACCACAATACATAAAAGAAAGTTACAAAGACACATAGCCTCATACTCACGATTGGGTATTATTTACATGAACTATTTGCATGCACATATTCAAATATTTTCCTTAGTTGAGAAGTCCAAAAAAGAATACTGTTACTCTGAAGACACAGCTAGGTAGCATTAAAAAAAAAAAATCCAAGCAATGAAACTACAAAATATGGACTACTATACTAAGTCAAAAATGATTTCCCATCCAGTTGATGAATTAGCAACAACAAAGAATAAGTCCTCCTAGATTGCCGAAAACCTATGCCAATATCTTTTTTATTGGTACATTGTTGTTATACATCTTAATGGAGTACAAGATGGTAGAGGCATACATGCACACATCACTCATTTAGCCCTTACCCAATTCCTTCTCCTCTTCCCTCCTTCTCATGTTTACCTTAGTAATTGACTTTGATGTGTTTGCAAATGTACATCGTATACATTAGAGAATTTACCTCTTCGCCTCTCCCAACCCCCTCAATTAGGTCACTTTATTTGCTCATCTATGGTTTCTCCTTCCTTGTATAGAGTTCCTCCTATGACTCTTTTTCTCCCTAGCTTCCATTTATAAAGGGAAAAAAAATCACTGAAAAAAGTTAATGCCAAAGCCAGGCCTGTTATGGAAATAAATGCTCATGTAGAGCCGTGGAGAGAAACTCAAATTTACCCTAGCACACTCACTTTGTTAAGAGAACCAAGTTGAGTCTTAGGAGATAAAAATATGTCTAGAGTTCAAAGAACAGAATAGCAGAGAGAAGAGTAATAAAAAAAAAGGGTACATTCTCTACTAAATGTCCAAGAGAGTATATGGGAACACTGATCAGTGAGTACATATGAGAAAACTACCCTGGCTGGGGGAAAAACACATCTAAAAGCATTGGAGGGAACAATCCCAGGTGTTCACATAGAATTGGGATTTTGTTCCCACCATCTGGATTAGAAAGTATTATAACTGGAGCCAGACAGTGGCACACTCCTGTAATCCTAGTACTTAGGAGACTAAAATATGAAAATATGAAAGCTTCAATATGAAAATATTTTATAGGGCTGGGTGTATATCTGAAAGGTAGAATGCCCGTGGGTTCTATCTTCAGCACAAAAATAAAATATAAAGAAAAATATTTTAACTAATGGAACGTTGAATAGAATACTAAGAAAAGTTCTGCTTTCATAGTAGAGAATAGTTACCATAGATTAATTGATGCTTTAATACTGTGTCTTGAACTTTAAAAGAAAGACCCAAAAGATCAAACCATTTCCAACAAACTTAACAATGTCTCCAAACAAAGCTAATCACTCAATACTTACTGGAAAATAAAATACCATATTTCACATGTGATAAAATCTCAGTATCTGACAGTCAATCAGAGATTTCTGAGTACATAAGGAATATAAACATATGACCTTTAACAGAAAAATTAGTCAAATGAAACTAACCACAGATATGTGGAAGCTAAAGAGAAACTAAAATAAAAAGACCTCAGATAAATGAGGGGAGATACTAGTGGAATATGGGAGGAAGAGCTCGAGAGTGATGGGTAGAGGGGTGAGGAGAAAGAGATTTGATAATGATTACTATTCAAATAACCTTCTGCTCATACATGAAATTACTTGTATAGACTATCTATGGGAAGGGCAAAATGGGATGGGAAACAAAGAAAAACACACAACAAAAGGTGTGTGTGTTTATCACTCTCAACTTCATTATGATATATAATTACAATGAACCAATAAAAATAAATAAAACTTTAAAAATAAAAAACTAACCAAGAGCAGACACAGATCTTATAATTAGAAGGTAAGGTGATTCAATTAGTAATTATAACATCCTGCAAGTTAAAAGTTAAGTAGAGATCAAGAAAGTATTTTTTAGGTGGGGGGATAAAAGCAATAGTGGATGTAATAAAATCACACACTGGCTTGAAAATAATATCAGATTAGACCATGTAGAAACAGCAGGAAAAAAGAAAAGCCCAAGTTCTTTCTCTCTCTATGATAGTTGCAGAAATGTAATTTCTTCTTCAATTATGATTTACGACAAGTGAAATGTCTCTACCCAGGGGAGCCCACTAGAGTGCTGGGATCCAGAGTTCTTAAAAGAAAACAGGTGATGTAGCTCCTTGAATATCCTTGGTATGAACCCTAAGCCAGTCACCAGGTACACATCATGGACATTCATGTTAACCTTAAAGTTTCCAGATAGTCACCTTCATCTGGTCCCACTGCTTTGACCTTATAGAAGAATTTTTTACTTTTCATCCAAAATGGTCATTAATAAAGTCAGGCATGGTGGTGCATGCTTGTAATCCCAGTAATTGGGAGGCTGAGAGAGGAAAATTGCAGGTTTATGGCCAGCCTCAGCCACTAAGTGAGACCCTCTGCAACCTAGTGCAACCATGTTTTAAAAATAAAAATAAAAAATAGGGCTGGGAGTGCAGTGTGGAGTTAGAATGTTAGGATTCCATTCCTAGTACAGTAAAAAAAAAAAAAGTCATTAAAAAGGCCAAAATACCCCAAAATTCTAAATTTTGAAGGTGACTTGATTTCCTTCTAGAAGAAAAATATCAAAATTCATTCAATTTTACTCTATTATGGACATTTTTAGCGTTAAATTGTGTGTGTGTGTGTGTGTGTGTGTGTGTGTGTGTGTGTATGTGTGTGTGTGTGTGTGTGTTCATGTGCCTGTGTTGCCAGGGATGGAACCCACCAGGGTCTTCTGCATATTAGGACACTATTCTATCATTGAGTTATATCTCCAGCCCCTAATTTTGAATCCTATCTAAAATGATTTTTTTAACTTCTTTTTCCTTTTTATGTTATTTTATTTTTAGGGATCTGATATTTTCTTCTATAATATTACACTGTATCTGCATATTATTTTAATCTTTTAGTAGCATGGTACATATTTTATTGAAACAACTATACTTACTAGTTATTCATTTATATTGAACAATTTAAAAAAAAAACAGAGCCTAGTATGGAGGTGCATGCTTGTAATCTCAGTACTTGGGTGGCTGAAACAGGAGGATTGCAGATTTGCAGCCAGTCTCAGCTACTTAGTGAGGCCCGCTGCAACTTAGTGAGACTCTGTTTCAAAATAAAGAATAAAACACAGGTTGAGGGTGTGGCTCAGAGGTAGAATGTCCCTGGGTTGAAATCCCAGTACCGCAAACAAAACAAAACAAAACAAAACAAAACAAAACAAAACAAAACAAAACAAAAATAGGAGTCCGGACTGAGTCATATAAGTTTGTAAATGGCTCTGTAGAATTGCATAGTTTAGATTAGGCAAAAAGCAAAAGAGTACACCCCCCCATGAGCCTGAAATTAGGAGTCTTTAACATGCTAATACCTACATATGACTGTCATAAAAATATGCATCAAATTATTTAACATATTACAATTTGATTATTGCTATTGCTACTGTTTATTTTATCATGAAAATTATATCTTATCTCTTCCCTTTTCAAATAAAAAATGTAAAATTCAAGGAAGATCAATTACTTCCTCAAAATTATAAAACGAATGCCTCCCAATTGCCTATTGAATTTATTGCCTCATATATTGTAAGGTTTCGAGGCAAACACTTGTGCTTATGCTCTTTGATTTGCCATTCAATCACAAAAGAGAAAACCTGTCAAAGTAAGCATAAAACGTGTCCTTACAAATTATGTTTTTTTTCAAATAGATTTTATAGAACCCTGTCTTTAAATGTTCCTGTTCTTATTTTGGAGAACTTTGAATTCTCCATCAAATATCTGAATTTTAATTTTAGGTTAGTGATAAAACTCATTGACAGCATCATATCAAAATTATGTGAATAACCATCTTATAAAGGAGTAGAATTGCATGTCTTTAGTGCCTCTTTTAAAATTTCTATTTATAATCATGATGATTTAACCAAAATTTATTACTGCTTGTTAATAAGAAAAATTGAAGAGATGGATCTAATAATATTTAATGATTTTTTTTTTTGGCAGGTCTGGAATGGAACCCAGGGGCATTCGAACTCCAAGCTACACTCCCTGCCCTATTTTTTATTCTTTATCTCCTTTAAGAATTTTATTTTTCATTTGTATGTGGAACATATTGAAAATGGTATACATTTAGAATGTACTTGGTGCCCTCTCCCTCCCATTTTCCTTCCCCCCCTTACAATATGAATGTCCAGGTTAACCACACTATATTCATACTTTTACACATATTCAGATGTAGCTCCTCCATTATAAGCCTTCTTCCTCTCCTCTAATTCTATTCTAGCTTTGCTGAGATTTCCCCTCCATTATCTGGAGTCCCTCTGGTATCCCCAGTACTACCTAGTTTGGGCATATTAGAGAGAAGATATGTCCATTCTTTATCTGTGCTTGGCTGATCTCACTTAACATAATATTCTCCAGATATTTACATCTTCTTGTGAATGACATGATTTTGTTTTTCTTTATAGCTGAGTAGAATTCCATTGTGTGTATTTCCCATAATTTTCAATCCATTCATTTGTAAATGGAGACCTAGGTTGGTTTCAAATTTTGGCTATTATGAATTGTGATGCTATGAACATGGTTATGCATATGTTACTGTAGTTCTCTGATTTCAACCCCTTTGGCCAAATACCCAGAAGTGTTATAGGCAGATTATATGATGGATCTATTCCCAGTTTTCTAAGGAATCTCCACACTGATCTCCATAGTGGCTGAACTAGTTTGCAGTCCCACTAACAGTGTTAAAAGAGTTCCTTTTCCCCCACATCCTTTCCAGCATTTGTTATTATTTGATTTATTTATGCTTGTCACTCTGATTGGGGTTAGATAGAATCTGAGCATAATTTTGATTTGCATCTCCCTGATGGCTAATGATGCTGAACATCTTTTCATGCATCTATTGGCCATTTGTACCTCTTTTGTGAAGTGTCTATTTAGTTCATTTGCCCATTTCTTGATTGGGTTATTTGTTTTGCTAGTGTAGAGTCTTTTGAGCTCTTAGTATATTCTGGATATTAGCCCTCTATCAGAGTGGTGGCTGGTAAAGATCTTCTCCCATTCTGAAAGCTTTTTCTTTAGGTTCTCAGTGTTTTCCTTTGATGAGCAGAAACTTTTCAGTTTGATGTCATCTCACTTGTTAAATCTTGCTTAATTTCCTGGGCTTTGGAGGTCTTGTTAAGAAAGTTGTGCCTATATGTTGGAGTGTTGAACCTATGCCTTCCTCTAATAACTTCACAATCTCTGGTCTAATTTCTCAGTCTTTGATCCATCTAAAGTTGATTATTGTGCATGGTGAGAGGCAAGGATTTAGATCCATCTTTCTACAAATGGATAGCCAATTCTCCTAGCACCATTTGTTGAAAAGGCTGTCTTTTCTCCAGTGCATGAGTTTTGACCCTTTGTCAAAGATTAATTGATTATAGGTGTGTGATTTTGTTTCTGTATCTTCTATTCTGTTCCGCTGGTCAGTATGCCTGTTGTGCCAACACCATACTATTTTTACTACTATTACTCTATAGTATAATTTGAAGTCTGGGGTTGTGATGCCTCCTGCATGGTTCTTGTTGCTGAGAATTGCGTTAGCTATTCTGGGTCTTTTATTTCTCCATATAAAATGCATGACTAATTTTTCTAGGTCTATGAAGAATGTTCTTGGTATTTTAATGAGAATTGCATTGAATCTATAGATCACTTTTGGCAGAATGGCCATTTTGATGATATTTATCCTGCCTATCCACGAGCAAGGGAAATCTTTCCATCTTGCAACATCTTCAATTTCTTTCTTTAATGTTTTATAGTTTTCATTGTAGAGGTCTTTTACTTCTTTGGTTAGGTTTATTAGTAGGTAATATATTCATTTTGATGTTATAATAAATGGAATTGTCTTATTTCTTTTATTGTGGATTCATTGTTGGCATAAAGAAAAGCAACTGATTTGTTTGGGTTAATTTTGTATCCCTCAACTTTGCTGAATTGGTTAATCAGCTCCAGAAGTCTTTTGGTTGAGTTCTTTGGGCCTTCTAGATAAAGAATCATGACATCTGCAAATAAGGAGAGTTTTAATTTCTCTCTAGTTGAATTCCTTTGGTTTCCTTCCCTTGTCTTATTGTATGGCAAGAGTCTCAAGGACTATATTGAAAAGGAGTGGTAACAGTGGGCATTCTTGTCTTGTTCCTGATTTTAGAGGGAATTCTTAAATTTTTCCCCATTTAATATGATGGTGGATTTGTGTTTATTGTATATTGCCTTAATGATGTTGAAATACATTTCCTTTTATTCTAAATTTCTGCAGTGTTTTTAACATAAATGGGGGTTGGATTTTGTCAAATTCTTTTTCAGCATCTACTGATATGATCATGTGGTTTTTGTTTTCTCAGTTCTATTTATTTGGTGAATAATGTGTATTGATTTGCATATGTTGAACTAGCCTTGCTTTTCTGGAATGAAACCAACTTGGCTGTGGTGTACAATTCTCTTTAAATGGGTTTGAATGTGTATAGTTAGTATTTTGTTTAGAATTTTTGCCTCTATGTTCATTAAGGATATTGGTCTGTAATTTTCCTTTCTTGAAGTATCTTTATTTGGTTTTGGATTAATGTGATACTGACCTCGTAGAAGGAATGGGGGAAGGAACAAACAAATATGAGTAAAGTAATAAAACAAGATACAAAAGATAACTATTATACATCAAAGACAAAAAAAAGAGGAAAAAAAGAGTAAGAAAGAGAAAAAAAGGAAAAAATAAAATAAAACCAACTATGGGACAACAAAACAAAACAAAGAACCAAACAAATAATAATCCCAGATAAAAGGATAACCAAACAAAAAAAAAATCCAAATAAAAGGGAAAAAAACAGTCCTACTAATTTATGAATATGGGGCTGGGTCCATATAATATCTGAATGTCTGATCACTGTGATAGCTTCTGAAATATATATATATATATAATTTTTTTTTTGGTGGTACTATGGTTGAAACCCTTCCACCTCCGGGCTACACTCCCAGAACTACCTTATATTTTATTTGGAAACAGGGTCTCTTAAGCCAGCAGGGCTGGTTTTAAACCTGAGTGATCCTCCTGTCTCTGCCTCCCAAGCGCGGAGATTACAAGCATGTGACACCACACCTGGCTGGAGTATATTCTAATGTCTCTTATTTGATATGTAGCCTATTGTTAGCTTCTGAACCCACTCTCTGAGTGTTCAGGCATTGAGAGTGACTGCTAATGAGTTCTGTGCAAGTCCCATTTTCTGCGCATTTCCAGCCTGTAGTCCTCGGGCTCTTCACTCTCCATCCTGGGCTCAGGCCTGTGCTTTCCTACTCGCAGGGGCAGGGTTGTACAAAGTAATCTTGGAGAAACCTCCTGTGGCCCTGTGCAGGTAGCATGCCTTGAGCACCTTTCCTGTGTCTCTGGAGGTTCTAACTGGACTAGCCTGCTATTTACACAGTTACCGCCAGGTCCCGGGGCACACACTGGGTGCACATGGTTACCTCTAGGTCCCATGGCACACACTGCATGGACGTGGAGTCCCATGGCTTCTCTGGGCACCCAAAGATACCTGGCTGCCTTGGTCTGGGGCTCTGGAGGGCTCACTGTGCCCGCTGGGTTCCATGGCTTTTCTGGGCACACATGGTGACCTGGTTCCCTTCTGGATCTTCTGGAGGGCTTCCTGTGCCACTGTAGGTGCTGCCACTGGTGAGCACATGGGATTCTTGCTCAGCTACATCCCTCAGTTGCCATTTTGAATCTTCAGCAAAGTGCCCTTATTCTTTATTTTTAAACAGGGTCTCACTAAGTTGCAGACGGCCTCACTAAGTAGCTGAGGCTATCTGCAAACTGCGATACTCCAGTCTCAGCCTCCTGAATGCTGGGATATTTAATGATTCTAATGTGAGTTTCATATAAAAACATTTTCAACAAATTGAATGCAAAATATAGCTTAAAATGAGTCATCAAATGATACAATATAGAAGAGATAAGTCAATTCCAAATGATGGCGTGCCAATTCCCATTTAATATAATAGTCCCATTGTAACTTGTGACATCGGTATGGTAAGGTACTATCCATGGCAACCTAACTGAGAGGTATTAAAGGGGCAAGAGAGAGTTTCTCTATTGTACATTATGTACATTCATAAACATATCTAAGTCAATCAGTAAGCCAAATATGAGAAGGAGGGAGGGGAAAGGAATCTTCAATTGGCGGCAATTGAGGAAGGATTAAATGAGTGATGTGTGCATGTATGCCTCTACCATCTTCTACCTCATTAATATGTATGAGTATAATGCACTAATAAAAATTATAAAAATCCAAAAGTATTATTGTTACATTCATTTCTATTGGCCAGTTTAAAATTTATAAATTTGTTTTTATTTAAAATTGCATAAAGATTAAAGTATAAGTTTAGTTTTATGTTTGTACATATTTAATTTTTGTCAACATTGGAAGTCTATCTAAGTTTTCCCCTTAAAGAGTTGCTGATAACTAGTTATGGGGGTTCATGCTTGTAATTTTAATACTTGGGAGGGTGACAGAGGAGGATCACAGGTTTGAGGACAGTATCAATAAGTAATGAGACTCTCATTAACCAACCCAGAAAGACTGTTTTTCAAAAAAATATGGCTAGGAATGTAATTTGGAGGTAGAGTGTCCCTGGGTCCAATCCCAGTACCACAAAAAAAAAAAGGGAAAAAAAGTTGCTGATTACTTAGATTTGAGGAATATTGCTTTATGTATGTATGTCTTTAGTGTGATTTTTCTTTGTCTTATTCTTGGTTCCAAATAGCTTGTTTTTGATAATAAATTTACTACAGATATTTCCTAAACCTCATTTTCCGATATTTAATCTGTAGGTATTCGAGACTTGTTTTTATACAGGTAAAGCAAGAACATTTACTAGTAGTTAATTTAACTCTACATCTCAGAATTGAAATTGTTATGCCAAACTGATGATACACTACATGGCAATAAGTGTTTATTCCACACTCAGGCACACTGATACATATTTCAACAATCAATAATGGAACAGACAGTTCAAGAAAATGACTACGGCATTTTTCTGAGACCAGCTAGTGAGAAATTAAAAAAAATCTTAGTTGCAATAAAATTTGTGATTGTTTTTAAAAACAATGGGTAAGTGAATTCTTTAGAAATGGGATTGACTGTCATCTATTAAAATAAATACAGTAGACAGGAAATATTATGTTTAAATGAGAGATGAGGGAAAAGCCAGTAGTAATTTAATTTGTATCTTTAATATAACTTGTTATTCTTACCCTAACATTTTTTCTTAGTAATAGATTGTAAAATCATACTTTCCTCGATTAAGTCTTCCAAGTTTTCAATTCTGTTATTATTATATTAATATTAAAATAGGTTAATATTTGTTGCTCAATTTAAATTTTTATAGGTGTTTCACATCTGGGACAATGGGACGAATGGCTTTGTTTTTCTGAGGGCTTAAAGTAATAGTTTTATTGTTTGTTTTCCATTCTTATTTGCATTCCTATTTTTTTTTTCTCTTCAAAGAAGAGATAAGTACATTCCATTTCAAATGACAGGTACCATTGGGGAAGACTCTATGAATTTGAATCAAGAATTAAATGTGGTCTCTGAGCAAGCCTGTCTGGGTGGCAACAATTCTTCAGATATGTTCTTTTCAAGATAGTTACCTTTATTGAGACCAGCTGGGTAGGGGAAACATATGTGCTTGATCAATTCTGATAGCATAATTGCAGAGGTATATCCTGATTCAAACACTGGCCTACTGAATGTTAGACTGACAGAAAGCAATCTGCTCTCTCTTTAAGAAATACTCTCGAGTGGTTGCCATAATAGACCTGAAAATGGAAATCCTAAAAACAACAGCAAAGAAATCATCTCAAGAAGTACATCTGAGCTGTCACTCCAGCCCTTGACTCTCTGGCGAAGACATTAGCTTATGCTCTCTGTAACTTGTTCTTATTTTTTCCTCAGTCTCATCTGGCCAGTTAATATATCTTGAGTTTGACACATCAGGATTCTTTGGTGTGTATAAAAATTTTTCTAAATCTTTATTCAGCCAATGGAGCATAAGATTGCTCTTATAGATAGATATAAGTTTTTGAAAAAAATTTATGAAACTTCATGAGAATGAAAGACACTATAAATTTTCAACAATGAATGAAACATGTTTTTGCAGTTCTTTTCATCCCACAGAAAAATGTGTATAACCCATTGTAGATGGTACCAATACTATGACCAGCTATTTTCTACTCTTTTTTTTATGTAGCTTGTGGGGAAGATATAGAATACAGCAGAAGCTCATTTGTATATCTTTTAGGAAGAAAATTTGGGACACTTTAAACAATTCAATTATTTATTTCCTTCCTTCCTTTCTTCCTTCCTTCCTTCCTTCTTTTCTTTCATCTTTTAATAGGTTTTGACTTGGGACTTTTAATAGGTTTTGACTTGGGACTTCCAGTAGAAACCCCATCAGAAACTAACAATTCAAAGGTATTTATTCTTGGGTACTTTGTGATAATGTATGCTTTCAATGACATAGAAGCTACTCTATAATATGAGATAAAGAATACTTTGGGAAATATAAAGAATGATGAGATAAAGGAATTGTTGAACTTAGGTTATAGCTTAGAAGTTCACCATTGCCAAACTATGGAACCAGCCAAGATGTCAATCAAAAGATGAATGGATTACAAAACTGTTGGATATATACACAGTGGAATTTTACTCAGCCATAAAGAAAAACACAATTACATAATTTACAGGGAAATGGACAGAACTGGCGGATATTATGCTTAGTGAGATTAGTCAGTCACAAAAAAGAAGACTCAGATGCTTTTCCTAATATGTGAAAGCTAAGGAGAAATGGGTAATATAATTCCAAATGAAGAAGGAGATCCTATAGAGGAGCAAATAAGGCGACCTAACTGAGGAGATGGGAGGGGGGAGGAGGGAAACTCTCTAAAGCACATGATGCACTTAAACAAACATATCAAACTCAATCACTAAGCCAAGCATGAAAAGAAAGGATGGGGAGAGCATGGGGTGGGGATTGAGTAGGCCCTAATTGGGTGATGTGTACATGTATATCTACACAAGTCTTTTATCCCATTAAGATATATGACTACAATGCACCAATAAAATTTTTTTTAAAAAAGAAGTAGAATGCTTCTGGGATCAATTTCCAGTACCACAGAAAATAAAAATTAAAAAAGGTAAAAGTAAACAAAATTCTGTTTGGGGATGGTTTCAATTTCATTTGTATGCAGCTTTTGATTTTTGGAATTATTTTAAAACTGAAATATAAGCCTATTCTCCTTTTTATTGAAGGAGCAGTTTTCTTTCCAAAGGAAGTTTTGTATATCCCTTCCTGGTATGCCTTACTTCTCTGCTGATTGTATAGGTAGAGGCATGATCATGGGCTCTTGCTCAGCCATGGCTGAGGGTGGTATTTGCTTTCCCATGCTTTGGCCAAATTGCTCCCATTATAATGGCAGTTCTGAGGATCAGTGTGCTTTTTCCTGATTCTTATAAATTACTTAGACCATCTTTTTGTGCCAAAGAATCCTTGTAATGCTAGATTATGATCGCTTGGAAGGTCTCTATAGCAGCCTTTTCCTTGCCTGCGTACTCAGTGCTATTTGAAAGCAGCATCTTTCCCCTTTCCTCAGGGCCTTTAATCCTGCTTTCTGATAATGATGGCGAAGCACATCCCTTTGCCTACCAGCTGCAGTCCAAAATAAACGGACAATTTTTAACTCAAGCCTTGGTATTATAAAATATACTAAGTAGGCCTTTGTAAAATGTCTGGAGCACCATAGAATTATAATACATAATTCATGGAAAGAGCACTGACAACTTCACTATCATCCATGGAATGACACTGTATAACACTGGGTGATAAGAATGGAAACAACCTGTACACATGGAGGGTCCTTGAAAAATAAAAATAAAATCAATCTAGACCTTGATGTCATTTTCTTTGACATATTTACATAAGAACTTCTGGTTTGGGGACTTCAATAGGGGAATGGCAGAGAATATGTCTAATGATGTTTCTGACTCTTGTAACATGTTCCCATAAAGCTGGAGTGATTTTCATTTTGGCTTTCAATCACAAATAGTGACTGAGAAGATCTACTGATTCACAGGTGGTAGAATGAGCTGGCTTCCTTTTCTAGAAGAGTGGCTATCCTCTAATCTGTCAGAAAGCAGATTTCCCCCTGAACAACTTTCCTCCTTTTCAAAGCATTCACTAAGGTGCAAGTATCCCATGGATCTTAAGTGTTTTCTTTATGTGGCATCTACAATTTTTTAATAACAGTCAAAATTAGCAGAATGAGAGAATAAATTATTATTGTTGAAATGTAGACATTAGAAATAAAGAGCTGAGATATTAAGGGCTTTTCAAAGCACCTAAACCAACTGATATTAATAGCTTTTCTTTGTTAGGGCTAGCTGATAAGCAATCATTTCTTTTCTCTTTCTACTTCAGAGACTTCTAGATCTGTATTCTATGGAAAATGCAATTTTGCCATGCCCTATCAGAAACCTTTGAGCCCAGTGGTTTTAGAACTCAATATTTTATAAATAGGTAATATAATACATAAGTCAAATACATTATAGCACTACTAGCAGGGGATGAAGCAATACCCAGTAATCAAAATAATAGTTTTGCAGTGAAAATTATGCTCATTCATGCCAAGTGGCATAAACATAGCTTATACATAGACTTAAGTCAATTCAGGTCAGCTTTTGCCTCCAAACAAATCTGTGTCAAACTTGTAGAAAACATAATCATAATAATTAGATTTTTGAGGCCTTTGGATTTTGAAATTATGGCCAAGAGACAAATTGTCCACCCACTCCAACCCATTTATACTGGCTTCAGAGAACCAGCCAATTCCTATAGTAGCAGCTGCATGGGCTTGCCTGTCAAAATCGTCCCAAGTGCCAGCTCGTTCTCTGGGGTGTGCAGAGTTGCAGAAAGCATCAGGTGACAGCAAGTGTAATGGGAGAGGATAACTCGTTCCCCTTCTAGATCTTGTATTACAAATCATCGCAAGTCTGCAACTAGTTTTCAGAGCAACATTTCACTGCCATACTCTTTGCTCTCTGCTCTCGGGAAAGGATAGTTAAACCTACTGACCTCAGGGCAACAGATATTTCCTGCTTTATGAGTAATCCTAGATTTACTAAGAAATAAAAGTCAGAGTTGAGTTTTTGCTGCTTACTAAAATAACACAGAAAATAAAATTTCAACTTTCATTATCTTTATTTTTATGTGTTTTTTTTTTTTTTTGTACTAAGGATTGAGCCCAGGGGCATTCTACTTCTGAGCTACACCCCTACCCTTTTTGATGTTGTTGTTGTTTGTTCATTTTGAATCAGGGTCTTGCTAAGTTGCCGAGGCTGGTCTCAAACAAACCTCTGATCTTCCTAACTCAGCCTCCTAAAGACTGGGATTATAGGTCTGCACCACCATGCTTAGTTGCTCATCTTTATACTCAGACTTTACAAGTCTGATTTATTTCTTGTAAAATACAATGTGTACAGGTGTACTATATTTTAGAATTAGCACATTCCTTTAAAGGTAGTCTAAAAATACACACATATACACATACACACATATATGCATACACAAATCTAGTGAGTTTGATGATCACATAAGTTCCACGGTGATATTTTTAAAAAAAGTAATTTCAATATAATATTTATATTCAACATAAAGTGTTAGAGTGAGAACAAAGAGGCAAGTGTGACTTCTGGTACCTTTCTGTCAGTTACTATCCATTTGACCTGTGACATACTTATGATTTTTCATGCAAAAAGTAAGAACATTAAACACAAGTTCATCTCCAAAGTTTGCGACCATAACCTTCTGCAGATGAGCTTCAGACAGTTCATAAAACCATTCGATTATTAGAGTAAAGTGTTTGGATACATGTGTACATGCACCTGTGTGCATATAAACTGTTGAGTGAAAGCATCGCAACTCTCAAAGAATTCTAAAAACAATGGCTTAATTTCACCTTAAAACTTTACTAATTGATCAGTTTGAAATTTCATATGTCAAGTTTGCTTAAAACAAGTTATACTCAAAAATACAGTGTAACTTTATGTGTTTGTTCATTTATTGAAGTCAGGAGGACCCCGCCAGAGGTAGACATAGACAACATATTCTGTAGTTTAAAATGGAACTATTTACTAATATATAGATATAGTAAAGGGAAGCAAAGAAATACAGGGCTAATGGGGGAGGGATTATTACCACTTTTAGGTCTGAGGGGTTAAAGGAAATGAATTTTCATCCCTAACTCTTCCCTCTCTTGAATTCCCCTCTAAAACTCAAATGCAAGGTAGTCCATTGATAGGAGTCTATGGAGGCAGAAGAGAGTGGCTCTGGATGGGCCATGGAAGATACCCAGCACAGCAATGTAGAGTAGATCAGACGAGAGCAGCAGGAGCCTGGAGACTGAGCTAATCATCTTCCTACTGTGAGACCTAGACCTTCCAGGTGGCTCTGTTTCTCTATCCAGCATCTAAGGGTGATGACATGAACCTATCTTAGAGAGTTGTTTGCAAGAATGACCGATAGAAATAGAAATGAAACATTGTGCAGACATAAAGTGCCATATGGATACTCAACATCTGTGGTTATAGGTTTTAAATTCTATAGAAGGGATGCCAAAAGGAAGAGTGGCCTCTGCATTGTTGGATTGACCTTGAGATGCCAGCTGGAAATGAGCCAGCCCTGAAGGACACACTGGCAGCCTCATCAACATTTCTGCAGGGAGAGAAAGGAAGGCCTGTCCTTTATGTTATGCAAATAATACACTAGATGGTGACAGGATACTAGAACCATGTTTTTGTTCCAATAAAAGATTGAACACATCAATTATTTCCTTTATACAACTTAAAACTGTCTCCATTTTAACCAATAGTATTATTGCTGTGGTACTCATAAATGCCAGTACAGACTTTTGAGCTACAACCTTGGAGATCCTAACTGCTTCTGAGGCATAGATTCTATTAATTCTTGACCAAATTTCCCAAATTACTGTTCTGACAAGATTGGTTTGGAAACACATGATGCAGACCAACTAGGGGAGGGCTTGGTTTACTCCTTAGTGATGTGATTTGATTTCCTAATCCAAACTAGTGATAGAGTAATGGATGTGGATGACAAATCCTTTAGTCAAAGACTTCTTGAAAACTGCCCCTCTCATTTCTTCCACTACAGACTTGAAATCTCTATTGTCTTAGGCCATTAAAGTTTCTTGTTCAAATGCAATCATGACTTGTGAACCAACATGTCACAGTGAGAAGGAAGGTAAATGAACTGAAAGAAAATCTGGTTCTCAGATTTATTGTATTATCTGTCTACAAGACTCCTGAAGTCCCGGGTTTCTTTAATAAAAAAGGAAATAGATTAGATGAGAGGTTTTCTGAGATTTTTACTTAGTGATAGAACACTGTTTCCTGCTGGCATCTGTAATCCCAGTACTTTGGGATGCTGATATAAGAGAACCATAGGTTTGAGGACAGAAACTTAGTGAGATTCTATCTTAAAATAAGAAATAAAAGTGGCTGACTATGTAGCTCAGACGCAGCGTATCTGGGTTTAATCCCCAGTACCAAAAATGCTTGCAAAAGACCACAATACGTCAAATAAATAAAAGTCAGGTTGTTTTAATTAAGAAGGAAACAAAGGTCTTGAAAAGAATCTCTTCCTATTTTTTCTACTGTATCTCAAATTTCTGTTGTGATGCTTTCCCAGAATCCCAGGATTTTGAACCCCATATTTAGAAACTCACAGCAAAAATGAGTTCTAAATTCTGCTCATGCTTAAATTTTCTTGATCTACTTGGATGCATATAAAACTATTAAAAACAATGATAATTTGAGCCATTAATTCAGTAGTTTCTCAGAAAAATATCATGATCTAAAAATATCCAGGAAAATCAGAATATTAAATAAAAATATTTGGGTGAATCATGAGAGTTATAATAGGAGTGTCAGGTTTTGAAGAGAAAGATATGAGCAAGGAGCTGTATTGAAGATCCAGACATTTGGAAAAGAAAGAATATGAAGGCCTTGGGTGCTTTGTCAGAGAAAGGGATTCTAAGCCTAAATTGGAATAAATAATATTTTATCCACACGTGGTAGTGCAGATCTGTAATATCAGTACTTGGGAGGCTGAGACAGAAGAATCTCATGTTCTAGGCAGAGTAGAGAGATGCTGTCTCAAAATAAAAAATAAAATAGGGCTGGGGAGTAGAAGACTCCTGGTTCTAAACACCAATACCAAAAAATACTACTACTACTACTACTACTACTACTACTACTACTACTACTGCTATTACTAAATAATAATATTCTAATTCTAATTATAAATTATATAAATTAATGGATTTCTAAAACCTTTATGCCCTTTCACTTCTTTTCTTTAAGTTTCTTAATTATATTATTTTATTCTGTATGTGGTACTAGGGATTGAACACAGGGGCATTCTACCTCCACATTACATCCCAGCCCTTTTTTTTTTTTTCAATTTTTTTGTTTTGAAACAGAGTCTCTACTAGAGTTGTTGAGAGTGTTGATATGTTACTAAGGTTGTCCTCAAATGTACAAATCTCTTGTCTCAGCTTCTCAAGTACTGAGATTATAGGTAGGCATGAACTACCACACTCAGCCTCTTTCTTTCTTTCTTTCTTTCTTTCTATCTTTCTTTCTTTCTTTCTTTCCTTCTTTTTTTCTTCTGATGATAACTCCTCAATACAGAAAAGGCAGGTTGAACATTTTCACCCTTTCCATCCAAGGTTTTTAGTTTAAGTCTAAGCACTACTGACATTTTGGGCAAAATAATACTGTGTGATAGAGGCTGTCCGATGCATTGTGGAATGTTTATCAACATTCTAACAACAATGTTTAGCAACATCACATTAGATACCAGAAGCAAATTCTCTCCCAAACTTTGATAGAAAGACTAACCCCAAACATTGCTAAATGTTCCCTTTTAACAATAGATAATCTCAGATAAGAATCACTGATTTGTGTAAACTAACTCAGATGCTGAAAGCTCTGGGGAAGTCTAAATCACATGGTTCTGCCATTTCTTCCCAATCCCGAGGGCTTTCTAGTGCAGTGTAGTTTGATTAGAACAGTTTCTTCTTTGCATAGTTTTGCTTAATGATATATCCAATCCTGGCAAGAGTGGTTTCACTCAACTTTCTATAACCTGAGAGGAAAAAATGTCTGAGACGTGTTTACAGAAAAAAAGGGACCTGTCTGCAGGAGAAATTAGTGCCAAGGACAGAGGCAGATGTGTGTCTAGCCAGCACTCCTTTCTTGAAGGAACATTTGCCATAAAATTGAGCCCAGGACTCTTGGAGGTTGCTCTTCTTGGCAGTGTTTATATATATTTTTTTTAAATCATCCTTTGGTCTAGTACTAATTCAACCATTTGCAAGATTTGATGCCTTCTGTATTTTCCCTCTTTAATATTTACTGATGAATCTTTAGTAGTCATTTAGAGAAATTAGACATTAATTTCAAAACCCTCATCATCGTAATGAATCTCTAGACCCAGAAACTGATACTGTGGTCTATAGTTTTGAACCTTGATTGGGCTGGTATTGGGAAAGGAATTTATTGTTTTGCAGAGTTATAGGATCAATACACTTGGAATAATGTGTTGGGTAACCATGCCAACAAAACTTACATACAAGGCTGAAGGACAAAGCGGTTTTTTAAAAATAATTGATGGAAAGATAATTAAGTCTAGTTGTGACAAGATAGAAGATAAATGATGATTCCCTTGAAGCCCTCTGGTATTTTTTAGCTGAGAAAACAAAACACAGAGATAGCATAGTAAACATTAATGCTAATAAATGATTAGCTAAACAAAGTTTCCCAGAATACTTCTCTAAGAGGAGAATATTCTCTTAGTTCATATTTTCTCCTTTACATTTGGGCTTATCTCATCCAGTTTCTTCTCAAGGACTGCAAGGCATTAATTTATTTCACATCTAAGAGTTTAAATGAATGAATATGCCAGAAAGTAGTAGCAATTGAGTTCAAACATGGTAAAACTGTGCTTATTGTTGAGCTCTCCTTTGGCTAACCTACCTTTTTCTTCTTTCTGAATCTATCCATTTATCATGGGCTTCAATGAATATGAACCATTTCCATTTAAAAAAAAATCTCCGGAGTGTTTTTCTAGCTTGTACCTTATACCAGGAGTTCAAACTAAGGAACCCCTGTCCCTGGAAGTATTTGAACTCTCTTAGGTATACTGTGATATAGATATAAGTGAATCAATTTACAGCACATCAATTGTCATTTGTACCCTTTCCTCAAATTGATTGGCTAAGGTGTCTGCAATTGAGATGTGAAGCAATTCTTATTCATAATTCTTTGCCTCTTTCATGTTACCCATCCAGATATTACTCCGGCCCATCCCACAAGATTTTTTTAAAATACCCCAAATAAGGTATAATTTAAAATATTGGCATCTGGGAAATCCTTTTGGCATTAAATTAATTTTATTCTTTGGACAAAGAGGGAAAACTATATTAATTTTTTTTGTGTGGGTCTGGGGATGAAACCCAGAGGCATTTGACCTCCAAGCTACACCCTCTGCCCTATTTTTTATTCTTTATTTTGAAACAGGTTCTCACTAAGTTGCGGAGGGCCTCACTAAGTAGCTGAGGCTGTCCACGAACCACGATCCTCCAGTCTCAGCCTCCCGAATGCTGGGATTACAAGCATGCGCCACCATGCCCAGCTTAATTTATTTTTTATTAAGATGAATAGTTCTCTTTTTGTTTGCACTGGGAGATGAACTCAGGAACATTCTATTTCCAAGCTACATCCCAGACATTTTGTTTAAATTATTTTTTATTTAAAAACAGGGTCTTGCTAGGTTGTTGAAGGCATGAACTACTGTGCCTGGCAGATTAATACCTCTTTATTTAAATATTTGTTTCTATTTGTAAAATTTACTTATAATATTTATTTTTAAACTTTTATCAAGGCATTTAAGTTATACATCAGTAAAATTTGGATTAAAAGACTTTATAATATAAATTGCATTCTTTTAATAATAATATATTGATAATTATTATGTACAGTACTGGGATTAAATCCAGGAGCATTCTACCTCCCAGCTATACCCTCATCCATGTTTTTTATTCTTTATTTTGAGATAGGGTCTCACTAAGTCTTGGAGGTCCTCACTAAGTAGCTGAGGCTGGCAGTGAACCTGTGATCCTCCTGTCTGAGCCTCCCAAGTACTGGAATTACAAGCATGTGTAACAATGCCCAGCTTATTAAAAATAATTACAATAATTAGAAAGACTATTTTCAATTCTTTTTCTGGATTGAAACTGACTCATAATATAGAATGTATTCATTTTAATAGCTATATTAATACTAAGTATAATATTCAATCCAGATATATTTTTATAATATTGTAGGGCTAAGGGTTAAAAAGAAAAATATAATTACTTCCAAAAGATATGATACAGGTATTCAATAAACCTTTCAAATTTTAATAAATACATATACTCCATTAATATGTATGACAACAATGCACCAATAAAAAATTTAAAAATGCGTATATACTGAAAATAACATCCTAGTGATAATATATGTGAACAAAAATATTTCAGATTTAACTACCCTATGCTTTGGACCACTTCTTTCAAAGCCTGCCTATTTTGTGACCTCATGGAATAAATACAATCTAATGAATATTACCTAAAATACTAAGCACAAGTGAAAACAGCATACATTTGCCTTGAAATAGAATTACAACTCAAACTTTTGAAATATTATCACTCATTTTTATTGTGTATAGGGTATACAAATTTTTATTACTACCTGCTTCACATAGACTTAGTCCATTCCACTATTTACCCCTTGATTGTGAAGAATCAAATATCTTCTCAAAATATACATGTCTATTCAAACTTTTATTAGTTTTAGGTGTCATTTTATAATTTTAAAGTGTTAAATTTGTTTTAATCTGGGGAATTATAATTTTTGAGTGACTTCAGGTTGAAAATTATTGGATGATTTATCTTTTTCATCAATTCTTGAGGGGAATCTAGGATGTCTGTTACAGGAGGAAGATGGTGAGAGATCATGAGTTTAAATGTATTTTTAAAACATATTTTGAATTTCAATTGTTCTAAATATGTCCATGAAACAGAAGAAAGTGATCCAACTCAAATATAACAGATGGTTTTTCATAACTTCAGTACAGCCAGGCTTTTATTTTTTTAATGACACACTCAAGTAATTGGTATAATGAAAAAGGTGGCACTACATATTTGTATTCAAGATGTTTTACATCTGTGTAGAAGGATTTTATCTGCAGCAATTAATTTTCCTTTTTTCCTTACTCTATGGTCCTGAAGAACTAAAAATGTTAAGTTGTGTGTGTGTGTGTGTGTGTGTGTGTGTGTGTGTGTGTGTTATGTGTGTTACTGGGATTGAGTCCAAGACATTATACATTCTATCCCTTGTTTTTGCTTGTTTGTTTATTGTTTTGAAACAGGGTCTCGTTAGGTTGCTAAGAATCTTGCTAAATTGTTGAGGCTGATCATGAACCTCAGATTCTCCTATTTCAGTTTTTCAAATACTGAAACTAACTATGACGTCTCTAAACATTTACTTTCAGATATACTTGAAATACAGAATGGAGGACTTTTAAAAATAACCCAACCGATTCTGAACTAAGTCATCATTTTACAACTTTTCATATTTCTAGTGCTCTCACTCAGTGTCAGTGTTATTGAAGGAAGTATATAAAATTGTGTTCACTTTTCTAAATCAACATTTTTACTCCAAAGGTCAGTTTTAATATGCCAAATATATGACCAATAGTACAGAAACTATGCATATCATTGATGAAATCATTATAATGATTAATGTAATTGTTCCAGCATCCATTTTTAGTTTTATAGTATAGACTTACCCCTAATTTTCAAAGTACTTAAAAAAAATTCCTTCCTTCCTTCTTTCCTTCCTTCCTTCCTTCCTTCCTTCCTTCCTTCCTTCCTTCCTTCCTTCTTACCTCCTTTTTTCCTTCCTTCCTTCCTTCCTTCCTTCCTTCCTTCCTTCCTTCCTTCCTTCCTTCCCTCTCTCCCTTCCTTCCTTACTCCCTCCCTTCCTCCTTCCCTCTCTCCATTCCTTCCTTTTTCCTTTTTCTCTCTTTCTTTTCTTCTTTCTCCCTCCCTCCTTCTTGCCCTCCCATTTTCTCTCTATTTCATACTTTTTGCAGTATTTATTAGGTATTGAACCCAGGAGCATTCTACCTCAAATCCACACCCCAGCACTTTTTTAAAAAAATGTATTTATTTTTTGAAATGCAGTCTCACTATGTTGATGAGAGTGTCCCAAAGACTGTCCTTAAACCTGTAACCCTCCTATTTCAACCTTCCAAGTACTGATTACTGGCATGTTCCACAACACCTGGCTCAGATAGTCTATCTTTTTCCTTTTTGAAAAGTACTTGAAGAATAATACCATACAAAGTATTGAATCCTTGTTACTGTCCCTCACACCATTTTGAATGACACTGAGTTTCCCAGGAAGCCTGAAGCAATTATGTACCCAGAGACCGAAATTTCATTTGACTCAGTCTCTTCTTGTTCCTAGAAAAAAGAAAAACACTCTGAGCAAATCTAAACTTTGAATTGATCTAGAGAAAGGATAAAGCCTTGCAGAACATTTATACTCTACTCAGGAGAGAAATCCTGTTTGGAATGTTAGTGATTTGTTTCCTATATAAGATCTCTGTTTGTCAAAACATATTTTCTTGAGTCCTGTAATAAATTATACTATATAATGGCTTTAGTCCCAAGTTCAATCTGTAAACAGTATGCTCACAGCTGGCAAATCTATTAGGTCTTGCTTCTGGCTTGCAGTGTTTTCATTTTCTTTAAGAATAGCATCCATGAAGAGCTGCAGCTAGGATTCAGACTTGATAAACTTGGCACACCTAAAGTCCATGGACTCACAAACTGGAATTTTAACTGGATATACTAAGTTCTGAATTTTTCATTCCATCGGTATCCCTCTTCCCCTTTGCACACTGTTTTTATTTTGTTGTTATTTTGTTTTGTTTTCTCTTTCTCTCAAATGGCCATCTGGGCAGAGTTGGTTCCTACAACTTAATGTTAGTCAAAAGCACTATAAAATTTAATCTTCATTTATTCTCCTTATTTAAGCAAAGCACATGATCTCTGCTACAAATAATAACTGCAACCACCACAAAATCACCTGCATAAAGTTTTCTTCTGTTGTTCTGTTGTTGAAGGTGGAGGTATTGGGACAAGAATCTCAGTTCTCAAGAACCAGGATCCAGAAGAGCTCAGCAATCATTTTTAGAAACCAATAGACCAGTATCTTGAACAGAATGGGTTTGTGAGTTATTCCTGAAGTGATACCATAGGTAAGACTCAGTAGTTGATTAAAAAAACAATAACTTTCCTCAGCTCAATTATAAGGAAAGTATGCCACTTACTACCACTCTGTTAATTTTGTAGAAAATCTCAGACTATTCCTTTATGCATACCTCATTTTGCACAAAATGATGAAATATTCTACTGACACTTGGTTGTATTGGCTTAGTGTCTTTTACTTTATAAGATCTATCTACCCTCCTCTCTCAAATTTTATGTTTTAAATGACATTGGTTCTTTGAAAAGTCCAGGTCATTTGTTTTTGTAAAACATATTATCCCTGTTTTTCCCACAAACAGGAAGTTGGGTCAAAAGATTTATTTATCTGGGTATGGTGACATATACCTGTGATTCCAGTACTTGAGAGTCTGAGACAGGAGGATCACAATTCCAAGACCAACCTCAGCAATTTAGTGAGACTCTTAGCAACCTAGTGAGACCATGTTTTAAAACAAAAAAATCAAAAAGGGAGTAGGATAGATCAGAGGTAGAATGCTTCTGGATTAAATCTCTAAATCCACAAAAATTTACATATATTCAGGTATTTTTTACAAGATCACTTTCAAGAATGATTCTGGGCTTAGCTAAGTATGATGGTAGATGACAGTAATCCCTGTATTTGGAAGGCCGAGGCAGAAGGATCACAAGTTTTTGAAGCCAGCTTCAGCAAATAAGCAGGATTCTCAACAACCTAACAAAACAAAACAAAAAAGTGTGTGTGTGTGTGTGTGTGTGTGTGTGTGTGTTAGTTATAGCTCAGAGGTAGAATACCACTGAGTTCAATCCCCTCCCTCAAAAAAAAAAAAAAAAAAAAAAAAGAATGACACTGTTCTTTACTTCAAATTGCATTCCAAAAGGTACAGAGCAATGTTGGAGGCAGGGCTTGGTTGCTGAGGAGGGGCTCCTGTGGTGTGGACTTGGGGATTATATAAGGTCTCTTCATCTCTTCTTCTTCTTCTTCTTCTTCTTCTTCTTCTTCTTCTTCTTCTTCTTCTTCTTCTTCTTCTTCTTCTTTTCTCTCTCTCTCTCTCTCTCTCTCTCTCTCTCTCTCTCTCTCTCTCTCTCTCTCTCTCTCTCTCTCTCTCTCTCTCTCTCGTCCAGTCTCCATGATATGAGAGCAGAGCTTTGCTTTCTCCCTCTCTCTGCTTCCAGCTTGACATGGACTGCATCCTGAAATCTCCCAAATTGTGAGTAAATAAACAGACCTTCCTCTGATTTGTGTGGTCAGTTGCTTAGGATTGCAACAGTGAGAATATTGACTGAGATTTGAAGCTATCATTTTTTAAATACCCCATGGTGCTTGATCCACAGTAGATAAGAAACACTTGTTGAGAAAGGTATGTATATGACTGTACAAAGTCCCTCAGTGCTTCATTAAAAAGGTAAAAAGTTTTTTGGTACAATGCATACCTCTTCTAAGTCCAAATAATATGATTTTATTTTCATAAGTTTTATATAATTAGAATAAAATTATAAATTATATGAAAATGTATAGATAGAACAAAATGATAAATTATATGTTTACATTGTAAACTAGCATATAGTATTAAATCAGAAAAATTATCTGTTTATTTTTATTGTCATTCTGCTTGTAAAATAATTGATACACAGAGATAAAATGGTTTGCCAAAATCCACCCCACTAGTGCAGACAGAAGCTAAATGGCCTACAAGTGCACCTTCTGTCGAAAATGCCTTTTTAAACTCCTGAATTCTATCAATCTAATTTGTACTTGGAGAGCCAGGCTAGGGCTCAACTTGGCTCTTTACAATCATGAAGAATTCTCTTTACCTGATGTGCTTTGAAGGATGAGACATGGCCAAGTGTATTTTTTAGATTGCAAATGATGGTTTGGTCATAAAAATCTATATCCAGCTTCTTTTCTTTTAATGATGGTTGGTTGATGATTCACATTCTTTGCATTTCACAGAAGAAGAGTATTATTTCCTGTTGACTTCACTTGAATATAAAACACCTTAATGAGCTGTGGCACTGGGAGGGCATGTCTGCCTTTGGTTGTTCCTGAATCTCTGTGGAATCCTGTGCCCCAGTCAAGCTTTCAAGCTTCATTGCCCTTTTTAAGAAACTGTTAAAGAAGCTCTAGGGCTCTTGAACTTGTGATACCACTGGGTAGTAAGACAGTCTCTTGGTTTAATAGGTTCTTTCCACATTTGTTAGTCTGTATTTGTTTTCCAATACCAGCAGGCTGTGATAGATATCCAGGGAGATTTTTTGTGGCTAATTCAGAAGGCAGGCTCTTTTTTTCTGCTTGTTATTTTAGTTCTTTCACTTTTTCATTTCAATTTACAGCTATTTGTGCATAAAACACTTGATGTATTTAGCTAATATCTTGTAATGAAAGATAAATGAATGTTTTTAAACTTTCTTTCCATAACAGAGAGTGATTTTTCAGACTAATACTTCTACAATATGGGAAGGCAGGAATTTGTCTTTGTATCTGCTTAATTTAAAGGGATTGGACATATTTGCTTCATTCTAACATCTCATATGACTCACCCTTGAGTAGTGTGTGTGTGTGTGTGTGTGTGTGTGTGTGTGTGTGTGTTCCAGTATTCATTCATTCTCTAATATCCTTAATATATGGAAGCTAGGGATAAAATGGGTCATAGGAGGAACTCTAGATGAAGAAGGCAAAACTATAGCTGAGCAAATAAGGTGACCTGAGAGCGATGGGAGAGGGCAGAAGAAAAATTCTCTAATGTACATGATATATATTCACAAACATATCAAAGTCATTCACTAAGCCAAACATAAAAAGGAAGGAAGAGGGAGGGAATGCAGAGGGCATTAGTGAAGGGCTAAATGAGTGAAGTGTACATGTATGCCATTACCATCTTGTATCCCATTGACATGTATGACTACATTGAACCAATAAAAATTTAGAAGTCAGGCATGGTGGGGCATGCTTGTAATCCCAATACTTGAAAGGCTGAGATAGGAGAATTGCACATGTTCGAAGCCAGCCTCAGCTACTTAGTGAGGCTCTCAGTAACTTAGTGAGATCCTGTTTCCAAATAAAATATAAAATAATTCTGGGAGTATAGCCTAGAGGTAGAAGCCCCCCTGGGTTCCATCCTCAGTACCACAAAAAAGTTTAAAAATTTTTCTTTCATAGTCGAACATCTTTGATTTATTTATGATTTTCACCTTTGGAATATAACTTGTTTAACTCTGATTGCTTTTTAAAAATTTGAATAAATTAAGTTTAAAAACATTAACTCTATTACTATATGTGAAATTATTTTTTTCAGCAGAAGTTATTTAATTTATGTTATCCTATCAAACAAAATAAATAATGTTCTTCTTATTTTTTTGGTACTCAGAATTAAACCCAGTGGCATTCTACATGGAAGCTGTGCTCCAAGTCCTATTTTATTATTATCTTTTTTACTTTGAAACCAGATTTTGCTAAGTTGCTGATAATCTTGCTAAGTTATTGAGGCTGGCCTCAAACCTATGATCTCCCTGTCTCAGCCTCCCAAGTGCTGGGTTTATAGGTGTGTGTCACCATACCTGGTTAAGAATAAAATACTCTTGAGTGTCTTATTTTCAAGGCACTTTACTGCATTCCTCTGATGTAGTGCTTTATCATTCTGTCCCTTCTTTCTACTTTTGTAATAATAAAATTGCTTAAGCTTGCAGCAGTATAGTTCTGGCTATTTTTTTTAAACTAGCTAGGAATAAGAACCTACGTCAATATCTCAGACTGTTACAGTTTTGGCACCCAATGGTGGGACTCCAGCCAACAGTGGCCTAAAGCTACTGCAGTTTGAAGGTTAGTAACCCTCCCCAAAACATGATTGGATCTTGGCAGATAACTGGTTAACTATTGCTAACGGGCTCTCCATGATCATGGAGACCCCCCTGCCACTGCTTAGTTATGGCAGACTATCCAGGGGAGGGAAAATTTTCCCTTTAACTGAAGTAGGACACAGGAAGTGCCTCCAGACCCTCCTCAACCTTACGATATAAACTCACAGGCAACCAATCAGTAACTGGTGAGCCTTATGCCTTTTGAGATAACTGCTCATGTTGCCTTATGGTCTCTGAAGTGAGGCTACATCTGTGTCAATATCTATATTGGAGTTCTGGGGAAACCCACTTGTCTTGTATGTCCCAACAAGTGCCCATCCATTCTGCTCCCATGAAAGATGGGGCACTCTGCTAAAAAGACTTCTGGGAAATAGAACTCAGGGAGAATGCTCACCTTTTTAATATGCAGGCTACATTGTCAAAAATATTCATACCCATACTGTACCCAGACTCTGTATTTGTGGTTACAAGGACATATGTTCCCTAGCTCTTGTGATTCCCTTCTCTGTCATCTAGCTGAACACTGCCCTGGTATGCACCAAAAAGCCCTTAGGGTAAACAGACGAAAGGAAGAGTGTACATGGTGGCCATTTCACCACGTCAGTCTTGGACTTTTATTCCCACCTAAGTTGTGGTGCATTCTCAGGGAGGCAAATTAATGAGAGACAGGATTCTCTCACACTCAAGACTTTGGCTTTAATGGCCACAATACATCCATGGATGATGAGAGTGCTTTGGGAATTGCAGTGTTTTCTTAATTGGAAATATCAAAAATATCTAGGGTATAAACAAGGCTATAGGGAACCTCATCCAGATATAGAGAGGCCACTAGCAGGGAGGGTGGGATAGAGGTGGGGCAGGGGCAAGAGTGGCAAAGCCTCAAGCCTGTAGAGACCCTCCCCAGTGGTCAGTGAGGCCACTTTCACCAAGTCCACACACACAAGTTCCCAGCTGGACACCTCTGATTGGGCCACTCAGTTTCACGGGGTGTAAGGAAGGAGGGTGACCTTCTGTGTGCCCTCCAATTACAGCCTCTTTCAATCTTATATGAGATCCCAATAATATCCTCAGACACTGGGATAGGTTAGACTTTCAGATCTCAAAAAAAATGAGCTTTTTTTTGCACTCAAGCCTGGCCACAGTGCTCACTGAGGGATGGGGAGGCCTGGCCACTACAGGAAAGCTTCAACTTTAATACTATCTTGCAGTTAGAGTCATTGAGCAGGGGGGAGGTAAAGTACATAAGAGGCTATAGATTCAGGTTTTTGGGGTTTTTTTTTTTACTCTCTCTGGAGCTACCCAGATTAATCAAAGATTGAAAGCCTGAGGAAATTTTAGCAGTAGCAGTGGAGGCAAACCCAAAGACCAGGTAGCCCCAGAAAAGCAGGATGACTATCCTGCAGGAGCTCAAATACCAGTAGAGTTCCCCTTAGCATCCAAATAGCAGTGCTTAAATAGGCCCCCTCCATACCAAGATATAGCCCCCTCCACCCAAGGGGGCCGAGAGACAGCCAAAACTAAAAGACAACAGCCAGGACCAGTTCCAAGAGGGCTAAAAGAAATGTTTCCCCTGACAGTAGTGTGTGTGTGTGTGTGTGGGGGGGGAGTTTGGAGTTCAATCTGTCCATAAGCCATTTTCAGTGGCTGAGCTTAAAGAAATTAAAGGGACCTTGATAGTTACACCACTGACCCCAGACAATATGTGCTGGCACTCAGGTTGCTCAATTCCTTAAATAACCTAAGCTGGAGGGACATCAAATTGCTCTTAGATCAGACCCTGACTTCACTGGAGAGAGACCGAGTATACAAGGTGGCTAGGAAATTAGGTGATGATTATTGTAATTTACAACAGTCCTCTGTGAGAATAGGACAAACCATCCCAATGGGATAACAGACTGTCTCATCAGATGATACCCTCTGGGACCATTATAATACAAGGCATGTCTGGGAAAGGACCTATTTTCTATACTGCATAATTGAAGGACTAAAAAGAACTAACATCAAACCCTTCAACTATGTCTTATTGGCTGTCACTCATCAAAATACAGAGGAGTCCCCAATGGTCTTCCTTAAAAAACTAAAGGAAGCCATGATAAAATTCACCAACCTGACTCCATACTCAGTAGAAGGGGAGGCCATCCTCACAGACAAATCCTTAACTTACTCTGCACCTAACATAAGAAGAAAACTCCAAAAACTGGTGTCATAGTCAGACAAATTTAATCTGGAATCTTTACTGTAGGCTACTAATTCAGTCTATAATAATAGGGACTTGGAAAGGGAGAAAAAGAAGGACAAAGTCCCTGGAGAAATTATGGCTACCATGCATATGAGCACTAATCCCACAAAAGCCTGAGCTCAAGTCTGTTTTAAGTGTGGAGAGCCAAGGCATCTCCAGTGCAAATGCCCTCAACCAGGAGGTCAGAGCCATCCTCCAAGACCCTGTCCATGGTGCAAGAAAACAACTGGAAGTCTGAATGTCCCCAGATCCAGTGGGACCTGGGGTCCTCAGAGCTAGATTCCCAATCATGGGTCCCAGGGCCATTCCTCCAGGCTCCCACCACCTGGGTTAAGACAAAGGAGCCTTGAGAGATCCTTAAGGTGGTGTCTCAGTCTGTCCAGTTCCTTGTAGAAACCGGGGCCAGGTTTATGGCATTACCCTTTTTTCCTTGCCCAAGGTCCAAATGACCTTGCCCAAGGGCATATCAGGCCAGCCCCTGAAATGTTTCTTTACTGAGATTTAGTCTGTTCCTGGGGTGACCTCCATTTCTCCCATTCTTAATTATGCTAGAGACTCCAGATCCTCTGTTATAAAGAAGATATGTCAAGAAACCTAAAGCTTTTCCCTTGATCTTATTTAAAATTATACCATGTTTTGTCTCATCCTTCCAGAAAAGCTCCAAAAGAAAGAACTTAAGCTGTTCTTTTTCTCTTTTGCTGGATATACTAAGACAAGATACTGCTCAAGGTTTCTTTTTTTAATCTCAACCAGTCTTAGCAAAAAATGCAAACCTCTAAAAAGTTGTCCAGGCCACCTTTAAACTTAGACCTCTGTGGGATGTGATCAAATACATCATGCATTTAAAGGGTTTTTTCCTTTGACAGGAAAAATGTCTTAAGGCATTAGTGATGCTTACCTGATGTCTTAATTTTCTATAGTAATCTATAATTCAATTATTAATTTGAATAAATGTAAAATTGAGTAATGCTTTAAAATGCTCTTAATTTCATAAGATCTAAAGTAATACTTGAGTGTATTAAATGGGTTTCTAAATTGTTGGTGTAAAAACAACACTGTAAAATGGTATTGTTTGTGGGTCAGCTTGTATGTTAAAAACAAGAGACAGATGTCAAATGTGTGTAGATGTGAACATGTTTTGGTAGAGAAAGGATAGAAAGAAAGAAAATTTTGTAAAAATAAGAAATCATTTTGGATGAAGTAAGGTTTATCCTAAGATTATACCAAATGCAAAAAGAAAGGACTAGGATAAAAATCAAAGGGTTGAGACATGTTGCAAAGCTTTTGTGAAATGTTTGTAAAGGAACAAAGTTTATGAAAAATATATTTCAAATATGATAAAGATGGCTTTATATAAAACTTAGTTAAAAGACTTACAGTATGTTTCTATTAAGTCTACCTCTTTTGAAGCCGCTGGAGGTCATTCTATTCATATTTATATTTGGCCCTGTGTTACTAAATTGTGTGGTTAAGTTTGTCTTGAACAGAATTAAAGACATCAAGCTCCAGATGATGTTCCAGATAATATCCTGGATGAACATCTGCCGGAGCCCCTTGGACAGATGTGGACACCTCAAACATTGGCTGTTCTAACCCTCACAAGTGACTTCCTCACACCCTCAAGCCCAGAACCCCACTTTGACCCCTCTCAGCATGGAAGTAGCTCAATTTATTTTCTTCGTCCCCATGTTTTTGGCCTGATGGGTGTCAGGTAATTAATAAAAAGGGGGGTGATTGATGGGGATTGTGCCTGTATTGATTATTAATAAGAGCTGTATTAATAGCTAATAAGAATAAGCTTTCATACTTAGGCAAAACAATAAAATTCTTTTATCTTCCTCTAAGCTGTCAGCCAAGAGGTGCAGCCAATATTGACCTAGGTCAGCTAAAACTTAGCTGCTAGCCAGTTAAACATGAAATGTTAAATTAAAGTTGGTAAGAGAACCCTATATTGATTACCAAGTACACTAAAGAGTTGTAGTCCTCTTTACTCTACAGGCAAATTTACATAATAACTAACTTCTAGCAGATAAAGATAAGAAGGCTAGCACTCCCTAAGGACAAGGGAAGATGGTACAGGCTTCATCAAAGAGGGCATATACCATGTGACCCTTGACATCATTAACCAAGGAAGATATCTTGGCTTGCACCAGAGATAATGGTGGGCCTACACCTGCATCAGGTCAGGAGCAGATAAAAAGACTTAGTCAAGCAGGATGGGAGATAGTGAATCCTTATAATCATAACAAAGGCTTGAACTGGAGATAATGGGCAGGCCTATACCTGCATCAGGTCAGGGTAGATAGAAAGAATATTGGTTAAGCAGGATGGAAGATAATGAATCTTTATAAAAACTGTTGTGTTAAAAAATTTCAGTGTCTTATTTTCAGGACACTCCACTGCATCCCTCTGATGTAGTACTTCATTATTCTGTCCCTTCTGTCTACCTTTGTAGTAATAAAATTTTCTTAAACTTTCCAAAATATAGAATACCCTTATAAAGGAATCATTTGCCAAGACTCCATGTCTGTGTGTGAAGAGAGTTAATTTTTGATAGCAGTTTTTTCACCATTTTCTCCTCCTCCTCCTCCTCCTCCTCCTCCTCCTCCTCCTCCTCCTCCTCCTCCTCCTTCTCCTCCTCCTCCTTCTCCTCCTCCTCCTTCTCCTCCTCTTCCTCCTCCTCCTCCTCTTCCTCCTCTCCTTTTTCTACTTTTTAGGTATACTAACAAACTAAAATAGAAAAGAGAAGAAGAAAAAATAGTGGAGGGAATGGGATGTATAATGTTTTAAATTGTAGTGCATTCACAGAAAATTAGAGGCATACTAAGGCCAATGGTTCAGGAAATTACTACCATCAAAGATAGTGGGTTGCCCACAGTCTCCAAGATGTAGGGCAGTCACATCACAGGGAGGTATGGAAGAAAAAACCCAGGCTGGTTAAAAAGTAAAAGGACAAAGAAAACGTATGGGTGGGAGTCTCTCGATTTCTGTGAGAAAAATGGGTGAGGCAGGATGAACAAGTTTGAGATTAACTGGCTTGAATAATTTTATTGGGCTCCAGAGCATTGGGGCTATTGCTGGTTGTTGATACAGGACCGTATAATGACTATGGTGGATAAGTAGTAGTCAGAATTTATGAAAACCAAATAATTGGTTCAGGTAGGGGTTCTGGGTTGATTGGTTCTATATTTGAAAAGAAGCTGGGGTTGAGTTGTTTTCTTTCTCTAGGAAATGGCTATTCTTGGTGGAACAGTCCTTCAGGGCCAATATGTCCTCAAATTTCAGAGCAGCAGACTATTTCTCTATTGAAAATAGAAAATAATTGCCAATGTAAAAAAAAAAAAGTAAAAACAGAGTTTGGAGGAAAACTAAGAAGAAAGGTACACAAAATTCCTTCAAACCTATAATGGTGTAGTTTCATAAATGTAACATATAGCATGTTAAAATTTGGATAAGCAGTGTTGAAATGTCTTTCAAAGACTCCTGTGTTGAAGGCTTAGTCCTCAATGCAGCAAAGGTCAGAGGTGTGGATTTGGGGAATTATTGGATCATGAGGACCTTGACCTTATCTATGAATTAATGCATTAAGAAATGCATAACTAAATGAACTACTGGGAGGTGGTGGAGACTGTAGAAGTTAGAATCTGGTTGGAGCATGTGGGTCCTTGGAGTGTGCCATTGGAGACTCGCTCTAATTTCAGGCTGATAAAGGGTATGTGACTTTGCTCTACCATGGCCTTCTACCATGATATTCTACCTCATCTCAGGCCCAGGGCCATGAGATGGATCAGTCAGCTTTTCATGGACTGGAACCTCTGAAACTGTGAGTCAAAATTAAATCTTCTCTCCTTTAAGTTGTTTATGTCAAGTATGTCAGGTATTTTTTGTCATAATGATCCAAATAACACATAGTACAAATTAAGTCCAAATAAAATATCCAAGAAGTTTTAAGTCATTTCTTCTACTGGCCTCTACAGACATGTTTAAAATTTCTACCATAACAACACCTATTGTGCACCTCAAGTTCTCATTAATTTAGGGTTATCTGCTTTCTCCACCAGATTAAAAAGTTAAGCCTTTGTCAGCTCTTCCATAGTGCAGTATCTAGCACATTCCACATTTTTATAAATGTTTGAAAAAGGAAGAGAAATTGAAATGGGGTTTCTTGAGAAGAAACACAGCGTTTCCTTAAGATGAAACAGGGTTTCTTGAGAAGAAACACAGTGTTTCCTTACTGGCGTTTCCTTGTCTGTGGCAAGTGAAGAATGACACCCTCAGATGGCAGGAAGGGGAGCAAGAAGTTTATTGGAAGCGGCAGGGAATAGGGAAAAGTGGCAGAACACCCCAAGGGCTGTCGGGACTCTGGTGCCCAGCAGCTGCCTTCAGAACAATACTTGAGGGTATTCCAAGACAAATGCTTTCAGTTACAAGCTGCTTTCTCCCAAAGTCCACACTATCTGCTAGAAAAGAAGTGCAGGTCACCCCTAGGGGCCCTGGTCAGTCTTGATGTCCAGTGGAGGACTTCAGGTCATTACCCGAGTGTAGCCCAGGCCAAGTGCCTTCAATTGCACCCCACCTTCTCTCAAAGCCAACACAGTCTGTGAGAGAGAAAAGCTCCCCAAAGGGGAGGGGATCCCAGAATGGGTAACCATTCTGGTGACTGGTCTAGGGGGTTATATATCTCTGTAAGTCCTCTGTTACTTGGAGTCTGGGAGGCAGTTCTTAAAATTTGCATAGAGTATTTGCATGTCCTTGAGGGGTCTCTTTCTTTCAGTAGAGGTGTCAGGCTTGCTCCAGGGATGTCTCCTGGGTATGTTGATTAGTAAACAGATGGTTTTGTGAAGCTTTGGTCATTCTTATCTCTGAACCTTGGAAGGGCTGGTCTCTTTTTAGGAGCCTTGGAAGTTTTTTGTTTGTTTGTTTTTGGTGGTACTGAGGTTCCTGGAAACCCATCTACCTCCGGGTTACATTCCCAGACCTATTTTTTAATTTTTGGAAGCAGGGTCTCTTAAGCCAGCGCGGCTGACTTCAAACCTGCAAGATCCTCCTGTCTCCGCCTCCCAAGAGTGGGGATTACAAGCAAGGGCCACAACACTCGGCTGCCTTGGAAGTTAATTAGTATTTGTTGCCCCTCAGGAAATTAAGTTTTTCTACCAAGGCCTCTTCTCTACTTGCCTACTTCATTCCTACCTCCTCAAAATGAACATAAGAATAATTGAAAAGAATCTAAGCATGGTGATCCATCCCCCTGTAATCCCAGCCCCTAGATTGAGCTGAAGTGATCACAGGTTTAAGGACAGAATGAAAAACTTAGCAAGATTTTAAGCAACTTTGATAGACCTGGTTTTCAAATAAAAAATAAAATAGGACTGTAGGTGTATCTCAGAGATAGAATGTCCCTGGGTAAAATCCCCAACATCACACAAGAAAGAAAGGAAGGGAGGGAGGGAGGGAGAAAGGGAGAAGTGGGAATTCTAATATATTGTTAGTGGTATTGTAAATTAGTGCAGCCACTTTGGAGAAGAGTATGGAGGATCCTCAAAAACATGGGAATGAACCTACCATATGATCCATCAATATCACTTCTGGGTATCTAACCATAAAATTGGAAACCAAAATACCAAACTAACACATGTGTATCTATGTTCATAGCCACACAATTTACAATCACCAAACTATGAAACCAGCCAAGATTCCCATCAACAGATGAATGGATTACAAAACTATGGGATATTTACACAATGGAATTTTACTCAGCCATACAAAAGAACACAATTATATAATTTACAGGTAAATGGATAGAACTGGAGAACATTATGATATGTGAAATTAGTCACAAAAAGTAAAAAATCAGATGCTCTCCCTAATATGTGAAAACTAGGGAGAAAAGGGGTCATAGGATGAACTCTAGACAAAGGAGGAGAAACCATAAAGGAGCAAATAAGGAGGTCTAACTGGGAGGTGATAGGAGAGGGAAAAGGGAAATTTTCTAATGTACCTAATGTTCATTCACAAATATATTAAAGTCAATCACTAAGCCAAACATGAGAAGAAAGGAGAGGGAGGGAATAAGGTGGGAATTGGGAAAGGGCTAAATGAGAGATGCATGCATGTATGCCTCTAACATCTTGTACTCCATTAAGATGTTTGACTACAATCCCCAATAAAAAAATTTTAAATACTGATGCCATTCTTGGATTATTTTGTTTTTTCAACCTCTCCTTATGTCTGATTCACAGATTAATACCTACTTATAATTATCTAGAGATGTAAGAACAGAAAGCAAAGATAAAAAAGTTGTCATGAGCTAAAATGCTCATAATCATATATAATATCTAGTAATGATGAAATTTAGGAATGAAAAAATGAGAGTGAGAAGCATTCTTAAGTATCAAACCACTGTGTTATAAAATCAGGAAAGAGTGATATAAATGTGGTAGCAGATGAATGAAGTTAGATATACATGTTTTTCAGTCTAGGAGATAAGGTAGTGTGTTGTGATGCCCTGTGCTAGAGAGGAAATTTATCAACAGAGATTATAAGGGGATGACTTAATGCAATGTTATCTGCTAACATCTGACAGAATCTTGCTGCCGTTTCAAAGAAAGATACATATGAAGCAAGAACACTAAATCTGAAATTGAATAATTTTAGAGGATATGGTAGTTCACTGTGAGAAACTAAATATAGGTGTCAATGGAGTAGGAGCTGTCAAATTCATCCACTCACATCAATTGAGTTTTCACTATTTCGAGCTTTTTAGGATACTCAAAGACCCCTGCAGGAGCTTCTGAGAGACCAGTAATAATTGTTAGAGCAACCAAATGGACCCTAAATCAAGAATGATGTGAAACCAATAAAATGCTGTTCTAAGAAGCACAAAAAATGAGGCCCATATTTTCCCCCAGTCAGGTTTTGATTACTAGTTCTTTATGGCTTCTGGTCTCTGTGGTGTAGAATCAATAATTGATCATCTAAACCAGTGGTGGCAAATAGGCTAAAAAATGCTTATTAACTCCTAAAGAATTGGTAGAAGATACCTAAAAACTTCACATTAGGTAACATTCTAAGGCTGCATCTCAGCTGAACAGTAAAGAGCCTTGTGCTTAATTATCAACCCTTGCCTGGGACATTGTGGACAGGGCCATTTATGACAATATTTGTCATCCCATTTCTGAATACCCTCTCATATTTCTTATGTGGTTTAATAATATCTTCAGAAAGAATAGTAGACTAAATGGCTTCTCATGCTTCTCCCATGCCAATTGTATCTTTATTTGATAATAGTAAAATAATGTATAATAAATTTATACTGAAATCCTCAAAAAATTTTTGGTGATACTGGAGATTGAAGCCAGGGTCATTCTACCTTTAAGCTACAACCATAGCCCTTTTATTTTATTATTATATTTTTAAATTTTAAAACAGGGTCTCATTAAGTTGCTGAAACTGGCCTTAAACCTGTGATCCTACTGTCTCAGTCTCCCAAGTACTGGTATTACAAACATGTACCATCATGTCTAGCTAAAACATTCACATATTTTTAAGTGATGACTTAAAATCATCATTGACTATCAGAAAAAAACTATTGCAGTCACTATAGCCCCATTTTCATTGGATAACCACACAACTCCTGGAATCACAATTGTGTTGTATAATCCACTCACCCTTTTGCCTCACTCCACTGATATGATAATTTTGAAATGAATTCTATACTAATCTAAGTTATCTGTTAAAATCATTTGTATATATGATCAATTTGTATATCCTTACTAAAATGAAAATTTTTAATTGCATTTTGAGCCAGACATTGTGATGCATGTCTGTATTCCCAGCACTTGGAAGGCTGAGACATGAAGACTGCAGATTCTAGACCAGCTTCAGCAACTTTGTGAGGCTCTCAGCAACCTATTAAGACCCTGTTAAATTTTTTTTTTAAAGGGCTGGGGATGTAGCTTGGAGGTAGAATTCCTTTGAGTTCAGTCCCTTATACAGTTCACTCCCCACCACCACACACACATCTTTTTTTTATTTTGCTTTGGTTTCCATTTATCTCTATTTTCTTTGCTTTTACCCTTGAAGATATTAGTTCAAGTATGAACCGATAAAATCCATATGGTACAACAAACCTACAATAATTCATCCAATTAGATAATCCAATATATACCTTAAGTCAATCTAGTTTTACTTAACATAAGTTTTTTTCAGAGTTTAGGATGGCAAATTTGTAATGGGTCACTGATACCCAATTCTGTTTAACTTGATTTATTTTTTATTGGTTTTTTGTGATCAGTTGTTTACATAAAGCCTATTTCCTGAAGTAAAATATTTTGAGTACTGAAGTTCAAATTCATAACTCCATGTGGTTTTATTAATTATTTCTTAGATGTTTTCTTATTTTAATTTTATATTAAATTGTCCATCTCTCTTCTGGTCTTCCTTTGCTTATGTTGGAGAAAGAAGTGATTAAAAATGGGAACATGTTAGTTATTTTGAAAGTAAAGACAAGGAGTGGGCCATTAAAACATCATTTTTTTTGGTTGGACTTTTAAAATATCCTAAAATAAATGACAATATGCTAAATGTAAAAATTAGGTATCACTGATGCCACTGTGTATCATTCTTTTATTAGAAAACACTATAGAATTTTTTGTGTTTACTTCAGTATAAAATTATAAACTATCTACAGCATCATCTTAAGGCTTATATAATGTCCTTTCATTGTCTTTGAAATATTTTGCAATTATTTATTTGCTCTAGGTAACTAGTAGATTTGTAACTGCTGTTATATTTGGCAGTGATTTTATTCAATTTTCTTCCTTCTGGAAAGTTAAATTTTGTTTCTATTTTTAAGTCAGTACAGCATTTTTTATGTCTTAGGAATTTGTGCTCTTTTAATTTTACCTTCGAACTAGTGATCATATTTAATTGGTTCCCTCATATCAAATTAGTAAAATAAAACCTTTAACACATATTTAGTTGTATAGCTATATAAAAGTCATAATTTTACTATTTTATGAAAACTATCTTTTAACACCACATTTAAATATCTAATCCCTCCTAATTTTGTGTTATTTTTATTGACTAAAATGAGATTGATATTCTAATGTAAAGCCAATTCTTGCAAGTTTAGAAATTTAAAATTTATTTTTAATGAACTATTTTTATTTTCTCTAATCTTTCTCTTCTCTTCTTTATTAAAGTAATCAATTAAATTGGACAAAATTTTTTAAATGTTGTGACTATTAGAATAAAAAAGAATGTTTTGTATAAGGTGATAGTACTATAAGTATTCAAAAAATGGAAAGTCTCTCTTGTTTTATTAATGGAAACAAGGAATTTTTGCATTGTAAAGTTAACTACAATCTCTGTGATAACTTAAGGTGCTAAATTATCTTGACTGATAAAGAGCTGGCCAGCTTTATCCTGGGTCCTTCTAAGTCTTCAGACATTTGCTCGATTCTCCTGGGAGAAATTTAACAAAAGACTTCTCTAAGAGGAAAAGAAGATAATTGTACCTTTAATTTTAAACTATTAACATAGGAAAAGGCAAAGCACAATGTCTATACAACAGTTGAAAAAATAATCGAAGAAATAATCTTAACAAAAGTCGCATGATTAAAAAAATGGCTTATGTATCTTTTTCTTTCACATCTTTTCTTGGGAAAACCTCAGCATCAGCATCATTCTTTCTATTGAACTTTAAAGTCTCCTCTTTTGCCTCCTCTTCCTCTTCCTCATCCTCATCCTCCTCTTCTTCCTTCTCCTCCTTCTCTTCTTCCTTCTCCTCCTCCTCTTCTTCCTTCTCCTCTTTCTCTTTCTCCTCCAGCTTTTCTAGCCCTAATTTTTCTACCCCCGTTCCTGCATGTGTTAAGATTCAGTTGTTGTTCTGATTTTTCTTAGAGTTATTGTATTGTTTTTTTTATTTTATTGTTCTATATGGTTACTATTTACTATACACACTATATTTGTACCCAACCTACCATCAACCTAATATAAATATAAATTATAAATAATGACTAATTGTTTAGTTATGTGTAGTTAAAAATCTCCTCTTAAGTCTTCATAACTCAATTTATCAAACATTTATTCAATGAATGTAATGAAATTTTAGAGCATGAAAAAAATGGCATAGGCCATTATTTTTATCATGCAATGTAAGAAAACTTCTTCTAACTATAACTTCAAGAAAAATATTGGATCCACAGGAGGACTTGAAAATTTTTGTTTTAATTGTATTCAAGATCTCTTGAATTTGCAGCAGTGTGCCTCCTGCATACATTATCTTCTTAAAGATAAAAAACCCTTGATGAATAAGAATGAGATTGCCTTAGTCTCCTTTAAGTAAAAAGAGAAATCTGAGAATTGATATTGGTGACAGGATAGTATTCAGAAGAAAAGGTGAAATCATGACACAGATATAAAAATATTCTGTTCCTACAATAAATGATATTCAGCATATGAAGGAGCCTTGACTTCTATGATATAAAATAATAAGATATAATGGAGTTTTATCTTCAATGATGATATGCTATTTAGGATTTGGAGAAGCCTTGTCTTGTATGATTTGATGGGATGGACATGAAAGCACATTACCTTCCATGAGATGAGATGAGATGAGATGAGATGAGATGAGATGAGATGAGATGAGATGAGATAAAAATGATGAGATGCCTGATACTGATGATATGAAATTCACTGGATGCATGATATGAGATCTGCCTTGCATTGAACTGACAACCTCCTGCATGCTGGGCAAGACCCTTCCCACTGAGCTAAGTCACTAATGCTTGAAGTAACTTCTTTGAAAAGAGATTTTAAAAGAATTTTATTGGTGACTTGTAGTCATACATCTTTTTATTATTAATTAATTAACTAATTAATTTATTTATTTGCTTTAAATCTCAGGTTCATTTAGCATCTCAATTATTTGACACCTCTTACTACTCTGTTTGTAGGTATGTCAACTTACGCTACAATTATATGACTAATTTCATAGCCTTTTACTAAAGAACTATCAGACACTCTACTGCCTGTCTTTTTCCTTTATGGAAAATATTGAAACATGAAGAGTACACATCTATATTAACAATCACACACATATATTTATAATTTATAATTGCCATTCTTGATTTTTCTGAAACTCAGGCAAGTCAGGTCCCATCATAGAAGCTCAGCACCTGGAGAAACAATGAACTCAAACACAACACAAAAGGGACAGAGATGTGATGCCCACTGACATGCATGTTTATAATCACACATTGTCCCTACCCACGAATAAATAAGTTTCTGATATATAAACAACATAGACACTGTAAAAGTAATGCTCTTCACCTCTTACTCTGGCATTAGTTTTGGGCCACATTCTTTCCACATCCCCAATGCCTGCACTCACATGGTTCAGCTTCAATCTCCCCTATTTATCTGTTATCAAAAATAATATAACAATCCAAACACTTAGTATATGTTTAATCACTATTGCTATGTGCTTTAAAACCATTTGTTCTTTAGAACAGAACAATGTGAAGAATATTGTTGCTTTTTTTCACCTTAAGTCACCTCGAGCTGAGAATAGCAGTTATGGGTGTGGATCAACCATGCCTAGCATTTCTTCACATTGGTACTGATGCATTCTATAAAGGTATATTATTCATATTTTCAGAGTCAATTGTTGATAACCTTAATAGTGAAAAAGATCTTATGAAAATAAAAGGTTTATTTTCTGCTATACCAGTTACTTAGTTTTCTTTAGTTATCAGAAATATAGCACTTACAGGTATGCTTTTTCTCACAGCATTTTATTCCAAAAATGCAAACACTGAATCTGCAAATATGTCATATATCAAGGCTTGAGCCTTCTTAATTACACTCATTGCTACTCCCCTTACAGCTATTTATAGCACATGTAGTATCTTCTTTGCACTAATAGGACAACTGGGATTCTCAGCCTTAGTAATTATTAATAAAACTAATAATTTGTTAATGAAAGCAATTAAATAACTTTCAATCAGCATTGTTTTCACTGGGTTCCTCATCTCTCATAACATTACCCCATGAACATCCCACAATAATATGCCATGACACCTTAAAATGTCAACTACTGCTGCAACTATTTAGGATTTGCCTTAGCAATGGAATTAAACCTAATAACATATAATTTCTAAATAAAATCTTTCTAACCTTTAAGTTTTCTAATATTCTAGGATTCTTCCCCAGCAATTCACCATCGATTCCATGTTTTAAATAAATAGCAAACCATTTTCCACTTATAAAAATAGATTGTTCCATACTCTTTCTCTGGAATGTGGCCCTTTATCACAGGGCTACATTTCTAAAGTGTATCTACTTCTCTTAAAAAACTTTTTCCATTACTCTAAGATTATTTATCAGCAAGCCAGTACACACATACACATACATACACACTATTAATAAAAAACAGACACCAAAATATAATACAGTATAACATAATTCTGTAAACAATTCTACCACTAATAATTAAGCCTAGTCCACCATTAACAGGTGAAAGTTTTGAAGGAAAACTTAGAAAACCTAGAAGAAAATACTTAACAGAAATACAGTATATACTATATGAAATTTACCATGGCTAATGACATAAAATTATCCTTGTCATTAAACTACAGAAATCTTAAGAAACAAAATTTGAAAAAAAAATTCATTCTGTAATTAAAGTCATTAACTACTCATCAGTTTTACCAACACATCAAATATTTCAGCACAGTGTTATGCTTACTCATCTAAATTATTACAGAACTTTCCCAAGTAATACACTATACACCAGATACAATAACAGCATTCCCTTTTATTCCTCATATCTGTGGAAACAAATCATGGGTGATTATTCCAAAATTTAAATGCTTCTTTGAAAAGATTGTTTGATTCCTTTGGTTTTGCCTTCTAATCCTTCTTCTACGTCTATTATTTTTAGGTTAGCTAATTTAAGGTGGGCCCATATCTCTTCAATGTCCAATTCATGCTGTTGAATTTTTAAAATAAATTATGTACTATGTTTTTGTTTTTGGAGTGATCATCTTCTAAGAGCAAGATTTTATTCTCCATATGGTCTAATCAATTGTTCATAATTTGAATTGATTTATTTAATTCAATGATTGCATCCATTATTTCTTTCAGACTCCCTCTAAATTCTTTTTGAAAGTCCTATATAATTTCTACTGTTACATTTCTGATTTGTCCTTCTGACAATCTCTGCAATACTGTGTTGTCAGGTTCTAATATTGTGGGGTTGTGGGAGCTCATTGCTTTCTTGTTATTTCTCTTTCTCATGATTTCAGAAGTTTTTATCTGTTGCTTTTGATAGATTTCTTTCAGTCTCTAGGTGTCAGCTGGTCTATCCAAGGGCAAGTGAATGTTGAGTGAGGATGAAGTGAAGTCATAAATGTAAAAATAGGTAAAAGCCAGAGATAGGACAGGATAGAATAAGAGTATGAGTTAGTTGAGGTAGAATGGAGTAGAGATTAGAGGTAGTGAATATGTAGTAGTATTCTGGTGACCAATGTAGAGTACTTATTGTACTGATATGAAGTGGATTTAATGAAAGACAAAGAAGAGAAAAAAGAAGAGGGATGGGGAGAAGAGAGTAGATATGTACAAAGGAAGAAGCTTGGGAGAGGGTTTGGGAAGAGAGCAAACAAACACACACACATACACACACACACACACACACACAAAAAAAAAAAAAAACAACAATAACAAAATAATGGAACCCTACCAATATATAAATATACAGAATACTGGGCCTCTGTAGACTCTTTCTGTGCAGACCCTGAGTGTCACCAGCACCTTTTCTGCTGCAAGCCTGGTTCTCTGAGTCTTTATCAGTCTGTGCAGATGACCAGTATCAATGGGGCTGAATAAAATGTTAAGCATAGGTCACCCTCCATGCTTTACATGAATGTGGAGCCTTGGCCTCTCTCTGCCTGCATAGGTAGTGGATGCCTCTGGGACCAAACTCAGTGTAAGAGTATCTGTTCTCCACAGCTATGGCTGGCCTGGTCTGACTTCTACCCATTCACAACAATTGGGTGGTCTTTGGTGATCTCAGAGATCCCATGAGTTTGATCTAGTATTAAGAGTAAGGCTTCCTCCATGTTTTCCACTAATGCAGAACCTGAGTGTATCAAAGCCTCTGCTATGTCTAACAGCAGACTCCACCTCCACCTTCACCAGGTTGAACCTCAAAGTCTCAGACCCAGGGAATTTACTATGGCTGTAGGAGTTCCCAGGGGCACTGTGTTGTTGTTGTGTGCCACTCTAGATATCTGGAGAGCATGGTGAACTTAACTACTCCAAATTGTAGCCTGTGTTTGCACAAGAGAAACTGATGGCTTACAATTCCAATGATTTACAGCCATTTACTTCATTTTAAGGCATTGGTTGTTTTCCTGTGAGTCTCTGGAGTCGGATGCAGTGAGACAAGATGGCACTGTCACAGTATCCTTAGCTGCAACCATTGAAGGCAGGTGGGGTTCGTTTCTGTTTTGTGATTGGTTTTTTAGCTTTTTTCCCCTTCTGCCTTTTACTTATCAGTATTTTTTAAGTTATGGTGCTTTCTTCCTTTTGTAAGAATGCTGTTTTTAAGGCAATGGAGATAAGGTGTCAGGAGGACTGATATGTGCTGCTTCCCTTGGTCACAATCAAAGATATGCAAATCAGAACTACCCTGAGATTTCACCTAACTCCAACTAGAATGGCAATCATTCAAACCACCACAACCAACAATAAATGCTGGCAATGATATGGAGAAGTGAGAACTCTAATACATTGTTGGTGGGATTGCAAATCAGTGCAACTACTTTGGAAAACAGTATGAAGGATTGCCAAAAGAAAGGAAATGAACTTACCATATGATCCAGCAATACCACTTCTGGGTATCTACCCAAAAATCAGAAACCAAACTACCAAACTAATGCTTGTGTATCTATGCTCATAGCTACATAATTCACAATTGCTAACTATGGAACCAACCAAGATGTCCATCAACAGATGAATGGATTACAGAACTGTAGGATATGCACACAATGGAATTTCACTTAGCCATAAAGAAAAGCACAATTATATAATTGACAGGGAAATGGATGGAACTGGAGAACATTATGCTAAGTGGGATTAGTCAGTCACAAAAAATAAGAAACCAGATGTTTTCTGTATGCAAAGCTAGGGAGAAAATGGGTCATAGGAGAAACTCATGACAAATAAGGAGATACTATAGATGAGCAAATAAGGTGACCTGGATGATTTTCAGTAGATAAAGCTACCTTAATTCAATATTTCACTTTCCATTTTTACTTTACCATTTATTATTGTAGCCCTTGCAACAGTTCATCTTTTATTCTTTTATAAAACAAATTCACACAACCCATCAAGAATAATCTCTGATATAGACAAAATTCCTCTTCATCCTTATTATGTAATCAATGACATATCATATTTGCTGTTTCTTATTTTATTTTCTTCACTTTAGTCTTATCTTCTACAGTATTTCTAAAATAACCAGACAACTACACTTTTACACACTTTCAATCACCATATACACACCCCATCATACTAAACTTGGGTGATATTTCTTATCTGCCTAAACCATTCAACAATCTATTCCAAATAAACCAGGTGAAGTATTAGCCCTGGTATTCTTGATCTTAATCCTTGTCCAATTCTCATTATTTCAACTGTCTAAACAATGAATAATAAAAATTTCAATACTAAGTCAATGTCTATTTTGATTTTTAGTAGCCAACCTAATTATTTTCACATGAATTAGAGGTCAACCAGAACACCCTTCTGTTATCATCAGCCAATTGACATAAGTATTCTGGTTCTCAGTTTCTTTTCATACCAATAACAAGCCTATTTGGGAATAACTCTTTAAATGAAGAACCCATGTAGTATAACTAATACCTTGGTCTTGCACACCCCACATTTTTTTTCTAGGACAATCAAAGAAGAACTCTCCAGCTTTGCTGTCAGTTTCAAAGCTGAAATTGTATCCAATCTGTTATGTGCTTTATCGACATGAGTCATATTAATTACTATTAAGTCTTTTTAGTATTAAAAATTACAATAGATATGTATATTATTCCCAATTATATTAATAATGTATGTCTAGAAATATTTTATTTTTAATAGAACATATATGTTTATATTCATCATATATTCATATTACCCCATTAACATAAGCATGCACATACCATCCATAAAGTACATAATATAAGCTATTAAATTTATATTCATAGCTGGATTTGGTGGAACATTCCTGTAATCCTAGTACTTGAGAGGCTGAGACAGAAGGATTGTAGGGTCAAGGACAGTCTCAGCAACTAGTGAGACTCTCATTAGTCTAGTAAGACCCCTAGTGTTGCCTGGAGAAGGGTTTCCAGGAACCCCAGTACCACCAAAGGGAAAAAAAAATGTTTTGGCTGGGAGTGTTGGTGCACGCTTGTAATCCCAGCGCTTGGGAGGCGGAGACAGGAGGATCGTTCTTGTTCAAAGCCAGCCTCGCTGGCTTAAGAGACCCTGTTTCCAAATAAAAAAGTATAAAAATAGGACTGGGAGTGTAGCCCGGAGGTAGAAGGGTTTCCAGGAACCCCCATACCACCAAAAAAAAAAAAAAGCGTGCACTACCATACCCAGCTATCTAATCATCTTCTTGAGGCCATAGAACTTTCATTGCTGCAGCTCTCTCTGGATTCCTTCTTTTATTTTTAGACTGAGGTGTTCATCTATAAGTATAAAATATGATATATATGTAATAAAATAGCACTGATAAATACAATAAAATTACAACAGTAAATAAAGTACCCATCATCTGTGTGTCTTCAATTATTGTCATTATTGCTTTTAAGTATCACTAACATCTGAGATCCCTGCTCTTAGAAGGGTTTTTTTTTAGAGCAGATGTTAAACTTTATTCCTGGAAGTGAATCATTATGGGTCCAATCACAGATGCTATATCTAAAGATTTATTCAGCAGATGATCTCTAAGTGATAAAAACATGGAAGTGATTAGTAAATAATGCCTTTCAAGTAGTTTTGTAGTATTCAGAATTGGAATATAAATTTTGTTTTCAAAAGGAAAGAGCAGTATCTTTTTAATTGGAAATTTGTAATCTGTGGCCTTGAGGCCCTTGTTAGGCAGGCTTGCATTTTAACACTGCTCATTGACTGAGGCTTGCAGTGTTTACTAGGAACTTTTCTAGCATTTGCATGCCACATATTTATGCCTTCAAGCTACTCAGGAGCTTGGTGAAAGATGAGACATTAAAATTATGTATTATATAAAAGACAAAGAAATGCAAAGGATGGAAAAATACTACACAGCCCACAATATAAAGGAACATAAAACGCCTTTAAAATATTAGCTGCCCAACTCAAGCCATATTCTAGTACTAGTCATGTTGCTTTATTCACCTTCTGCAATTAAAACATTATTATACTTTATGAGTTAAGGTTTCTTTAATTATCTTTCAAGACAAGGGAAAGATATTTCATATGTACAAAAGAACACTATGTGGATTAATACTGAAAAATAGTAAGATATTTTAACTAGTCTGACTGGTTGTGTGTGTGTATGTGTGTGTTGCTAGGGACTGAAGCCAGGGACATTATACTTCTGAGCTACATTCCCAGCCCTATTTTAATTTTTATTTGGAAACAGGATCTGGCTATGTTGCTGAGAATCTCTCTAAATTGCTGAGATTGACTTCAAACCTGTGATCCTCCTGTCACAGCTTCCTTAGTACTGGGATTACAGGTATGTACCATCATGCCCAGCTGTCTAGAAACTTCTAATTACTTATTTTAATTGAACTATTGCTGATACCCATATATTATTATTGGCATAACAAGTAAACAAAGAAATATTAAAAGTTTGATTCATATCAGAATGCTCATTTCTCCTGCCTAAAAATTTGAATGTTGTCTTTAAAGAAAATAAACTCCTTAATAATATGAAATAAATAATATTCTTCCAGTTTTTTATTAAATTAAGCAAGGAAAGAAGCTACAACAAATAATTTATTTATCACATATAAAATTAATCTACTAACATCAAAGGACATAAAGATGAACTGAGGTTTCACCCAGGTGTAACATGCAAAGCCCAAAATTAAGTACCAAAGTGTAGGAGAAGCATAAAAATGCTAGTTATAGCCAGGGTATCCCTTGACAATCAACACTATACCGAGCAACCTGGACTGTGACCATCAGTATCTGAGACCAAACACCCACTGCTTTGTTCACAGCAGAACTTTGCCTTTTAGGCTACTGAGAACAAAGCCAGTTTGGCTGGTAGCTCTGGAGCAATTCCTTGCCCTTGGTTTGGGTTGAAACCTCCTACTTATCCTCTCGATATGGTAAGCTTTCACTGGTTAAAGTCAGCCTGAAAATACAGGCTGCACTTTCAATTGACCCAGACCTGAGACCCTAACACAGTCAACTGTGCCTGTGCTAAATAGATGCCCAATCTGTTCTCTGTTTTGTACTAATATCTATTTTCTTTCTCCTCTCTCCTCCCCTCTTCACTTCTCCTCTCCCCTCCATTCCTCCCACCCCTCTTATTTCTCTTTCTCTCTCTGCCCTAGAATATCATAAGTTGTGTGAAGTATTTTTTTTTGTGTTGAATGTTAATGAATAAAGACACTGCCTTGGTCCTGATTGCACTACATGTTCTTAGAATGACTCAGATTGTGTTGTGGTTGTATTCACAATCTCCATCTGCTCAGAACAAGGGGACAATATTTCAGTGAGCTTTATATATTCAACAAAAATATATTTGCAATTATGCAACAATTTAATTTGTGAGTGCTCATAGTAAAAAATATCATCTATGTTGATTTAAGGATATTCAGATAATTCTCTTTTCATGGTATTTTCTGAACTAATTATATAAAGTTTTATTTTAGGCACCTAAATTCATTTTAGAATAAGATGACTGAAATAATAAAATGCTTAGATATATTTCTCATTTGAACAAGCATGACAGAGTAGAAAGTTCTTCCCTTTTTTCCCATCCATCAGCTGAGGACAACTCAATGAAATTTATTTAAACAGATATTTAATGAATACCTGTCTTGTTCCAAACACTAGTGTTGGCGCTTGATACACAGAAATGAAGTCATTGCCCTCAAGGACATCTGTCTCAAAGAGAAATTCATAGCTTATGGGACCTAGTGTTTCTTTTTTTAAAGTTTTTTTTTATTGATGCATTGTAGTCTACATCTTAATGGGGTACAAGATGTTAGAGGCATACATGCTCACATCACTCATTTAGCCCTTCCCCAATTCCCACAACATTCCCTCCCATTCCCTCCTTCTCATGTTTGGCTTAGTGATTGACTTTGATGTTTTTCTGAATGTACATCATGTACATTAGGGAATCTTCTGCTTCCATCCTCTAATCATTCTCAGTTAGGTCACCTTATTTGCTCCTCTATGGTTTCTCCTTCTTAGGCTAGAGTTCCACCTATGACCCCTTTTCTCCCTAGCTTTTGCATATTAGTCCTAATGTTTCTTAAAACTCTGAGCTTTATCAATTTTAATGCTTAAAACTTTCAAAATTGCATTAATTTTTCACAGTGGATATAGAATCTCACCAATTCTTCTCTGCCAGGTTTCATAATATAAATGATGGGTCCTGAATAAATCTTGATAAGAAATCTTGGCAATATTTGCCTTGAATACAGTGCCTGTGATCTATTTAAAAAATGCTTGGTGGAACATTTTCTCAGTCTTCAGACATTTTTAACTTTCTTATATTTGCATGTACTTTAATGGTAGCATTATTTATTAATTACTCCACACCTTTTGTCTTAAATAATACTCAATGGGACATTCAAAGAATTAACAACAAGAAGGCTGACTCCAAATTTATTTATTTATTTATTTATTTATTTATTTATTTATTTAGGTGGTACTGGGGTTCCTGGAAGCCCTTATACCTCCAGGCTATACTCCCAGACCTATCTTATACTTTTTTTTATTCGGAAACAGGGTCTCTTAAGCCAGTGAGGCTGGATTCGAACCTGCACGATCCTCCTGTCTCTGCCTACCAAGTGCAGGAATTACAAGTGTGCGCCACCATGCCTGGCCTGACTCCAGATTTAAATTCTACTTATTTTCTAACCAGTTCTTGTGAAAGTTGGTTATGCATCCAGAAACAAAACAATGAGAAAGCTAGTTAATTTTCAAGAAACCAAAAAAAAAAAAAAAAAATTGAGCATTTATAGAAACAGAAGGTGGCATGGTTTTCCTATGCTATTGCCTTTTTTTATACAGCTCAGACATCAATATTTTACTATGTTGTAAATCACAGAGTCTCACTGAGTTGCAAAGAACCTCACTAAGTAGCTGAGGCTGGCCACAAACCCAAATCCTTCTGTCTTAGCCTCTCAAGTGCTTGATTACAAACGTGTGCCACCACACCTGGTTTGGGATGGAAGTTTTAATCTAACTTAAATAATCACACATTGTTAATGACCTTCATATTCCATGAAGCATGATTAGTCTACTGGAAAAAAATTCATACAATTGACAAATCATTGACAATCTCATGTTTTCTGTTTTTTTTTGTATTTTAGATAATAGTCTAATTTGCTCCTATCATCTTGAAATTTCTTGTAGAATCTGAGAAGAGCCTATGGTACATTGGGGAAAATCTACATAGCTCTGCCTAAGGAAAGCTAACTAAATTAACTATGACTTTTTTATATGTTTTTAACATGTAATAATCTATTTTATTTTATTTTCATTTTTATTAGTGTATTGTAGTCATACATCTTAATGGAGTACAAGATGGTAGATGTATACATGCACACATCACCATTTAGCCCTTCTCCATTTTTGTTGACTTTTACATCAAAGGTATACCCAGTAATGCATAGATAAATGACACATTAAAATACACAATGAGAACTAGGTACACTATCTTTACTCATTAAGAAATATCTTCAGGTGTATGATAACAGAATAAATAGACTTACTTTTAAATATGTTTATTTCTTTTAAAATTAAAAGATTCTAGGTCTCTTTGTCCTCTGTGTAATGAAAACCCTTCTCCTAACTCTTCATGCTTGACCTAACTAGGCCTTGTTGTAAACTTGATGGGAACATCCTGCCTACAGAATCCGGCAAGCTTGACAGGACAACCCCATCCACATACCACATACTGTGTTGCTCCCTAACTTTGAATGCTCCAATAACAACATCTGCTTCTCACTTCTATCACTGCATAACTATTAGTTGACTTTGTCCAAGTACTGTCCTATAAAGGTTATGCTTGCTCAAAAGTGGGTGAGCTAAAGCTTTTTTTTTTCCAGACCTCAGCCCCATCCTCATTTCAGCATTGTTTAATAAACTCCCTTCTGCTTGGATTCTTGGTCTTTCTCTGCACCTGTACCATTGCCCTCCTCAAACCTGACATATTTGTATGCTGAAACCCCAGAGGCATTACTGAAACAAAACAACCAACCTGCCACTATCAAAATTACATCCAACACAGGCTTCTATCTCTAAATCTGGGGAAGTCTCATTTAATCCTCCATGAATCTTGAATCTGGTTCCTGTACTGTTCAAAACACAAGCAGCAGGTCAGTGATTCCTCCATCTGAGGAACTGAACCCAGCCTGGCCTCTCAGTCTCAGGGATACCTCATACAGGCACAGGTCACTGTTTTTCTGAGAGCAAAAATTAACAAAATTCATGATTGCTTGTCTTCTTCACTCCTCTCCTCTGGACCCAGAAAATGGACTCAGTCACATTCATGCAAGGACTCCTTCCTGCCCTGTTACAACCTCCAGATTCTATATCTGGGATGAGGCCTTAAAATTGCTCCAAAATAATTTTCTTCTGTAATACAGATTAGGCCTTAATATAAACTTGACAATTCAGCCAATGGCCTGAAAATGGCACTTTTTATTTACAAATTTTTTAAGACCTTAATAACTTCAGTCAGATGGTCTGAGGATCCTCACATCCAACCTTTTATTTTTCTGTACTACTTATCCTTCTTCTCCAGGACAACCCCCTGTTTTTATTCTGTCTCCCTCACACAATGATATTGGTCCTTCCAGTCAGTCATGCTCCCTCCCCACCTCTCTATATTCCCTTGACTCCTAATGGATCTTCACTTCGCCTGAACTCTCTTTCCCTCATTTCTCACCTTCTTCATCTGGATAAGAGACTTCCTCTCCATTTAGTCCCTCTCTTTCCTTCTCTCCATCTAACCCCTGATCCCAAACTTGACCACTCAATCCCAATCTTGCCTTCACTCCAGGCCCCAGCACTCTCTTTATGCAAGGTTGCCAGGACTGAGGAAATTGTTCATGTTTTCTCTTTCTTAGCTCTTCCAAACTGAAGAACACCAAGACTCCTCTGAAGACTCCAAACAAAATACTAAATTTCAATAAATCCAGCACTCCAATGATCTCACTTACTAAGATGTACATATTATTCTCTCCTACATTAGCAATCCTGAAAAGTAAAGCCCATATCTGGTCCTTACCCCCAGCATTTCCAGATAACCTGGACACATGAGAGCCCGGTGGATACTTGCCAGGTGGTGAGGCTGTCTCCTCTATTGATCCTATGTGGAACTACCAGTCTGATTCTCCTAATCTAACTTTCCATACCTGCTTAATTGAGGGAATTAAAAAGGCTTTCCTTAAGGCACTCAATTATGATAAAATTAAATAAATCACATAAAAACCTGATGAAAACCTGGCAGTCTTCATGAGTTGCCTGAGGCACTCCTTAAATACACCAGTCTAGAACCCAAATCAGAAACAGGACAACTATACCTAAATGCCCACTTTATTTCCCAATCTTCCTCCAATATTCAGAAAAATCCTCAAAAATAGAGGATGATCCTCAAGCCTCTCTAAAGACCTCATTAAAATTGCCTTAAAGGTCTTTAATAATAGAGAAGAAAAGAACAAAAATGGAAATTAGATCAGGCTAAATTATGAGTTAATTGCAATTTCTTCTCTTCAGTCCAAAAAAGCCTTTCCTTTCTCACAGGATGCCACCCAGATTGTGCTTCAAGGGTGGCTAAGAGAGACACTTGGTGAAAGCTTGCCCTAATCCATGCACTCACCTAGGGCCCTGCCCAGTGTGAAAGCTTAGGAGACAGCGGAAACCAGATTATCTTCAAGGCCCTGGGTAGAGCTCAACCATTCAAAACGCCAGCCCAGAGCTAGGATTCACATTCTCCAACCTCCTGGGTCTGGCCAATGAAAAATGATGCTACTCAGGCAAAGAATCCTCGATCTCCATTAGTATCACCAAAACTGAACTGAAAGTAGAAATCCATTAGTATCACCAAAACTGAACTGAAAGTAGAAATCATGGTTGCAGGTAGACCAATTTCTTTTCCTCTTGGACATGGGAGTTGCCCATTCACCCTTAATTGAACATCCAGGACCACTGGTCCTATCTCCCATCTCTACTGTAGGGGCTGATATCCTCATTTCTGAACCTCACAAGAACCAACAATTTTCCTGTGTTTTAGACCATTTACCTTTACCCATTTCTTCCAATAATTCCCTTAGCTATCCCCGTTGTTGGGAGGAGACATCTTTAAAATCCACACTACCACTTCTGTTTGCAAATCCATGGCCCAGATGGGATCTTTTCTCTTCCTCACCCCAAGACCACACTTACCCCTCTCCTCACTTTCTATTCCTCTAACAACCTAAGTCAGCCCTGTAGTTTGAGACACACTCTCCCTCAGTAGCCACACACCATATTCCTATTACTCTAAAAGATCCCACAACCTTCCACAGACAGACTTAGTATCCACTTCCAATTAAAGCATTACAGGGACTCAAACCAATTATTTTTAGATTCCTCAAGTCCAGTTTCCTTCACACTACCAACTTCTCCAATAACACACCTATTCTACTTGTCACAAAGCTTGTCACAATGTTGTCACACCACCTGGTCTAGGATCTGAGTAAAAAATGATGCTGTCTGATCATAGTCTCAAATTTTTATTCAATCCTTTCCTTTATCCTGGCAGACACTCCTCACTTCACTCACTGTCATTAATCTCAAGGATAAATTATTTTAACCATCCCACTAGACCACTCCTCACAAGGTATCTTTGCCTTAACTGCAACAGACCCTTTCAGAAGAGTAACCCAACAGATTACCTTGAAGGTCCCTCACCACAGATTCTGGGATAAGGTCCCTCACCACAGATTCTGGAATAAGTCCCTCACCACAGTTTCTGAGATAAGTTCCACATCTCTGACCAAGTGCAGTTTTTCTCCATCTCTTCATTGCCAATAGGCAGATGCAGTTGTGGAAGAGGACTTTAGCCCTGAACTTGAATTATAGAGTTAATATGAAGAGTCTTAGTGTTCTCCTCCCCCCCCCCATGGAGGAAAGAGAATTTTATTTAAATACAGGAATTTTGTAAGGATTCTTTTGAAACTTAAAAAAGGAGTTAAGAACTAATATGCAGGAATGAAAGGAAAGTGAAGAAAGTAGGAGACTTTATTTTTGTAAGAAAGTTTAAAAGAAAAGAGAATACTTTGGGGATAAGAAAAGATCTTGGAGGTTGAGACAGGAGAGTTGTACACTCATAGTCAGACTTAGAAACTTAGTGAGGCCCTCCTAAACAAGACCCCTAGTCCTTGTTTTCAAGTTTAAAAATGGAAACAGAGCTAGGTATGAGGCTCAGAGATAGAACACCTCTGGATTCAATCTCTAGTAAAACACCCCCCCCCCACACACACACACCCCAAGATAAAAAAGAACAATGAAAGGATCTTGTATGGTAAAATAAGATACTATCCTAAAGTTAAATGATAGGATTTCTCAAAAAGGGAAAATAAAGGCAAAATCAGGAGGTTAAAACCATTTGTGTTTAATTAGCATGCATTTAATGGTGAATGTTGTATAAAAATGAGTCTGGCATAGTGGCACATACCTCTAATTTCAGTACGTGGGAGGCTGAGACAGGAGGATCACAGATTTAAAGTCAGACTCAGCAACTTGGGCTATCAGTAATTTAGTAAGACCCCGTTTCTGAATGAAAAAAATAAAATGGGCCTTGGGATCTAGCTCAGAAGTAGAGTGACCCTCAGTTCAATTATCAGCATTGGAAAAGTGGGTTCGATGTAATAGTACTTTTTAAAATGTCTAATGCCTGTAACTATAAATTGTGACCATAATAATTGTATCTATAAAATAAACTATGTAGTTGAAGAATACTTGGAAAAAAATTTCAATTGATAAGATACACAGTTAACCTTCAATATAAACTTTTCTTTCTCTTTTATTTAAAAACCTAGTGATAGAGTTGAGATACGGCCATAAGGTAATTGAATTCAGTCTACTTTGGAAAACATTGTTAAATATTTGAATTACTTTGGGCTCTCAAGAGATCAACTTGAGAGTTTATTTTTGTTGCAACATTGATGTCACTAAAATCTGTGTGTGTGTGTGTGTGTGTGTGTGTGTGTGTGTGTGTGTATGACAGAGAGAGAGGGAGAGAGAGAGAGAGGGAGAGAGAGAGAGAGAGAGGGGGGGGGGAATAGACTAAACCCATGAGTATCCTACCTCCAAGCTATTCCTAAATTAATTCTGTAAACAGGGTCTTGCTAGGTTGCTGAGTCTGGTTTCAAATCTGCAATCCTCCTGTCTCAGCCTCCCAATACTGGGATTACAGGTGTGTACCACTTGATCTCTGTTTAAAATTTAAATAAAATTAAAATGCTGGGGGTATAGTTCTGGGGTAGAAGCTAAGACACTTTTTAACACTTTTTGAAACTTCTTTATACTCTTTGTACACATGTATTAGAGTTTAACAACTGTGTTCATTATCCCCTTCTTTGCAAATGGATTCACTCAAAGTCACTGAGAACAAAATTTACAGAATGAGATGGTTAAAAATTACATATTACTTTGAAGATAGAAAGTAGAGATGGCATGTAATGATGGTACACAATTAACAGAAAATAAAATAATGCCAATGACCCTTAGGACAATAATGCTAGAATCAGCAGAACTATGCTGAGATTCTAGTATGTTTGAGCCACTATCTTAAGTGGCTAATTCATACTATTTTGTTCAGTCCTTACAGCAATTCAGTATTACTTTTTACATAATTAGTACACACATAATGAGAATTAGAGGTTTGGGTAATATTCTCAAGGTCATATAGCAAAAAACAATCCAAGATTTCAAATTTAGCATTGCATAAATCTAATACCCTTATAGTGTTCACTATTTCTAAAGTAATATATCCTAAATAATTTTTTGGTGATATTGGGGATGGAACCCAGGGGTGCTCTATCTCTGAGTTACATACCTAGCACTATTTAATTTTTACTTTAAAACGGGGTGTCACTAAGTTGCTGAGGGCCTCATTAAATTCCCAAAGTTGGCCTCAAACCTATGATCCTCCTGTCTCAGCCTCTCAACAGTACTGGGATTATAGGCATAAATAATGACCCTCAGATCTTCCAAAGGCTCTTATCACCATGTATAAGGACAGCTTCAATGGAACAAATACATGCTCTATCTATAAAATGAATTGGAAAACAATGTTTATTTAGATGATGTGTTCGTAAAAAGAGGTCCCATTACTTTTAGGATACACTTATTATATTCTGGTAGCCTCACAATTCATGTACAAAGTGAAAAATACTGGATTTATCTAAAATTGTGCTGAGTAGAATATTTGTACATGTAAATGGAACTGGACTATAAGCAATCAAATTTGACAAAATGCAATATGTCATTTAGTATCTATAGTTACTGCAATGATCCAGCTATTAAAATTTTTATAAAAATTTTAATCCTTAACATTTATCATTCTGATGATTAAAGAAAGTCAGCATTTTGGATATGTTTTCTGGGCAGCAATCTGATATAAAAATCTTTGCCAATATAATATTAATAATAACAATGATCAATAACTCAAAATTATAGCCAGCATATTTGGAGTGGATGCCATGAAGTAGTTATGTGCTAGATACATTGCACACAATCTTTAGCTTTAACAACTTCACTATGAAGCAGTATCAGTATACACTTCATCAATTGAGATCAGGAGACAAAGGCTTAGGAAACACCACAACATGCCTACGGCCACACAGCAACGAAAGGCAAAGGCATATTTCAGACCCGTGTCAGGTATATTCTAGTCTGAACTCATCACTACCCCAATGTTGCCATGGTTTACTGCCTTATTTCTAACCAGAATTATGTCTATTTAAACAGAGGGTGAGGAGAAAAAACACTCTTCAAGCAAATGAGAATATCTTTAAGGACAGACTTTCAGGAAGGACCAATTTCACATTCTTTTTCCTGGGTTTGTCTATCTTCTCAGCAAGGTATCACCTATTCCAAGAGTCCTCAGAAGGTTCACCTCTGCAGGTAAAACATTTAATGACTGGTCTCCTTGGAAACTTTCAGATTGACACTACAAGAATCATTGTTGTGATCTATGTAATCTAACTTGTGACTACATGGATTCGCTATGATTTTATGGGTGGAGACATGGGTGGTTCACAGACTCTCTGGTTTCACTAAGGAACTTGACTATTTCTGAATCTCAATGTAACATTTCTTAGTGAGTTGGATCTTAATCTCTGTGTCAAAATAAACTGCCATGGTTTCATTATCTAAACTATATAGAATCTAGGGGGAGGGAGGAAGGTAAAGTTCTAGCCACAGCTTATTTTGTTTAATGAAAAACCATGAAAGTGTCCCAGAAATGCCCATCAGACTTTCACATATATTTCATTGTTCAGAACTTTGTCCTGTGCCTGTTTATAGTTGCAGAAGATGCCAGGACATCTAAACTATTCTCCATGACTCTGGATTTGGTTTCTAGACTGTGTTAACCAGGTAGAAGGAGTCAATGGATATTAAACAGTCAACACATAGCACCTTCTGTACTTCATAGGGTTCATCTCACTGATACCCTTTCATGTCAGCAGGGCTTTTGTTTTTGTCATCTTTATATTTCTATTTACTATCATGATAATGAGGTATATTTATTGCATAAAACATTGAATCTATACAGGCTTTAAATATTATAATTCCAACTCAACCTCAGGAAAATAGCCTCAAAGGGGGATTGAGTAGAAGGGAATAAAAGCTCAAAAAGAGCAGAAGAAATGGCAAATGATAGCAAACAGGGAGATAAAATTAAGTATCCTAAATTTATAGCAATTCTGAAATGAAAGAAATGGAACCTCTGGGCTAAGGAACTTTTATCTAGTTCAAGGAGAGAAAGATCATCCTGACTTTGCAGCCATGGTGGTGGTGAAGCCTCTGTCTTTAACTGTTTAGATTTGCTTCTGCGTTGGGACAGTTGGTTCAGGGTTTGGTTAATCACAGTAAGTACGTTGAGCCATAGATGGACCCTTCTCTAAGTCCAATTTTGGGATCATGCAATAGATGTGAAGCTTTAGGGTCAATAGTAACTTCCCTAATGAGAAAGTGCACCAATAGAATATGTTTTCTCACTCTCAGTACAAAACTTCATCTGAGTCATCACAATTTAATTTGTGGCATACCATAAAAAATGTTAAGAAAAAGATATTTAGTGTAGTGTCCTTTAAAATTTTTCTGAGCAGACCAAGCCTAAGTATCAAAATTTGAAGCCATTATTTTGACTTTATAGCTAGAGTTCTCTTTTTCTTCTTGCCTTTTCATATGTGGTAATCAAAGCACACTTTCTGTAGTGTACCAGACTATTTGGGAGAGAGGCATGGCCAACAGGGTTGCAAAGAATAGCACTTGAATTTGTGGGGCAATGAAGCAAGGCCACTGTCAGCATTTCAAGAAAAGACAGTGGCCTGGTCTGGCTTGTCCCTTGATGTTCTACCATGGCCTTATCTCTGGGTCAGTGACTTTGTTGCAATTATACTCAGGTGGGTCCCCCAGGGTCTTGACCCAACAACCACCAAGCCCATTAGGGAGTGAAGAGCAAATGTCAAGTCTGCATCCGATTTATAGTGCTTTTATCACTGCCTGTGGCAGCAAAGGATTTATCTAGGTTGAATTCTCTAATGACTTCAACTAGCCCCGTTATACTGGCCAATATAAAAGCAGTGTTTACAAATTGTGAAATATTTAGAAGCAAAATCATAAAAGATTGGTTTAGTGGTTAGTTTAATTCAGTTACCTCCTAGGCACTAAATGTTTTAAAAATAGCTATATGAGCTGGGCGTGGTGGCATACACGTGTAATCCCCACGCTTGGGAGGCTGAGACAGAGGATCACACAGGTTCAAAGCTAGCCTCAGCTATTTAGTGAGGCTCTCAGCAACTTAGTGAGACCCTGTTACCAAATAAAAATATAAAATAGGTTTGGAAGTATAGCCTGGGGGTAGAAAGCCCCTGGGTTCCACCCCCAGTACCAATAAATAAATAAATAAATAAATAAATAAATAAAGTTATATGGCATAAAGAAAATAAGACAAGAACCTTCTCTCCCTGATAATTGCATAAAATTCTAAAATATCTTTCATTGAATTATCTACCTCAAGGCTTGATCAAAGTTTCTAGGCCTATTTTTTTTTTTGCTTTTTTATTCTTTATTTTGTTTTTTTTAATTATTTTTTTATTTTTATTGGTGCACTGTATTCATACATCATAGTGGGATACAAACTTTTGTAGACATACATGCACACATCACCCAGTCAGCCCCCACCCAATCCCCACCCCATTCTCTCCCCATTCCTCCTTCCCATACTTGGCTTAGTGGTTGATATCTAGTATTATAGCAATTTATCCAAAATTAAAAATGATAATCTCACATAACAGTTTCATTTGTCTGATACCAAGCTTTTAATGACTTAAAGATAACATTTCAATATTTCTTTTTGCTTTCTTTCTTACCAGAGAATATTTTTTTCTATTTTTAGGTGAAATTATCATATATTTATATATTTATTTTTCAGAAAAAAATCTATCCTGATATGGAATATGGATTCTAGATACCCAAAACGATCTTGAAAAAGAACAAAGCTAGAAAATATATATTTTCTGATTTCAAACCATATAAAGCTACAATATTGAAACAGTGTAGTACTGTTCTAAAGGCAGATATATAAACCATTGGAGTTAAATAAAAGCCTAGAGCTAAATTCTTCCCTATATTGTCAAGTTATTTTTGACAAGGTTTCCATGAACATTTGGTGGTGGAAATAATAATCTTTTAACTAAATATTGTTGAAAAACAATAATTACATAGAAAAGAATAAAATTGGACCCTTACCTAATCCCATATACAAGTATTAACTCAAAATAGATAAAAGACCTAAATATAAATCTTAAGACTATAAACTTTTAGAAGAAAATCTGGGTCATAAAACCTCACAACATTGAAATTGGCAGTGATTTCTTGGATATGATTTCAATGGCACAGGCAACAGAAGAGTATACAAACTCCCTAAAAAGTAAAAAAAAAAAAAATTGTATATCCAAAGACAATGTAAACAGAGTTAAAAGTTACTGACAGAATGGGATAAAATATTTCCAAATGCTATATCTGAAGGTATATTAATATTCCAACTAGATATCTTAAAAATTAACAACAATAAAGGCAAACAATACAATTTAGAGATAGGTAAAAGACTAACATAAATAATGAATCTCCACAGATAACCAATCTTAGTTGTCTGTTGGATGGAGAATCGTGTTTCTCTGGTTCTGGTGAGTGTTACCTATTTCTTCTTTGTATTTAATCTCTTTGAGTATTTTCTCTAGTGCTGGTTTTGAAGACATAAATTCCTTCAGTTTCTGTTTGTCATGGAAGCTTCTTATTTTTCCATCTAATTTGATAGAAAGTTTTGCTGGGTAGAAAATTTTTGGCTGGAAGTTGTTTTCTTTCAGAGTTTGGAATATGTTACTCCAAGCCCTTCTGGCTCTCATGACTTGGTTTGGGAAGTCTGGAGTGATTCTAATTGGTTTGCCTCTGAATGTCACTTGGCCCTTTGTTTTTGTTGCCTTTAAAATTCTCTGCTTGGCTTCCACATTGGTCATTTTGACAATTATGTGGCGTGGGGATCCTCTTCTCCAATCCTGTCTAAAGGGAGTTCTATAAGTTTCCTGGATCTGTGTATTAACCTCTTGCTCTATGTTTGGAAAATTTTCTGCTATTACTTCCTTGAAGAGATTGTTGATCCCTTTGGTTTCACTTTCTTTTCCCTCCTCTATTCCAATTATTCTTAGGTTAGCTCTCTTAAAATGGGCCCATGTTTCTTCAATATCACATTCCTGCTGTTGGATATTTTTTTCTAGATTAGAAACTATGTGACGACTTCCTGGAAGATGGCGACCGAGAAAAGCGGGGCTTAAGAGCCCCGCTAACAACAAATCTCCATTACCACAAAATCAGTGCCTTTCATAGCCAGAAAACACCATCACCAGTGAAACAAAAAATCACCAGGCTCCAGAGAGAATGCGGACTGAGAACAGAGCCACAGAGGAGATAACTGGCCTCACGCCCGAGGACGAGGCAGATGCGGCAGCAGCGCCATACTGCCGGCGGCACCGGCGAATTCACGGGACGGCTACAGCAAGCCGAGGTGAGCCACTGCGGAACAGCCAGGCGGGATTTCTCCGCTCAGAGAGCATCAAAAGCTCCCAGTGGCTGAGCTCAGCACACGCTGCAGGGATTCAGAGTGGAAATCAAAACCAAGAAGAAAAACACCAGCCCCACAGCCGAGGGCATAGCAGCAGCGCCATATTGCCACTGGCGGCAGCGGCACCGAATTCAGCGAGGCCAGTACAGCTATATCTGAGAACTCAAGAACAGTGAGTCAAATTGTGGGCCCCAGAGGAGAAATCCCAGTACTGTACTCCCTGGGACCTGACCCAGTGGGGGAGGGGCAGTGGCAGAGATATCACACCATAGGAGAACGTGCAACCTGGCACCCCCCACAGTCTAAAGCAGCCTCTATCGACTCTCTGGGTCGGAGACTTTGTGATACAACCCAGTAAAGGAGTAGTGGGGTCTGAGATACTACAGACTCGAGATCCAGAACACCTTAAGTGAAGTCATAGTGACCCAAGGGAAGAACCCAGAGAAGGCACAAACTTCTGAAATCATGGGAAAGAGGAATAATACTGGAGCAACTAATGCCCACAACATCAGAACCCAATAAAATAGAAAATCAGAGATTTCTAGAAGATCAAATCAGGAAAATAACTGTAGAAATAATAGAGGTGCTTCGAAAAGAACTCAGAGAGAGCCAAAAAGAGATAAAGGATGCAATTAATGAAGTAAAGGCCTCAATTCAAAGCACAAACAACCGATTAGACCACATGGAGAACAGAATCTCACTCTTAGAAGATGAGCAAACCAAAAATAAATGCATAGTTTCTAATCTAGGAAAAAATATCCGACAGCAGGAATCTGATATTGAAGAAACATGGGCCCATTTTAAGAGAGCTAACCTAAGAATATTTGGAATAGAGGAGGGAAAAGAAAGTGAAACCAAAGGGATCAACAATCTCTTCAAGGAAGTAATAGCAGAAAATTTTCCAGACATAGTGCAAGAGATCGATACACAGGTCCAGGAAACTTATAGAACTCCCTTTAGACAGGATCGGAGAAGAGGATCCCCACGCCACATAATTGTCAAAATGACCAATGTGGAAGCCAAACAGGGAATTTTAAAGGCAACAAAAACAAAGGGCAAAGTGACATTCAGAGGCAACCCAATTAGAATCACTTCAGACTTCCCAAACCAAGTTATGAGAGCCAGAAGGGCTTGGAGTAACATATTCCAAACTCTGAAAGAAAACAACTTCCAGCCAAAAATTTTCTACCCAGCAAAACTTTCTATCAAATTAGATGGAAAAATAAAAAGCTTCCATGACAAACAGAAACTGAAGGAATTTATGTCTTCAAAACCAGCACTAGAGAAAATACTCAAAGAGATTAACTACAAAGAGGAAATAGGTAACACACTCCAGAACTAGAGAAACAAGATTTTCCATCCAACAGACAACTAAGATTGGTTACCTGTGGAGATTCATTATTTATGTTAGTCTTTTACCTATCTCTAAAGGGTATTGTTTGCCGTTATTTTTGTTAATTTCTAGGATTTCTAGTTGGAATATTAATATACCTTCAGATATAGCATTTGGAAATATTTTATCCCATTCTATTAGTAACTGTTAACTCTGTTTACATTGTCTTTGGATATACAATATATATTTTTTTAGGGAGTTTGTATACTCCTCTGTTGCCTGTGCCATTGAAATCATAACCAAGAAATCACTGCCAATTTCAATGTTGTGAGGTTTAATGACCCAGATTTTCTCCTAAAAGTTTATAGTCTTAAGATTTATATTTAGGTCTATTATCTATTTTGAGTTAATATTTGTATATGGGATTAGGTAAGGGTCCAATTTTATTCTTTTCCATGTAATTATTTTTTAACAATATTTAGTTAAAAGATTAATATTTTCACCACCAAATTTCATGGAAACCTTGTCAAAAATAACTTGACAATATAGGGAAGAATTTAGCTCTAGGCTTTTATTTAACTCCAATGGTTTATATATCTGCCTTTAGAATAGTACTACACTGTTTCAATTATTGTAGCTTTATATGGTTTGAAATCAGAAAATATATATCTTCTAGCTTTGTTCTTTTTCAAGATCGTTTTGGGTACCTAGAGTCCATATTCCATGTTAGGATAGATTTTTTTCTGAAAAATAAATATATAAATATATGATAGTATCACCTAAAAAATAGAAAAAAAATATTCTCTGGTAAGAAAGAAAGCAAAAAGAAATATTGAAATGTTATCTTTAATTCATCAAAAGCTTGGTATCAGACAAATGAAACTGTTATGTGAGATTATCATTTTTAATTTTGGATAAATTGCTATAATACTAGATGTCAATCACTAAGCAAAGCATGGGAGGGAGGGATAGGGAGAGAATGGGGTGGGGATTCGGTGTGGGCTGACTGGGAAAAGTGTGCATGTATGTCTACAAAAGTATGTATCCTACTATGATGTATGAATACAGTGCACCAATAAAAAAATAAATAAATAAAAAAAACAAAACAACAACAAAAAAACTATGCGTTCATTTTTGGAATGATCATCTTCTAAGAGCGAGATTCTGTTCTCCATGTGGTCTAATCGATCGGTTGTTTGTGCTTTGAATTGAGGCCTTTACTTCATTAATTGCATCCTTTATCTCTTTTTGGCTCTCTCTGAGTTCTTTTCGAAGCACCTCTATTATTTCTACAGTTATTTTCCTGATTTGATCTTCTAGAAATCTCTGATTTTCTATTTTATCGGGTTCTGATGTTGTGGGCATTAGTTGCTCCAGTGTTATTCCTCTTTCCCATGATTTCGGAAGTTTGTGCCTTCTCTGGGTTCTTCCCTTGGGTCACTATGACTTCACTTAAGGTGTTCTGGATCTCGAGTCTGTAGTATCTCAGACCCCACTACTCCTTTACTGGGTTGTATCACAAAGTCTCCGACCCAGAGAGTCGATAGAGGCTGCTTTAGACTGTGGGGGGTGCCAGGTTGCACGTTCTCCTATGGTGTGATATCTCTGCCACCGCCCCTCCCCCACTGGGTCAGGTCCCAGGGAGTACAGTACTGGGATTTCTCCTCTGGAGCCCACAATTTGACTCACTGTTCTTGAGTTCGCAGATATAGCTGTACTGGCCTCGCTGAATTTGGTGCCGCTGCCGCCGGTGGCAATATGGCGCCGCTGCCACACCCTCGGCCGTGAGGCTGGCTATTTCTTCTTCGTTTTGAGTTCCACTCTGAGTCCTTGCAGCGTGTGCTGAGCTCAGCCACTGGGAGCTTTAGATGCTCCCTGCGCTGAAAAATCCCGCCCGGCTGTTCCACAGCGGCTCACCTCGGCTTGCTGTAGCCGTCCGGTGGACTCGCCAGTGCCGCCGGCAGTATGGCGCTGCTGCCGCGTCCTTGGGCGTGAGGCAGGTGTATCTCCTCTGTGGCTCTGAGCTCTCTTCTCAGTCCGCTTTCTCTCTGGAGCCTGGTGATTTTTTTGTTTATCTGGTGATGGTTTTTTCTGGCTATGAAAGGCGCTGATTTTGTGGTAATGGAGATTGGTTGTTAGTGGGGCTCTTAAGCCCCGCTTTTCTCGGTCGCCATCTTCCCAGAAGTCTGGCCTATTTTTTTTTAAACAGTAATGTTTTACTGTAAACTTTTATTTGAAATATTTATGCCAGTGCTCTAGTGGTTTTGTTAATAGGGTTTTAACATTGAGAAATAGGGAGAAAGTATTGCAGACAGTGCCCACTTTTTGAGCTACAATTTCTGAGCAAAATCGGGTAATTCACTTTATGCTTATCCTGCCTTAAGAATTCCTGATTCCCTCATTACCAGTGGTGGTGAAGCACACCTGTGGCCAGACGATACTTGACTCACATCAGGGACACCTGGAGAAAGCATTTCCATTGAGCTACGACTCATAAAAAATGAGTTATTGTTGAGCCATGGTTAAACTTCCTGTATATACAGATACCTGCCCTAGAATTGAAGGATTTGGGAATTTCAGGGATGGAAGAAACCATGAAGAAATTAAATCAGAAAAAATTTCCCCTCAAAAGAGAATAATATGGAAAACTTGGGAGCAATGTGTCTTATTAAAAATAGTGTGTCTGAGATGTGCACATTTATAGATATATACCTATTTGGCTTGACTAGATGAATTTTCCTAGTTAACATTGCATTTTAGCTCATATATTCATAGGTCAGCTGCTATTTGGAGGCTGCACTGAATACTTATATTTTAAAAGTTCAAAAAATTCTGCTTGTAGAAACATTAGAATGTGACTCTCATAAGTTTGTTGTCTCTTTAGAGATAAGCATCTTTTTCTTGATTTTTTTAAAACTCTGAATTTATAGTCCTGCAGCAAGCCTCATTTATGTTTTATTCTTAGAGTTTCATACATTTTAAGATAAACACTATTAAATGTCTATTAAATGCTTAAGCCTATTCTAAAAACTGAGAGCAAAGCAGTTAGCAAAAAATAATAATAATCTCTGACCCAAGGAATTTATATTCCATTTGGAGAAAAAGTTGAAAAACAAGATACCTATTAAATAATGTAAGATATTAGAACGTGAAGAATTCTGCATACAAAGAGGTAGGGAGGGAAAATGAGAATGGGAGAAAGATAATGGCAATGCCAATGACGACTTTTCAAATGTTGGTGCAGAGCTGTATATGGTCTTGAATGCTTTGCAATCTCAGTATTTGGGAGGCTGAGACAGTTTCAAGACCAGCCTCAGCAACTGGGAGAGTTGCTCAGCAACCTAGTAAAACCTTGTTTCTATACAACAAGTAAAACTGGACATGTCATACATACACAAATTTATCAATGTCTATTACAATGTTGTTCCCAGGGAAGGGGAAAAGGAAGGGGAGAGTGCCCACTCTCAACTTTATCATGATGTACAATTACAATGTACCAATAAAAAAAATTCAGTTAAAAATGGGCTGGAGGCATAACTCAGAAGTAGAATGCCTCTGGGGTTGATTTCTACTACCACAAAATAAAACAACAAACAAAATTTGGTTCAGAAAAGACTTCCTGAGAAGGTGACATTTAAGCAAACACTTCAAGGAAGTGAGAGAGTCAACAACCAGCAAAAGCTCTAAGGTTGGATTCATTGAAAGAAGACCAAGGGTGCTAATATCAGTGAAACTGGCCTAGGGAGAGAGCTTAAAATAAATACAGGGAGGTTAAGGAGGCCATATCACCCAGAATCTTTGGGCTACCAAAAGGTCTTCAAGGCTCTCAGTGGAATGGGAAGTCACTGGAAGGTTTTCAGCAAAGAAAAAACATGAATCCCCCTGTGTTTTAAGAGGATCATTCTAATTTAGAGACAGTAAACAGAAGATAGCCAAGAATAGAAGCAAGTTAGGATGCTGCTGTAAAAATAAAAGCAGGAGGGAAAATCTTGGAGAACATAAGAAGTTATCAAATTTTGGTAGATTTATTTAAAGGTGGATTATGGTGGAAATTTGATGATGCCTTCAATGCTAGGCATAGGATAAAGAGAAGAGACAAAGAAGATCTCAAGGCTTAGGATTTAATTATGGTACAGAAGCTTTTTTTGCCGACCTGGGTGTCAAAACAGAGATAGGGAAGACTGTAGATAGGTCAAGGTCATGGGAGAATGCTAAAATAGTCTTCTGGGTTCCAGTTTGAAATTAGAACATCTAACTGAAGAGGCAGAAGAGGACAATATGTATATAATTATGAACTTCAAGAAGAAATCAGAGCTGGAGATAGAAATTTAGAGCATTAGCAAATGAAAATTAGAAGTGAATAGGGAAGATGGCGACCGAGAAAAGCAGCATTTACGAGCCTTGCTAAAGCTCGATCTCTATTGCCACAAAATCAGTTCTTTTCATAGCCAGAAAACGCCATCAGCAGAGAAATAAAAAAATGTAAATACAAGGGACAGAGGAAAAAAAAAAACTAGAAGAACAACCAGAGATCAGAAATCAAGCCCGCAATGCAGCAGTGGGGCTGCACTGGCACCATCTTCCCTCACAGCACCAGGATCCAGAGAGGAAAGGTAAACAAGGAGCTGAAGTGAGCAGCTTCAGTTAGTTTGGGTGTAATTCAGCAGTTCTTTCAGCGCAAAGAATGTCTCAAACTCCCAGTGGTCAAGCTTATCATGCCTTCCAGGGACTCAGAAAAGAGCTCAAAACCAGAAAAAAATATACCAGCCTCACAGCCGAGGGAGTAGCAGTGGTGCAATATTGCCAGCAGTGCCAGCCTCAGGGCTGAGGGCATGGCAGTGTTGCCATATTGCCAGCAGCAGAAGCGAGTTCACTGTGCCCTCGACAGCTCCTGATCAACACACACAATAACTGTGAGTGAAATTGCGGCCCCTAAAGGAGAAATCCCTGTACTGCATGCCCAGGGACTGATAATCTCCCTGGGTCTGAGATTTTGCAGTCCAACCCAGTGAAGAAGTAGCGGTGGCAGAGATACCACACCCTAGTTGCAGCTCCCCATGGGTAAACACCCAGCCCAGCACCCCCACGGTCTAGCACAGCCTCGATTAAATCCCTGGGTCAGAGACTTTGCGATACAACCCAGTAAAGGAGTAGTGGTGACTGAGATTACCACAGACTCAAGATACAGAGCACCCTAAGTGAAGTTGTAGTGCCCCAGAGAAGGCAAAAATTCTGAAATCATGGGAAAGAGGAACAACAATAGAGCACTAAATGCCCACAACCCCGTATTATCAGAACCTGAAAACAAAGAAACTCAGAGATCTCCAGAAGATAAAATCAGGAATATAACTGTAGAAATAATACAGGATCTTCAAAAAGAATTTAGAGAGAGCCTAAAAGGATGCAATCATTGAGGTAAAGGCCTCAATTCAAAATATAAACAATTGATTAGACCATATGGAGAATAGAATCTCTCTCCTAAAAGATGATCACTCCAAAAATGAATGCATAATTTATAACTTAAAAAAAAATCAGACAGCAGGAATCTGACATTGAAGAAATATGGGCCCATTTTAAGAGAGCTAACCTAAGAATAATCAGAATAGAGGAGGGAAAAGAAGGTGAAACCAAAGAGATCAACAATCTCTTCAAAGAAGTAATAGCAGAAAAATTTCCAAGCATAGAGCAAGAGGTTGATACACAGGTCCAGGAAACTTATAGAACTCCCTTTAGACAGGATTGGAGAAGAGGATCCCCACTCCAAATAATTGCCAAAATGACCAATGTGGAAGCCAAGCAGAGAATCTCAAAGGCAACAAAAACAAAAGGCCAAGTGACATTCAGAGGCAAACCAATTAGAATCACTGCAGACTTCCCAAACCAAGTCATGAAAGCCAGAAGGGCTTGGAGTAACACATTCCAAACTCTGAAAGAAAACAACTTCCAGAAAAAAATTTCCTACCCAGAAAAACTTTCTATCAAATTAGATGGGGAAATGAGAAGCTTCCATGACAAACAGAAACTGAAGGAATTTATGTCTTCAAAACCAGCACTAGAGAAAATACGCAAAGAGATTAAATATGAAGAAGAAATAGGTAATACACACCAGAACCAGAGAAACAAGATTTTCCATCCAGCAGACAACTAAGATTGGTTATCTTTGGAGATTCATTATTTATTTTTAGTCTTTTACCTATTTCTGAATTGTATTGTTTGCTTTTATTGTTGCTAATTTTTAGGATTTCTATTTGGAATATTAACATACCTTCAGACATAGCATTTGGAAATATTTTATCCCATTCTGTCAGTAACTTTTAACTCTGTTTACATTGTCTTTGGATGTACAATATTTTTTTTTGTTTTTTAGGAAGTTTGTTTGTTTACCCTTTTGTTGCCTGTGCCTTTGAAATCATATCCAAGAAATCACTGCCAATTTCAATGTTGTGAAGTTCTATGACCCATATTTTCTTCTAAAAGTTTATAGTCTTAAGATTTATATTTATGTCTTTTATCTATTTTGGGTTAACATTTGTATATGGTGTTAGGTAAGGGTCCAATTTTATTCTTTTTCATGTAATTATTATTTTTCAACAATATTTAGTGAAAAGATTATTTCCTTCACTAAATGTTCTTGGAAACCTTGTCAAAAATAACTTGACCATATGTGGAAGAATTTATTTCTATGCTTTTTATTTTACTCCACTGGTTTATATATCTGCCTTTATAACAGTACTACACTGTTTCGATTATTGTAGCTTTAGAATGTTTGAAATCAGAAAATGTACATCTTCTAGCTTTGTTCTTTTTTGAGATTGTTTTGGGTATTTAGAGTTCATATTTCATCTTAGGATAGATTTTTTCTGAAAAATAAATAAATAAATGTATGATAGTTTCACCTTAAAAAATATATCCTCTGGTAAGAAAGAAAGCAAAAAGAAATATTAAAATGTTATCTCTAAGTCATCAAAAGCTTGGTATCAGACAAATGAGTCTGTTATGTGAGATTATCATTGTTAATTTTGGATAAATTGCTATAATACTAGATGTCAACCACTGAGCCAAGCATTGGAAGGAGGGATGGGGAGGGAATGGGGTGGGGATTGGGTATGGGCTAACTGGGTGATGTGTACATGTATGTCTACAAAAGTTTTTTTTTTTTTTATCCCATTATGATGTATGAATACAGTGCACCAAAAAAAGAAAATTTAAAAAATTGTATATATTTACATTAAAAAAAAGAAAATTAGAAGTGAATATTTGAACTCAACTAAGTAGGATCTTATAAGAACTTTCCCCCCTTTCTTTGGTAATGGGATTGGAACTCAGGGGCATTCTACTTCTGAGCTAGAACCCCAACCCCATTTTTTTATTCTTTATTTTGAAACAGGGTCTCACTATGTTGCAAACAACCTAATTAATTAACTAGGCCAGCAACAAATCTGCAATTCTCCTGTCTTAGCCTCCCAAGTACTGGGATTACAAGTGTGCACCACCATGCCTAGCTTCCCCTTTTGGAAATCGAATCTGTTCCTATCTTAATAATTATTCACACTTCTTTCACTCTATAAATAATTATGAAATATTGCCTGTGTACCTAGAAGTAGACTTAAGTGTGTATGGTGCTACTGTGGGGTTCATGGGAAAGAAAGGGGGGAGGGAAGGGCTAGAGCATTACCATATCAAGTGTTATGTCATGGTATGACAGTAGAATGCCATTGATGGGATGGGCTTAAGAACAGTGGCACCTCATGCAGTGATGGAGTCAGAGAAAGCTTATATGTTAAATGACATCTTAAGGATGGGGAGATGATAGAACTGTAAAGACAGATCAAAACTATTTTAGGCAGATCAGAACTAACTATATAAAGGAAGAACATTATAATTGAGAAACTAACTAAGTTCAGTTTGCTGGGACATAAATTGTACAGATGAAGTAGAATAGAGTAAGAAGAATATATATATATATTCTTTCATATATATATGAAAATACAGAAGTAGTATTCTTCTTTGAAAATTTGGGCTGATTCTAAAAGAAAATACAAAATTAAAAATAATAACAATACAAAATAACAAATTTTTCATCCATTCAATTTCCAAAATTCTGAGATTTTTCTCACTGAAATTTATTCCACCATGTTTCTTGTTTTAAACAAATTGTTGTATGTGATCAATTATTTTTATTATACCTGGCATACATATCCATTTTTCATTCAAGTATCTATGTCACTCAATTGCTAATCCTGAGTTCAGGTGTTCCTGAACACACAGAGACTGTGGTTGAATATCTTCAAAAGCCAAACTCATGCTTGTTCAGATTGCTGAGACACCAGCCCTCTGATGTTTCATATAACTTCAAATCTTGAGAAAACAAATAGAACCGAGCACCAAATGGTAGAGACATATCTGTTGTACATAAGGGTTTTTAAAAATGAAACAAGCTATAAAAATTCCAGACAGCTCAGTTTCTGACCATCTGCTAACAGCAATTACTGGAACATATAGCCAAAGTCAAGTATCTAGTAATGTAATGACAGTCCATGAAACCTCAGGAGCTCTTCACCAGAAATGTGCTGAAGGCCAAATAGTGAGATAAAAAAGAATACAAAATGGGATTAAAGCCAGAAAATGAGGCAAATGTAGAAGTTAGTACCACATATCAGTTGTAGAAAATGGAGGTCAAAACAGGAAAGGTTGATAGACAACCTTTAAGGTCAAGTCCATGAAACTTGCTCTCATAAGCAATCTGGTACCAGAAAAGAGATTTCCAAGGTAAAACTAAATAGTTCAGATTAGCTTTCAAACCAAATTTAGCAGGATTTCTTCACACTCAGCCATGTACATAGGTAAATGTCACACATTGGCAAACTATTAGTGTCTTCCATGATTATTCAAATGTTTCAAGATGTGGATAGTGAAATTTAGTGATTAAGTTCTGTTTTTCCTGAATTCAATAACAAGAGTGTCACTCATTCTAAGGCAAACTTACCTGTGGGTAAAAGAGGACACAGTAACATTCAACCTAAGATTCCTGCTTCAAATTAAAGATAATTAATGTATGAATACACAACATTTATCTTATAATTTTAAAATAAAAAATTGCCTCACAGAGAAATTAGGTAGCTCACCTTTTGGTCTAGTGTGTTTGATCAGCCTTTGAGTTTTAATGCTCTATCTTTATATTAGTTCTGTTACACAATTTGCCGGGTGGTTTCAAGAGAGTTTCAGAGGGGAAATTAAGAAAGAAATGGGCTAACATAATGGATCATTTTTGTCAACCAGGATTATCTGAAATGTGTTATTTTCCATAAGAATTTCAAAGTTTCCTATCAAGTTGAGATAAGCCAACAATACCCATTTATATAAGAAGATCAAAATAGATATCTTCTAAGGAAATAGTTTATAAAATTGGAGGAGACTTACATTTTAAACAAAATGTCATAGTTGGGTTTTTTCTCCACTCTTTGGACTCCTAAAGTAGCAAAGAGAATTGGGTAATAGTCAAGTTGGCCATTGGAAGAAGAAATAATGCCAGACCAATCTAATTTTCTTTTATGACAGAGTGACCAGCTTTGTAGATGGGAAAAGCAATAGGTATAATATATCTTTCCTTCAGGAAGGCTTTGACTTTGCTCTCTAAGATATGCTCATAAACAAGCCAGAAAAATGTGGTCTTTTATTTATGTCAGATGTCAGATTTGAGGATGTATGAGAGACTAGTTATCAATGATTCAGAGTCAACATACCAGGGTCCATTTAGGGGCCCTTCAAGTTTGGCTACCATTCGAAATGTAGAACAGTGGCACATCATATTTCCTCAGAGTTTACAGAATGATTTCCTGATGTATTAGCAAAATGATTGACCTAAAACTCACAAATAGAGTTTGAGTCAATTAATTCAATTATTTTTGGAATAGTAGCTTTATAAAACTAGAGTTATTTTATGGAGAAAATTTTTTTGCAATTCTTCAAGTTAAACAGTTGTTTCCTAAGAGATATATTTAGGTCTTCACTTTCCCTATCTGTGCGTTGGACCTAAATTGATGTAAAGTCTTTGCAAATGTAATCAAATTCAGATGAAGGCATTAGAGTGGGCCCAAATTTAATATGACTATTGTCCCTATTTTAAGAGGGAAATGCCGCATAAAATGTGAATCCAAAGATACACAGGAAAAATGTCATGTGATGAGAGAGAGAGAGAGAGAGAGAGAGAGAGAGAGAGAGAGAGAGATTGAGATTGGAGTGATGCTAATCAAGGAATTACAAGGATACATTTCTACCACCAGAACCCTATAAATAAGCAAGAAAAGTTTTTTTTTCCTCATATCACAGGGGAAGCATGACCCCTGCAAATGTGTTTGTTAACTTTTTATTGCTGTGACCAAAATAGCCACTAAACAACTCAGAGGATTCTTTTGACTTGCAGTTTCAGAGGCTCGGTCCATGGTCAGCTGACCTGACAAGAGGCAAAATATCATGGTAGAATGGTGTGGTAGAGGAAAATGTCTCAGTTCATAGCAGCCAGGAAGAAGAGGGGTGAGTGGAGGAAGGGAGAGAAAGAGAAAGAGGGAGGGTGAGAGAGGGAGAGAGACAGAAAGAGATAGGGGAATAATGAGAGAGAGAGAGAGAGAGAGAGAGAGAGAGAGAGAGAGAGAGAGAGAAGAGAAGAGAAGAGAAGAGAAGAGAAGAGAAGAGAAGAGAAGAGAAGAGAAGAGAAGAGGAGAGAGAAGAGAGGAGGTAAGAGGTAGGAGGAGGCAGGGATGAGAAAAAACCTTCGAGGGACTTCTTTCCACTAGGTCCCACCTCTCAGAGCCTCTACCATCTCCCAGTAGTCCATTTAGCTGTCAATGGATTAATCTGCTGATGATATCAAAGCCCTTATGATATAATCACTTCCCCAACATTCCAACTCTGAATATTTGGAGGACGGTTTACATACAAACCACAACAGGCATATGTTTTTGAGAGAAGATTTTTGCCACCTACACCTCTGATGAGGATTAATATCTAGAATATACAGAGAACTCAAGAAACTCAACACTAAGAAAACAAAGCATCCAAAAACAATATGGGCAAGTGAACTAAATAGACACTTCATGAAAAAAGAAATTCAAATGGCCAATAAATGCATGAAGAAATGCTCAACATCATTGGCAATCATAGAGATGCAAATGAAAACTACCCTGAGATTTCACCTACTCCAACGAGAATGGCAATCATTCAAAACAGAAACAACAACAGATGCTGGTGAGGATGTGAAGAAGTGGGGACTCTAAAACATTGTTGGTGGGATTGCAAATTAGTGCAACCACTTTGGAAAACAGTATGGAGAATCCTCAGAAGAGTAGGAACAAATCTACCATTTGATCCAGCAATACCACTTCTGGGTATCTACCCAAAATAAACCAAACTACCAAACTAATGCATAGTATATCTATGTTCATAACTGCAAAATTTACCATAGCCAAACTATGGAACCAGCCAAGATGTTCATCAACAGATGAGTGGATTACAAAACTGTGGGATATGTACACAATGGAATTTTACTCAGCCATTAAAAAAAAAAAAACCTCAGTTACATAATTTCCAGGGAAATGGATGGAACTAGAGGACATTGTGCTAAGTGAAATTAGTCAGTCACAAAAAATAAGAAAACAGATGCCTTCTCTATTATGTAAAAGCTAAGGAGAAATGGGTCATAGGAGGAACTCTAGATGAAAAAGGAAATCCTATAGAGGAGCAAACAAGACAACCTAAAGGAGGAGAAAAAAGGGGGGAAGAAGGAAAATCTCTAAAACACACAATGTACTTAAACATATCAAAATCAACCACTAAGCCGAGCAAGGGAGGGAGGGAATGGGGTGGGAATTGGGTAGGGGTTAAATCAGTGATGTGTACATGTCTGTACACACAAGTTTTTTACCCCAATATGAGGCATGAATATAATGTACCAATAAGAAATAAAAAAAACACAACAGCAATTGTTGAAGAATAAATTCTTGTTGTTTTAAGTTGTCTGATATGCAGTACATTTTTAGAGAAGTCCTAAGATGCTAATGCAATGAATGACCAATATCAGATGTACCGCTTAATGAAATAATTTATGTGTTGATGGTAATTCATCAACTAAACAAGAGGGTCCTAGGAGTCACCTAGGAGCAATTACTCTGTGTAATTGTGATGTGACAATAGGCAAATAGTTCATTCATTTGGGCCTTAGCTTCCTAAATGTTATAAAAGAGAGATGATGATATGTACTGCAATTATATCATGACTTTATGAACAGTATTCAGATGGTTACATTTTTCCCTGAAATAAAAAATTTCTTTAAAAAAAATTAGACATTGTTTTTATTAACATAAAGCTTAAAAACAAATAATAATAATAACAATAATAATTATTATTATTACTATTATTATTTATTATTATATTATTGCTTGAGATTAAACCTATGGGCATTCTACCTCCATGTTACACCCCAGCCTTTATTATTATTTTATTATAAAACATGGTCTCAGTAAGTTGCTGAGGATTTTGCTAAGTTTATGAGGCTGGCTTTGAAACTGAGGTCCTTCTGTCTCTGCCTCCCAAGTACTAGGATTACAGGTATGTGCTAACATACCTAGCTCTTAATTTCATTTTTAATTTAATTTTATTTGTATTTATTATTAAAGGATGCAAAAGAAAACACATATCATTACACATATTTATGGGGTAGCAAATCATATTTCAATAAAACTCTGCATTGTGTAATGTTTAAATCAGAATAATGTTGTGTATCCTTGCCCACATATAAACTTATTTACACATATCCTTGGATATTTATCACTATATAGTGAAAATGTTTCAAATTCTTTCCTCTAGCATTTAGAAATACACAGATCATAATTGTCATCTATAGTCACCATACAGCACAATAGTACACTAGAACATTTTACTTCCATCAGAATCTAACTTAATATTCTCTGATCAACCTCCTCCCATCTCTCCCCACTCCTTGCTTCAGCCTCCAGTAACTACCATTCTTGTGCTGAATTCTTTTTCTTTTTCTTTTTCTTTTACATTACTAGGGACGAACCCAGGGGCATTGTACCCCTGAGCTACACCCCCAGCCCTATTTTTTAGTCTTCTTTTTTATTTTTGAAAGAAAGTCTCACTGAGTTGTGAAGGGCCTCACTATGTTGCTGAGGTTGTCTGGGAACCAAGATCCTCTAGTCTACAACTCCTGAATGCTGCTGGGATTACAAGCATGCGCCACCATAACTGGCCTCTTGTACTGAATTCTATGAGTTCCACATTTTTAGGTTGCATACTCGGGTGAGAATATGAGGTTCCTTTGTGTGTGTGTGTGTGTGTGTGTGTGTGTGTGTGTGTGTGTGCATTGAGTGTGTGTGCTTAATTTCATTTAATGATCTCCGGTTCCATCCACGTTGTTACTTACAAATTTCAGGGTTTCATTCCTTTTATGGTTAAATGGTACTGCATTATGTATGTGCCTACATATCACGTTTTCTTCATTCATTCATTAGTTTACAAATATTTAGTTGTTTCCATTTCTTAGCTAATGTGAGTAATACTGCAATGACCATGGGAGTGCAGAGGTCTCTTTGACATACTGATTTTATTTTGTTTGAGTTTATATCCAGGAGTGGGATTGCTAGATCATAGAATAGTACTATTTTTACTTTTTTAGGAGCTTCATACTGTTTTCCATAATGGGTGTACTAATTTACATTCTCACCAACAGTGTTTAAGGGTTCATGTTTCTCAAATCCTCAATAGTACTTTTTATTTTGTTAGTAGAGTAAGATGTTGTCTCTTGTGGTCTTGGATTGTATTTTCCTGATGATTAGTAATGTTGCATACTTTTTATAGACTCATTGGCCATTTATGTGTTTCTTTGAGGAATATCTATTTAGGTCTATTGTCCTTTTTATCTGGTTTTTATTTTATTTTATTGTTTAGCTATTGAGTTCTAGAGTTCCTTATATATCCTGGATATTACTGGATATTCATCCCTTGTTTGATAATGGTTTTCAAATATTTTCTCTCATGTTTAGGTTGTCTTTTAACTTTGTTGAGTGTTTCTTGTTTTTGCTGTGCAAGAGTTTTTGGTTTGGTGGGATCCCATTTACCTATTTTTTGCTATAATTTCTTATGTTTTATGGAACTTTTCTAAAAAAAAGTCCTTGCCCATTTCAAAGGTCTGAAGCATTTCCCCTATGTTTTCTTCTGGTAGCTAGTTTCCAGCCTTACAATTACTTTTATAATCTGTTTAACTTAAATTTTGTAATTGTTAAGATTTAGAGATCTAGTTTTATTCCTCTGAATGTTAATATTCAGTTTCTCAAGCATCATATACTTAAGAGACTATTCTTCTTGGCATCTTTGTTGAAAATCAGTTGGCTGTATAGAAAAAAAGGTTTGCTTCAAGGTTTCCTATTTTGTTTTATTGGTCTATGGGTCTATTTTTATTTTATTTGTTTTGCTTGTAGTATGTTCTTTGATGACTGCAGCTTTGTGGTGTATTTTGACTCAAGATGGGTTTGTTGTTTTGGTTCAAAATTGTTTTGGTTATTTAAGGTTCTTTACAGAATGGTACTGAATCTGTAAATAATTTTGAGTAGCAGGTACATACTGAAATACTGAATCTTTCAATGTATGAAAATGACATGTATTTCTATTTGTGTGTTTGTATCTTCTGTTTCTTTTATTAATATTTTATAATTTTCATTAAAGAGATTTTACCTCCTTGGATGCATTTAGTTCAAGATTTTTGTGACTATTATAATATAATTGCTTTCTTTATTTCTATTTCTGATGCTTTGCTATTGGCATATAACACTACATAATTTTAATGTAAATTTTATACCCTGCTACTTTGTTAAATTTACTACATGTAATTTTATGGTGTGTTGGAGGTTTTCTTTATATAAAATCATGTTATCTGTAAACAATAGCAATTTGACTTCCTGATTCCAATTTTATTTATTTACCTTGCTCTGGCTAGGATATTCAAAACTATGTTGAATAAAGATAGTAAAATTAAACTGGACATGGCTGTAATTCTAGTGCTTGGGAGGCTGAGACAGAATTGCAGGTTTGAGGCCAGCTTCTCTAAGTTAGCAAGGCCCCCTACAATTTAATGAGACTCTGCTTCAAAATAAAAAGTGAAAAGGACTAGGTTCAATGGAATCTCAGTGTAGCGTTGATTTGCTTCTCCCTGATGTTAATGATGAGCATTTTTGCATATATTTATTGGCCATTTGTATTTCTTCTTTTGGGAAATATCTATTTAGCTCAATTTCCCATTTCTTGATTGGGCTTAGGGTTAGTCTTTAGTTCTTTATCAGAGAAGTAACTGGTAAAGATCTTTTCCCATTCTGTAGGCTCTCTCTTTAGACTCTTGATACTTCTTTGATAAATAGAAATTTTTAGTTTAATGCGATCCCATTTATTATTGTTTTAATATATTAAATTTTAGGGGTCTTACTGAAGAAGTTTCTACCTGTGTCTATATGTTGGAGTGTTGGACCTACACCATCTTCCAGTAATTTCACAGTGTCATTCTAATTCCTAGATCTTTGAACCATATTAATTTGACTAATGTACATGGTGAAAGGTAGAGATTTAATTCTATTTATCTACAAATGTATTATAAATTTTAACAACATCATTTGTTAAAAAGGCTTTCTTTTCTCCAATACATTTTTTGGCATCTCTGTAAAAAAAAAAATCAACTGGCTATAAGTATGTAGATTTGTTTCTGTAACTTCTATTCCATTGATCAAGGTGTCTATTTATATGCCAATATCATACTGTTTTTATTACTATATCCTTGGGGTATAATTTTAAGCCTGGTATTATGATGCCTATTGAATGGTTCTTATTGCTGAGAATTGCTTTGCTATTCTGAGTCTTCTGGGTTTTTTTATAGAAAAATTGGAAATGATTTTTCTAGCTCTGTTAAGAATAGCATTGGTGTTTTGATAGGGATTGTACTGAATCTGTTGATCACTTTTGGTCTAATGTCTGTTTTGACTATTCTGCTTATCCAAGAACATTGGAGATCTTTCCATCTTCTAACAACTTCAATTTATTTTTTAGTGTTTTTTATTTTTTTTTACCAATGTATATTTATTTATTTATTATATTTTTTTTTGTGCGGGTCTGGGGATGGAAGCCAGGGGCATTTGACCTCTGAGCTACACCCCCTGCCCTATTTTTTATTCTTTATTCTGAAAACGGGTCTCACTGAGTTGCAGAGGGCCTCACTAGGTAGCTGAGGCTGTCCGCGAACTGTGATCCTCCAGGTCTCAGCCTCCCAAATGCTGGGATTACAAGCGTGTGCCACCACGCCCAGCTACCAATGTATATTTATTTATTTATTTATTTATTTATTTATTTATTTAATTTATTTATCTATTTATTTATTTATTTTTTCTTTTAACAATTTTTTTATTGAACATAAATAGTATACATTTAAACTATATTTGGTGCCCTCTCCCCCCCGCCCCCATTTTCCCTTCCCCCCTCCCACCAATGGTTGTCCAGGTTAACCATGTCTTATTCATAATTTTACACATGTTCAGATGTAGACCCTCATTAATCAAGATCAGCCTTCCTCCTCTCCTATCTTTCCATTCAAACTTTGCTGGTATTTCCCCTCCATTATCAGGAGTCCCACTGGTATCCTTTGTGTTTCCTAGTTTGGGCATATTAGAGGAACAAATCCTTCAGTGAACAACTAATACCAATACTTCATAACATGTTCCGGGAAATGGAAAGAGATGGAACTCTCCCAAATTCCTTCTATGAGGCCAGTGTCACATTAATCCCCAAATAAAGACACCTCAAGAAAGGAAAACTATAGACCAATATCCTTAATGAACATAGATGCAAAAATTCTAAACAAAATACTAGCTATACACATTCAAAACTATATCAAGAGAATAATAGATCATGACCAAGTCGGTTTTATCCCAGAAAAACAAGGCTGGTTCAACATACGCAAATCAATACATGTTATTCACCACATAAATAGAACCAAGAACAAAAACCACATCATCATAGCAATAGATGCTGAAAAAGCATTTGACAAAATCCAACACCCATTTATGTTAAAAACACTGCAAAAAATTGGGATAGAAGGAAAGTACTTCAACACCATTAAGGCAATATACTGTAAACCCAAAGCCAACATTATATTGAATGGGGGAAAACTGAAAGAATTTCCACTAAAGTCAGGAACAAGACAAGGATGCCCACTATCACCACTCCTTTTCAATATAGTCCTTGAGACTCTTGCTGCAGCAATCAGACAAGAGAAGGAAATCAAAGGAATCCACATAGGAAGAGAGGAAGTAAAACTATCCTTATTCGCAGATGACATGATCCTTTATCTGGAAGACCCAAAGAACTCAACCAAAAGACTTCTGGAGCTTATTGACAAATTCAGCAAAGTCGCAGGTTACAAAATCAACCTATAATTTTTTATTGTAGACTTCTTTCACATCGTCAGATTTATTTCTAGGCACTATATTGTTTTTGATGTTACTGTGAATGAAATTGTTTTCTGGACTTCTTTTTCAGTGAATTCATGGTTGGCATACAGGAAAGCTACTGAATATTTTAGATTGATTTTGTATCCTGCTGTTACTGAACTTTTTGGGACATTAGTTCTTGTATAGACACCAACACAATATTGGAAGAATTAAAAACACCTCTTATACCACTAGATCAATCTTCCAGACAAAAGATCAGTAAAGACTCTTCAGACCTAAAGAACACTATAAACTAAATAGATCAAATAGACATATATAGAATATTACAACCAATATCAGCTTTCTTCTCAGCTGCTGATCAAAGTTTTCCAAAATAGATCATATTCTAGGCCACAAAGCAAGTACCAGCAAATTCAAAAATATAATATAATATAATTTCTTATGTATTTTCAGATAATACTAGATAAAACCATAAATCAACAACAGGAAGACCAAAATTAACTACATCAATACATGGAAATTGAATGATACATTTTTTAATGAAGACTGGAGCATATTAAAAATAAGTAGAGAAATAAAAAAATTTCTAGAATTAAATTAAAATAGAGACACAACGTATTAACACCTATGGGAAACTTTGAACAAAATTTTAAGGAAAAATTTATAGCATGAGTGCCCACATAAGGAAAACAGAGAGTTACCAAATAAACAACCTAATTACATATCTCAAGGTCCTTGTAAAACAGGAACAGATTAATACCAAAACCAGCACCAGGCAGGATATAATTAAAAGAGCATAAATCAATGAAATTATAATAATAAAATAACAACAAATATATAAAAGATACCCAGGTGTGGTGACACATGCTTGTAATTCCAGCACTTGGAAGGCTGAAAGAGGAGGATTGCACAGGTTTGAAGCCAGCCTCAGCTATTTAGTGAGGCTCTCAGCAACATATATATATATATATATATATATATATATATATATATATATATATATATATCCTGATAGTGTACTCTAGGGGTAGAAAGCTCCTGGGTTTCATCCCTAGTACCACACACACACACACACACACACACACACACACACACACACAAATATAAATAAATACAAAAGATTAAAAACAAAAAACTTGTTTTTTGTAAAGATAAACAAAATTGATAAGCCTTTAGCCAACCTAATCAAAAGAGAATCAACCCAACTTATTAAAATAAGAAATGGAAAAAAGGAATATCACCACCACAGACTTTGGTGAAATCCAGAGAATCATAAAAAACATTTTGAAAATTTATTCTCAGATGAACTGACAAAGAGAAGAAAGCAACAGATTTCTGCATGCATACAACCTACCTAGGTTTGACCAAGAGAATATAGAAAACTCAAACAAATCAATAAAAAGCAAAGAAATAGAAACATCAATAAAAAGCCTTCAAAGAAAAGTTTAGGTCCAGGTAGATTTCCAGATGAATTCCACAAAATATTTATAGAAAAACTATATTCAATACTTCACAAATTATCCCATAAAATAGAAAGTGATGTAATTCTTTCAAACTCCTTCTAAGAGCCAGTATCACTTCAGTATAAAAATTGAACAAAGATACCCCAAGAAAAGAAAATCATAGATTAATATCCTTGATGAACATAGATTCAAAAATTCTAAACAAAGCTAACAATATGCATTCAAAATCATATTGAAACTAATTGTACATCTTAACCAAGTTGGTTTAATTCCAGGAATATAACTCTGGTTCAGACATATTTCTTATATACAAATTGATACATGTCATCAGTGCATAAATAGGACCAAGGATAAAAACCACATGATCATGTCAGTAGATGCCAAAAATAAAAAGCATTTGATAAAATTCAATACCCATTCATGATAAAATACACTGAAGAAAATCAGGGTAAAAGGAACTTAACTCAACATCATAAAGGAAATTTAAAATAAACTCAAAGTCAATAACATCATATTGAATTGGAAAAAAATGTGAGAATTCTCTTTAAAATCAGAAAGAAAACAAGAATGCCTACTACCACCTTCCCAAATTCTCTGGATATTCTAGATTCTAGCCAGAATGGTAAGATAAGAGAAAAAAAAATCAAAAGAATATAAATAGGAAAAGGAAAACCAAATAGTCTTTATTTGTAAAGGACATTATTCTATACTTAGGAGACCTAAAACATCAACCCAAAAGTTTCTAAAGTTGATTATATATGTTTTAATTATAGTTTAATCCATTTAATCCTTCCATTCCTTCAGACCACCTCCCTGGCTCTACTGAGATTTCTCCTCCATTATCTGGAGTCCCTCTGGTATCCATTTTACTCCCTACCTTTAGCATATTAGAGAAAATATATGACCCTTCATTTTCTGTGATTGGCTAATCTCACTTCATAATGTTCTACAAGTCCTTCCATTTTCTTGAAAATGACATAACTTTCTTCTTCTTTATTGCTGAATAGAATTCCATTGTGTAAATATCCCATAATTTTGTAATATAGTCATCTGTTAATGAACACCTAGGTTGGTTCCATAATTTGGCTATAGCGAGTTGTGCTGCTATGAATATGGGTGCTCATATGTTTTCTAATTTTATTCCAGTTCTTTCCTTACTCCCTCTCTTACAGTCTTTCTTTGTAGCTAAGCGTTGTTCTCTCGTAGTATGCTTTGAATCTTGCTTATTATTTTCAGTTTGTCTATTATAACTGTTTTGTAGTGACCATAATAACCTCATACAAACATTTTTATTATAACAAATTATTATAAAATGATAGTAACTTAATGTGATTGCAAAAATACATACACACCAAAAAATTACCAAAATCCTCTATGCTTTTCCTTTATTCCTCCCCACATTTTTAATTTTTTAAATTCTTTGGTGCATTGTAATCGTACATCATTATTAAGTACAGAATGGTAGAAGCAAACATGTACACACCACACTTCTAGCCCTTTCCCAGTGCCTGCCCCATTTCCTTCCCTCTCCATCCTTCTTGAGTTTGGCTTAGTGATTGGCTTTGATATGTTTGTGATTGTACATCACTTTAGAGTGCTTCTCTCTGCTCTCCTCACATCCCCTTGAATTAGGTTGCCTTCTTTACTCATCTAAGTTTTCTCCTTCTTTGTCTAGAGTCCCTCTATATCTCATTTTCTTCCTAGTTTCCACATATTAGGTAAAACAGTTGAATTTTCACTTTTTGTGACTGAGTAATTTCACTTAGCATAATATTCTTCAGTTCCACCCATTTCCCTCCAAATGGCATAATTTTGTTCTTCTGTATGGCTGAGTAAAATTTTCATTGTGTATGTATCCCATGGTTTTGAAATCCATTCATCTGATGGACATCTTGGATGGTTCCATAGTTTGGTAATTGTGAATTATGACACTATAAACATAGATATGCATGTATACATTTCGCCTTTTTGATGTCCCAGTTTGCATCTTTACACATTATTTGTGACTTAGAATATTAGCATAGTTATTATTTTTGTTGTGCAGTATTTATACTATAGATATGAATTGCTTGTATACTATGTTGATATAATTCCAAACTTGTCTCAATACAGACAAATATAAAACAGTGAGTTTTATCTCTTCTGATGCTTTTTCCTTAGCATTTCTTTTTTCGTTTAAAAAAAATTCTTTTAACATTTCCTATAGGACTGGTCTGGTAGAGATTTATTCTCTCAGATTTTTTTGTGACTAGGAATGTCTTTATCTCTCTTTTACTTTTAAAGTACAGCGTTTTTCTCTACACAGTATTCGTGGTTGGCAGTTTTTCTTTCTTTTTCCTCCAGTACTGAGAAAATTTCATGCCACTATCTCCTGGTCTATAAAGTATTTTATAAAGCACCTGCTGCCAGGCAAATTGGGATAGCCTATATGCTGTTTCTTCTCTCTTGTTGCTTTGAAAATCTTCCTCTTTCTCATTCACTTGTGCCAGCCTGATGATAGCATGTCTTGGGGCAGACACCATTGAGTTAAATCTGACTAGTGACCTTTGCCTTTCTGATACCTGAATATTTTTATTCTTTTCTATATGTTAGGAAAAATACTTTTTTATAAAATTTGGTATAACATTTAAAATTTTTTCTGTACTTATTTCAAATGAATCACATATCCCTATTTTATACCCTTGCATTAAATCATGCTGCTTCTTCAAAACAAGACACATTACAGTGATATTCTTCCATATTTTATCATTATAGGGATGGTAGTTTCAATAGGCCAAGAATCTAAAGAAAAAAACATAGTTCTTAATCTTCTGCCCTCTGCTATCTATATAATCTTATTCATTCACCAATGTTGTATATGATCTTCATTCATCATGAGGCTTTTCTTTGGGTGCATTTTTTTTGTTTTTTGTTTTTTGGTGGTACTGGGGTTCCTGGAAACCCTTCTACTTCTGGGCTACAGTCCTGGACCTATTTTTATATTTTTATTTGGAAACAGGGTCTCTTAAGCAAGTGAGGCTGGCTTTGAACCTGTGCGATCCTCCTGTCTCTGCCTCCCAAGCGTGGGGATTACAAGCATGCGCCACCATGCCCGGCTGGGTGCATTTTCTTACTGTCCTTTCTCCAACCCATACCACTAGCACTTCATAGTATGATATTTGATCATTTGTATGTTCCATAATTATTTATTGTTGTACATGTGCATGCAAATGTAATATAACACATTGTTCTCTGAATGGCTATTTTTGATGGAATAAAAAAAATTGAAAATCCTCACCTCCATACGCATTTATCATAGGAGCTGCTGCTAAAGATTTTAATTCTAGCTTCAGTCTTCCTTAATTTCAACCAATGGCAAGTTAGTAAATATTTAATTCCACATTTAAATGAGAAGTTAGATACAAACTGAAAGATACAGAAAAGGAGAAAGGGAAGAAAGAAGAGTGAGCGTATATATTCTGATCAATTATTTGTAACCTCCAAGGCATAAAAAGAAAATACATAGAAAACATTTATTATGGAAGTAGAAGGGTTATAAATATTGGCATTACCATTATTGTTTTAACATTTTGAATAGATTTTGTCTCAATAGGACATGTAAACTTTAACAACAGGCTTGATAACTCTCAGTGGGGATGATCAGAACACAGTCTCATTGCTAAAATTTTTCCAAACCACCAACTATATAAGGAAAAATAATTACACTCTCAAAAGTCACTAAGACAAAACCAAAGCAGTGAAGATTAAGCAGATATTTCCGTGGAGTCCTATTTAAGGTACCTTCTGCAGTTACAGTCAATTTCCTTTTACATGATGTTTATTCCTTTGTCAGATTTTTATAGTTCTAATACCCAAAGTCCATTGAACATCAACCATTGATACAGTAACATAAAATAGATTTATATATTCAGCTTGTCTAATACTCTATTGGGAAGAGAAATCATTGCTCAAGCTGATAGCCTCCTTTTGTTAGAGATATTCATTTTAAGATGTTGTCTTATAAATACAAGACAGGTTGAGACTTGTATGTTCTAAATGTTTTAAGAGATTTATGTTTGCATTAACTGTCCTTTTAATCAAACTTCAATGTATTGTTAACACTGCCGAGGTTCCAGGAAGAGAAAAACTGCTGGCTGTTTCCAGATTTAAAAGTTTGCTTGTAGAAAGGAAGTCCAAAACTTCTTGAAAAAGGATATTATGGACATATTGCCAGGCTTTTTATTACTTATATGCCTAAATTAAATGGTAGTGTAGATTTTTAAACTTTTTTTCAATACTGGGGTTAAATCAAGTAGTATTTTATCACTGAGCTATATCCACAGCCCTTTCTTTTCTTTTCTGTTTTGTGTGTGTGTGTGTGTGTGTGTGTGTGTGTGTGTGTGTGTGTGTGCGCGCGCGCGTGCTACTGAGAATTGAACCCAGAGGCATTCTACCTCTGAGCTACACCCTAGACCCGTGGTTTTTAATTTCTTATTTGGAAACAGGGTCTCACTAGGTTGCAAAGACCCTTTCTAAGTTAATGAGGCTGGCTTTGAATCTGTATTTCTCCGTTTCAGCCTCCCAAGTACTAGAATTACAAACATGCACTGCTACGCTTGTAATTTTTTTATAGAGTTGCTGAGGCTGGCCTCAAACTTATAATCCTTCTGCCTCAACCTTCTAAGTAGCTGGGATTTTAGGTGTGTGACATGGCACTACATCCAGCAAGAACTTATTTTTTATAGTTATCTCTTATCTTGAATACTTTATGCAAATACTCCAAAGTTGTGTGTCTACAAGTTTATGGTGTTAAAAACATAAATATTTCACTTACTTGGCCTCTATCTGCATAAAGTACCTTTTCATTTGTTGAGGTTCTGTTTCCAAAACACCTAGGCTGGGTGAGGTAGTGGATGCTTGCATTCCCAGCATCCAGGAGGTGGAGACTGTGTCTGTTGCCATGATATTTCTGCCTTGGAGTTGGAAGTTCATGGACTGAACCGCTGATACCATGAACCCAAATAAACCTTTCCTCATCTAAGTTGCTTTTTTCTAGTATTTTGGTCACTGTGATATAAGAGCTAACTAAAACAACTATAAACCTATTTAATATTTTCAAAATCAATATATTCTTCAACTCTATATCATTTATTCTTTTTTTCACCTCCAAATTTCTTGAGTAGCCCAGACATTGTGTCCCAATTTTCTCAGCATCCACGTGCTACTGAACATGGTCCCTCACCGACTACCTGAAATCATTCTTTCTTTTGCCCATGATGAAAAGATAAACTAGAAGCTTCCCATTAATTATTTTAGTTGACCTTGTCAAAATATTGAGTCACTGATAATACTGGAAAAACTTATGTATTTCCTTATATAATATTTTGAAAACATTTTAAACAGTGAAACTTTCTTAAATAAAATGTTATTCTAAATCCAATTATAGATGTAGTATAATTCAACTGAATTGAGGTGGGGCTATATTGTGATAATTATAGTGAATTTGGATGCCAGTTAAGAATAAAATTTATAAAGACTTTAAAAATAGTTTTTGTAATCATAGAATGAGAAAACTGAGTTAGGTCATCAGTGATATTGGTTATCCTCTACTGTTCCTGGACTGGTTGGTAATAAAAATGTGATGCAGCCAAAAGACTGAGTCCATGTTCAAAGCAAAGTAATAGTGGAAGATAAGAAAGCAGTGGGCTGTCACTTTAACCTTGCTAATTACTCAGAAAACAAAAGTTTCTCTTCAAATCTTATATAGTCATCCCTTAAATCCAGACGAATGCACATGGACAACTCTAGAAAGCCCGAGAGAAAACAAACTTGTTACAATTGATCTAGAACAGACACAATTCGTTGCCTGAATGACCTGCCACTGTGAGCAAATTCCAAGTTCTATCAGCAACAAACAGCAGAGGCTAAAAAGTTAGGGAAACATTTGATAGATCTACAGAACCTTTATGCTCCCTCTCGCACTTACCCTCCTCTCTGTGATTTCAGACACTATACAAAAGGAGTTTCTGATGAAGATAAGGATCTATTTTAGTTAAGATCAGTTTTGGCTAGTAGGAGCTCTTGGCCCATTCCTAAGAGTTCATCAGGATAAAGTCATTAAAATTTTCCTGTACTATTCCAATCTCCAGTCCTGCTGAATAGACTGCAAACTGCAACATTCCTCCCAGATAATCAATAATCCTTTCTACACAATGACCCTGATCATCTTCAAACTTTATGAACATTTAAAATATTCAAGTGGCTCCTCTAAAGACTTGCGATCCTTGTTGTTGACCTACTGAAAGTTTCCGAGAAAAAAGTTGAAAAATTGAAAACAGTGTGGTGTTCATTTGAAAATCTAAAGGGTAAACTCCAAGCTACTTATCTGAAAACAAATATTCTCCCAGGCTTGTAGAGTAAAGAAGTATAACTTGACATTGTTTTCTGTAAGAGAAACAAGAAATTGATGACTTTCAAGCCTTCAGTCAATGATTAAAGCTTTTTGATCACAATTAAGTACACTGTCTGAACTGAAGAATTTCATGTAATCTTAATAATTTTGAACTGGTATTTCATGTATTTTATGAGACAAATTATAGATAAATTACAATGTGAAACAATAGGATTCAAATTAAATGAAAAATCCATAATAAAACAAAAACCATTTTAAAAAATAACCTTTCATTATTCTTGTTTATAGTATTATATATTTCTAACTATATTGATATATAATAATAAAAATAATAAATACAATCAAAACTGGCTTAACTTAGCATTCCTTTGGGAACAGTAAGTATTACTTATTGAATGTGTAAATGTAAGTTAGAGAGTTTTAGGTTTTGCAGAAAAAAATGCAAAACAAACTGAGTATGGTGGCACATGCCTATAATCTCAGCAATTTAGGAGCAAAAGAAGGAGGATTGTGTGATTTTCAAGGCCAGTATAGCCAACTTAACAAGTTCCTATCTCAAAATAAAAAATAAGAATTTTTGTGGTTATAGTTCAGAGGTAGAATTTTCCTGGGTTCAATCCATAGTAACACACACACACACACACACACACACACACACGCATGTGCACGTTGTGATATCAGGTCATTCAATCCCTACCTAGTTGGGTGATATTTTCCCACTTTCATTCCTACCTTTCACCCAACCAGAGTGCTGTCCTGATTCTATCGTGGGCCAGGAAGGGCTTATACTAATTTTCATGGAACTCTTCATCCAGTAAAATATTACCAATTATATTTCTCTACTGAGCACTTTGATTTTTTCAATGCCAAATGTATCTATTTGATATTTTCTCATTCTGGAGCCAATACTGTCTTAAGTATATTTTCCTGTTTTCTATATTCTTGATGTTTAGGCATTTGGGAGATTTAAGACTCAGGGAAAATCTTTCCCTGTCAGGGATAGCTAAATCCTAAAGATACAAAATTTGCCCATGAAAACATACCTTCAGTAGGCACACCAGGCCCCAACTACCTCCTCATCTGACTTTCATACATCAATCCAGTATTTCTCTTGCTTTAAATTATTCCAAGGCCAAGGATCAGCCAACTAGACACCAGAATTATTTCAAAGGAGCCAATCTTAAAATTTACTCTATCTTCTCTTTTCTGTGAAAACTCCAACAACGGCTGCTGTCTAATACTCTCTCGATTCTCCTTCCCACCTTCTGACCAGTAATAATTCTTTCCCTTCTCATCTTGATGGGAATGAAGTGACCCCACTATGGTTCCTTCAAGCTTTCCAAGCCTTCTTTAATTTCTTCCTAGAGCTGAACAATTTTTCCTATACCATATTCTTCACATTCTTAGAACACCAAATTTGCATAAAGACATAGATGTTGGTATTTTAACTTATAAGTTCATTTATTACTTCTGATTTTAAAAGAGATTTAAAGAATTTTTGTAGGCCCCTAAAAATATGGTGGGCTCTTGACACTAGGTTTACTTTGCCTAGTGATAAGTTGGCCTTGGGATGAAGGAGTGCTTATCTTCACTGATACTCTCATAAACATATTTGTGAGTAATGACTGGTCCATTCATAATCTATACAGCACTGACTTCTGCAGCAACCCTCCCTGGAGGCCAATCATATTTTTAGGTCTGGCCTAAATACTCAGGATTTTGGTAATGATGCCAGCTTCTCTATTTTTTGCCTTTGCTTTCAACTTATAACCAACCAGAGGGAGCTGAATAGGATCTCCAAACAAGCTAAGATATTGGTCTTCTAGCTAGGATGCCTCCTTGACTCTAGTGCAGCTTTGCCAATGAACTAAATCAGAACATGACTTAAACCATCCCTTTTTCCACTCTAAAGATGTCATTCTGCGATGCCTGCTTTGAGTGTCTGCTACAGTAAAGTAGTGGTAGCTGACAATCTTGCTACAGCAAGCTCTGAATAGGTAGGCTCTGTTTGTTCTCATTGGGTGATCTTTGTTTCTATACACACCCTGGTGTCTAGATGTTTTTTAGTCAGGATGTATTCTTCCCACTACAAATCATGTGTCCAATTCATTTGCTAAGAAAATATTTGGGAGACTTCCAGGAAGATGGCAACGGAGCAAAACGGGGCTTATGAGCCCCGCTAACAACCAACCGATCTCTATTACCACAAAATCAGCGCCTTTCATAGCCAGAAAACACCATCAACAGAGAAACAAAAAATGTAATTTTAAGGGACAGAGAAAAAGAGGGCTGGAAAAACGAGACACCAGAAACCAGACCGCAGTGCTGCAGCTGGAGCCACAGCGTGAAGTGGCGGGAGCCATTTTGCCTTGCAGCACCAGGCTCCAGAGAGGAAGGGAACTCATAACAGAGCTCAGAAACCAGAGAGGAGATACAGACCAACACACTCAACAGCCTACCAAGCTCCAGGGAGGAGCGGTGGACAGTGAGCCGCTGCGGAACAGCCGGGCGGGATTTGGCAGATTTCTCGGCGCAGAGAGCACCTAAAGCTCCCAGGGGCTGGGCTCAGCGCACCCTGCAGGGACCCAGAGTGGAGTTCAAAAACAGAAAATAAATACGCCAGCCTCACGGCCGAGGGCACGGCAGCGGCACCATATTGCTACAGGTGGCAGCAGCAACGAATTCACCGAGATCAGGACAGCTCCATCTGCGTACTCAACAGCGAGTCAAATTGCGGCTCCTAGAGGAGAAATCCCAGTACTGTACTCCCAGGGACTTGACCCAGTGGGGGAGTGGTGGTGGCAGAGATATTACACCATAGGAGAATGCCCAACCTGCCCCCCCCCCATGGTCTAAAAGCAGCCTCGATTGATTCCCTGGGTCTGAGACTCTGTGATACAACCCAGTAGAGGAGTAGTGGGAACTGAGATACCATAGTCTCGAGATCCACAGCACCTTAAGTGAAATTGTAGTGACCCAGGGAAGAACCCAGAGAAGGCACAAACTTCCGAAATCATGGGAAAGAGGAATAACAATGGAGCAATGAATGCCCACAACCCCACAACATCAGAACCTGATAAAACAGAAATGCAGAGATTTATAGAAGATCAAATCAGGAAAATAACTGTAGAAATAATAGAGGTGTTTCGAAAAGAATTCAAAGAGAGCCAAAGAGAGATAAAGGATGCAATTAATGAAGTAAAGGCCTCAATTCAAAGTACAAACAACCGATTAGAACACATGGAGAATAGAATCTCGCTCCTAGAAGATGATCATCCAAAAAATGAACGCATAGTTTCTAATTTAGAAAAAAAAATCCGACAGCAGGAATCTGACATTGAAGAAATATGGGCCCATTTTAAGAGAGCTAACCTAAGAATAATTGGAATAGAGGAGGGAAAAGAAAGTGAAACCAAAGGGATTAACAATCTTTTCAAGGAAATAATAGCAGAAAATTTTCCAAACATAGAGCAAGAGGTCGATACACAGGTCCAGGAAACTTATAGAACTCCCGTAAGAGAGGATCAGAGAAGAGGATCCCCATGCCACATAATTGTCAAAATGACCACTGTGGAAGCCAAGCAGAGAATCTTAAAGGCAACAAAAACAAAGGGCCAAGTGACATTCAGAGGCAAACCAATTAGAATCACTCCAGACTTTCCAAACCAAGTCATGAGAGCCAGAAGGGCTTGGAGTAACACATTCCAAACTCTGAAAGAAAACAACTTCCAGCCAAAAATGTCCTACCCAGCAAAACTTTCTATCAAAGTAGATGGAGAAATAAGAAGCTTCCACGACAAACAGAAACTGAAGGAATTTATGTCTTCAAAACCAGCGCTAGAGAAAATACTCAAAGAGTTTAACTACAAAGAAGAAATAGGTAACACACACCAGAACCAGAGAAACAAGATTTTCCATCCAACAGACAACTAAGATTGGTTATCTGTGGAGATTCATTATTTATGTTAGTGTTTTACCTATCTCTAAATTGTATTGTTTGCCTTTATTGTTGTTAATTTTTAGGATTTCTAGTTGGAATATTAATATACCTTCAGATACAGCATTTGGAAATATTTTATCCCATTCTATCAGTAACTTTTAACTCTGTTTACATTGTCTTTGGATTTACAATATTTTTTTTTATTTTTTAGGGAGTTTATTTACCCTTTTGTTGCCTGTGCCATTGAAATCATATCCAAGAAATCACTGCCAATTTCAGTGTGGTGAGGTTTTATGACCCAGATTTTCTTCTAAAAGTTTATAATATCAAGATTTATACTTAGGTCTTTTATCTATTTTGAGTTAATATTTGTAAATATGTTAGGTAAGGGTCCAATTTTATTATTTTTCATGTAATTATTATTTTTCAATAATATTTAGTTAAAAGATTATTATTTCCTCCACCAAATTTTCATGGAAACCTTGTCAAAAATAACTTGACAATATATGGAAGAATTTATCTCTAGGCTTTTATTTAACTCCAATGGTTTATATATCTGCCTCTGGAACAGTACTACACTGTTTCAGGTATTGTAGCTTTATATGGTTTGAAATCAGAAAATATACATCTTCTAGCTTTGTTCTTCTTTGAGATTGTTTTGGGTATCTAGAGTCCTTATTCCATATCAGGATAGATTTTTTCTGAAAAATAAATAAATAAATGTATGATAGCTTCACCTAAAAAAAAAGAAAAGAAAAAAAATATTCTCTGGTAAGAAAGAAAGCAAAAAGAAATATTGAACTGTTATATTTTAGTCATCAAAAGCTTGGTATCAGACAAATGAAACTGTTTTGTGAGATTATCATCGTTAATATTGGATAAACTGCTATAAAACTAGATGTCAACCACTAAGCCAAGCATGGGAAGGAGGGATGGGGAGGGAACGGGGTGGGGATCAGGTAGGGGCTAACTGGGCGATGTGTGCATGTATGTCTACAAAAGTATTTTCTTTATACCATTATGATGTATGAATACATTGCACTGATAAAAAAAGAAAATATTTGTTATGCTTTGTAAGAACAGAGTCTGAAATGTTGATCTATATAAATATGAAAGTATAAGATTTATAAACTTCTTTGCTCCTCTCCCAAATAAAATGCTTATATTAAATTAGAAACTCTTCAATCTCATTTTAAAGATTTATTTATGCAAAATAAATATAAATAAAAATTGAATAAAGTTATGTGTAGAACAGCAGCTTCTGCACTAGTTTCATTGGGACTGTTAGAAATTTTTATGTTCAGACTCCTCCTCTGACCTCCTCCAGAACTTGAGGCACTCTGAAATATACAAAACATTGCTTTTTTTTTTTTTTTTTGGTGCTGAGGATTAAACCCAGGGGCATTCTATGTATAATCTACATTCTTGGCCCCATTTTTAAAATTTTTTATTGGGATAGATGGTCTTGTTAATTTAATGAAAGCCTTGGTAAGTTATTAAAGCTGGCCTCAAATCTTTGATTCTCCTGTCTCAGCTTCTCAAGTATTGGTATTACAAGCTTGTACCACTACCCCCCAGAGGAAAACATGGCTTAAAGACAAGCTATTCTGGACAAGTCCTTGAAATGCTTTCAGCCCAGCCAGGCATTGTGTACACGCCAGGCCCTTGAACACTTCTTTACTCCAGTATATCAAGCTAGTTCCTCGAATTTTTCTTTACCCTACTTCTAGGGTGACCTCCATTTCTCTCATTTCTTCTCAGTCATGATAGATAACCCCAGCTCCACTGCTGGAAAGACATTAGTGTCAGAAAAGTAAGATCACTCTAGTATATTTACCTTTAGTCTTGTTAAAATTATACCTTTTTTATCTACAGGACAATTTCATCCAGAAAAGCTACAAAAGAAAAAAAAATGCCCTAAGCTGCTCTCTTTATTTTTTATTTTTTATTATTATTTATTTATTTATTCATTCATTTATTTTTGTTGTCTTGCTTGTACTAAGATAAATTTAAGGTTGCTTTTGAAGTTTGTCATTCCAGTCAGTCCTAATAAAATATAAATTTGAGAAAGAAAGCTGTAACTCTTTACTCTCTAGGGCACTATAGAGCATGGATAGATAATTTTTTTGGTACTGGGTATTGAATCCAGGGCCATTCTACCTCCAATCTATACCTCCCAGCCCTATTTTTTTTTATTCTTTATTTTGAAACAGTGTCTCACTGAGTTGTAAAGGGCCTCACTATGGATATATTATTTTGTTTCTTATTTTGTTAAATTTTATAATTTTGTAGTGTAAAGTCAAGAAAAAAATAGAGGCAGAAAGGAATCAGTATGTAGAAATGAGAGATAGATGTAAAGAAGATGCATGAGTGTGAGATGTTTTGGTAAGGAAGAATAAAAAGAAAATAATACTTTAGGGATAAGAAAGACTTTTTATGATAAAGTGAAGCTTATCCTACTTTTGTCTCCAATGGGAAAGGAAAGATGTGGCTAAAACCATAAGATCAAAAGCAAGTCATAGCAGGGCGTGGTGGTGCATGCTTGTAATCCCCGCACTTGGGAGGCAGAAACAGGAGGATCACGCAGGTTTGAAGCCAGCCTCAGCTACTTAGTGAGGCTCTCAGCAACTTAGTGAGACCCTGTTTCCACATAAAATATAAAATAGGTCTTGGAGTGTAGCCCAGAAGTAGAGGGGTTTCCAGGAACCCCAGTATCACACACACAAAAAAAGCAAGTTGTAGAAATTTAAGGTTTGAGTATTTTGCATAATGTTTGTGGATGATGAAGCATATGAAAAGACTACTGCATGTGTGATAAATATGGTTATTTTTAAAATTAGTTAAAAGTTTTATAATGTCATATTAACTTCTACTCTATTACGTCTTTTGGGATCTCTAGTGGCCATTCTATTTATGCTTATATTGGCCTATTTTTACTAATTAATATGGTCAAGTTTTTCTCCAACAGGATTAAAGCAATCAAGATCCTGATGGAATTTGAGATGGAACAAAAATGAACATATACTAAAGCCCTCTAGATTGTGGCAGCTCTTCTGAACATTCATCAATTTTACCTTTCTCCCAAGACAATTTTTTTACATATACTCCCAAGGCCAGTGCCCCTCACAATTTTTTTCATATGAAGAAAAGAGTTAGATTGATCTTTATGCTCCTATTTCGTTGCCTATGGGTATTTGCCAGTTAATAAAAGGAAAGGATCTTTTAAAGCCCACTCATAGGTAGGCAGGCTGCGTTGCCAAGTGTTGCTGTGGGGCAGGAAGGCACTTACCATAGCAACAAAGATAAGAGAAATGGAGACACTGAACCTAGAAGGTCATAGAAGGAAAGTTAAGAAAAAATAACACCATGTATCCCTCATGCAGTTTCTGACTAAGCTAACCCCTGATTTATGATATTCTGTTTGGTGAGGTCAGACTGAACTGGCCTATTTTTGTAAAGATAAGGAAGCATGGACTAAATATAAGAACCAGAATCTGGGGCTGGCAGGGAAGGAGCAGTGTCTTTCTTTCTGGGCACTCTGCCACCTTCCTCTCAAGTATGGTGGCTTCTTTAAACGTTCCCTTGGTAAATAAATCTCTTAACTATGTAACTTAGTTTACCATAATACTCTGAACTTAAACAGAACACCTTGAGTTCTAGACCAAACACAGCTTATATTTGAGTTGATTTATCTGAGACATGCATTAATAAAAGCAAATATATGTTCATGAAGACACCTTAAAAGCACAAAACACTTTAATAACGGTATAAAATATTATTTTATTATTCTCATTTCATTAATCTTGGTATGATGATGAAACTTCAAGGTGGCTCCTATGTTCGATCTATTTATCTATCTATCTATCATCTATCTATCTATCTATCTATCTATCATCTTTCCTTCTTTTTTGTTACTGTGGATTGAACTTAGGGGCATTATTTCTACTTCTAAGCTTCCCCCTATAATATTTAATTATTATTATTTTGAAATAGGGTTGCATTAAGTTCCTAAGGTTGTGGAAGTTTATGAGGATCTGGAAGCTGCAGTCATCCTGTCTCAGCCTCCCAAGTTGTGACTTGCTTTTAACAATAAAATATCAAAGGTCATGTATTATAGTGTGTATGATTATTGCATTCTATAAGATTCTACCTTGAAGGAAGACATTTTAGAGCAATTCCCTTTCATTGGATTTGAAGAAACAAATAGTCTTGTTGGAGAAACCAATATAGTAAAAAAACTATAGGAGCCTACATAAACTGAGAATTGTCTCAAGCAAGAAATTAAGCCTTTATTCTTGTAGTTCCAAGGAAATTCATTTTTCCAAGAGTCCAAATCAGTTCCAAAAAAAAAAAAAACCTTTCCTACTTGAAGTTCTAATGACATTATAGTCCCAAGAAGAACCCAGAATGCAGCCCAGTGAGACCCATAAGTAGAAGAAAGAGTTAAGATGTGTCCAGATGCCTGACATTAAGAAATTGGGAGATAATAAATGTGGTGTTTTAAGTTTTGTAGTATGTGAAAATTCATCATATATCAATAAAAACTGATAAATCAGGTTAAAAATAAAATATGATGGGGATCACTTTATTATGTGTTTATTTAATTTTAAGATAATTTCATATACATATATTACTATGGCTATAGAGCACAATAATTTGTTTATTATAATTTTCATTACAAAAATCAATAGTTTATAACTAATGGAATATAAGCCTTACATGTCTTATTATTATATGTCTTATTATTATATATGCCTTATTTTAAGGCATACAACTTTCACAGGAAAGATTTAAGAAAATATTGCTTAAATGAACATATATTTTACACCTTCTTAATCAAGAAACTTATTAAATAGTAACCAAACCAAGCATAAGTCCAAAGAAAGCTAAAGAAGGAGAAAATGTCAATACTAGGTAAAAAGCTTCCAGTGAAAATTTTAATATTTGCATGCAAAAATTGTATTGGAGTGAGTGGCAAGCTAACTAATGTAAGAGGATGAAGAAAGTTCACATCTGTGTGTGAAATCTCAGAAAAACTTAAAAACCTAGCACAGCAATAACCATGAGAGGATTAAAAACAGGATATTCTTATCCTCACAAGGAGTCCTCCTATGGCCTCATTTCAATCCAGATCCTCTCAGATATTAGCAGAAAATGTAGTTTTCTTTATAGAAATGTGCCAGTTTTCCCATTTCTGTTCCTAAACAGGACAGAGCAGATGACTCTCTGAGAAAGCTAGGAAACGCATAACAAGAGAGTTTAGAGATTTGCTAATAAAAGAATCCTTTCAGACATTTTTTCTGAGTTCATCAGTCAAGCAGTCCTCTTTTCAACTTCATATATTTAGAGTTTCCATGCAGGTTTACAGTATCTCAAGTTTAAATTTAGACTTGCTAGTAGTTTGTTTCCAGTGATAGTAGACTACCTACTTTTTAAACAAATTCCTCGGTAAGCATAACTATAAAATTAGGCAACATGTTTAAAAATTCTCTTTGAAAGCATCAGAAGGCCACTTACATTATGAAAGGTTATGGGACGACAGTCCAGTCCAAAAATGTCTTCAGGATTCGGGCTTTTTTCCTAATGGCTGGTTATTTTTTCTTTAAAGGGCCAGAAAGTAAATGATTTTTGGCTTTGTGGACCATGTTTTCACCTACATCCCTAATCAACTGTGCCATTATAGCATTATAAACAGCCATAGGTAACATGTAAATGAACAGACATACCTATGTTTTGATCAAATGTGTGTGTGTGTGTGTGTGTGTGTGTGTTATTAAGGATGGAACCCAGGGGCCTTCTACCTCTGGGATACACTTCCAGACCTATTTTTTATTTAAAAAGAGAGTTGCTAATTTTCTGAGAACCTCACTATGGTGCTGAGACTGGCTTTGAACCTGTAATCCTTCTGTCTCAGCCTCCAAGTACTGGAAATACAAGCATGCCTGGCTTAAATTTTATTTAGAAAAATTATATTTGACTAATGGGCTACAGTTTGTTAACTCTAATTATAAAGATATTTAAGAATTATGAAAGAAGGGGCCGAGAAGATAGGAAGAGTTCTAATTAAAGTCAGAGTGCTAGGAAAGGACTAGAGTTCAAATGCAAAGCCAAAATTTTTAAGGCTTTGAGTTATGATGCTGAGAGCTATACCTTAGAAATAAGTGTAAACTAGAAATAAACTATTTGAGTAGACCAAATTATACCTTCAAATTGTCACTATCCTTGGTTAGATTAAGTTTGCCTGTCATTGCTATTATTAGTAGCCCAGCCTTCTTGAAGGATGTGTGTGTCCTAAAAATGAAATAATATATATATATTGATAGCCTTGGAATAATGCTGTATTTTAAATATATAAAGTATCCTGAGTAACTCTTCTACATTGTTGTTGGGATCGCAAATTGGAGCAGCCACTATGGAGATCAGTGTAGAGATTCCTCAGAATATTGAGAATGCATCCACTATATGATCTAGCTATACCACTCCTGGGTATCTTTCCAAAGAAACTGATATCATAAAACAGTAATATGTGCATATTTATGTTTATGGCAGCACAATTCACAATAGCCAAATTATGGAATCAACCTAGGTGTTAATGAATAGTAGAATGGATTAAAAAAACATGACATATACACACAATAAAATTCCACTCAGTAATCAAGAAGAACAAAATAATATTATTGGCAAGAAAATGGATTCTCAGGGAAAACATGATCCTAAATGAGATTAGCCAGTAACAGCAAGTGAAGAGTTATATGTGTGGTCTAACATGTGGAATCTAGGGAGTGACCAGGATACCAAAGGGACTTCAGATAATGGAGGAGAAACTTCAGTGGAGGCAGAAAGGTGGTCTAGAAAAGGGATGAAAATGGAGGTCAATGAATGAATCGGTTTTATGCATATTATATACATATGTGATAATACCAGTATCAATCTCAATACTCTATATGGAGGAGGAGTGTGGATGGAGCTGGAGGAAAGCCTAACAAGTGCTGTGTGCATGTATGTCACTATCACTGTGATTTCCACTACGATATTAAATTATAATGCACCAATAAAAATAAATGAATAAATAAAATGTCCTGAATTATAGGAAGCTATACAATCAAATGATTTAAAACCAATAATAGAAAGCGAGCTACAGAAAAAGTAAAATCCTGGTTTTAAAATAACAGATTGAGAACTGGAAGTTATTGAAAAGAAATAACTGAAAAATAAAATAACTTTTTCTGAGAATTTAAATAATAAATTTAGTGAGAGTAGACATAGCTAAAGAAATGAATGAAAGAGAAACACATGAAAGTCAGTAAACAAAAGCACATATGAGGCATATGGTACAATAAATTATTCAAACCACAGGTAATTGTTGTCTCAAAAGAAAAATAGAGGCAAGTAAATAGCAACTGTCAAATTGAAGAGATAATGGCAAAAACGTTCCAAAAATGGTTAAATGACATCAAGCTACAAATTTAACTTTACCATAAATCCAATTAGTTTTAAGGCAAAAAAAAAATCCCAAACTAAACCAAAGCATCCTCCCCCCCAAAAAATCCAACTAAACAAAACAAAATCCTAGAGCTATCATAGAAAAATTATAAAACTTCAATAATAAGAAGAGTTAAAGAAGGGACAATATTTATTTCAAAAGGAGTAGCAATACTTATAATAAATATTTCTCTATGGAGAAAATGTGGATTTGAAGACTGTAGAACAATGTTTTCAAAGTGGTAAAAATAAATCATCCCTGCCAGGTGTGGTGGCCCACGCTTGTAATTCCATGCTTGGGAGGCGGAGACAGGAGGATAGCACAGGTTTGAAGACAGCCTTGCTGGCGTAAGAGACCCTGTTTCCAAATAAAATGTAAAATAGGTCTGGGAGTGTAGCCTGGAGGTAGAAGTGTTCTATCCCCAGTACCACCAAAAAAAAAAAAAAAAAGAAAGAAAATCATCCCTAACCTAAAATGTCACATAAAGTAATATGTAGTTTTTAACAAAAGGATCATGATACTTTATAGGCAAAATCTAATTTGTCTGTTTTTGTAAATGAAGCCTTTTATGTTTTAAGAAATAAAGTCATGTTTATTCATTTACCTATTATATATAAATGCTTTTTAAAACTGTGCTGGATAATTAAATAGTTGGGATATTGTGGTCCCAAAGCCAAAAAAATTACCATCTGTCTCTGTATAAAAAAATGGCCTTTCTCCAAAAGTAAAAATCAAGTGATACATTATTAGGATAAACAGAAGATGAAAGAATTCTTTACCAACAAGTGTATTTAAAATAAAAATTTTGGAAAAAAACTAGGAAGAGAAAAAACAAACAAATTGGTAATAATAAATCAATATTGGTGGTATAACATCATAATATTTTGTTGGTTTACAATGTGTTTAAAATTGAGCCAAGGTAATCAGGCCTGGCAGTGTACACTTGTAGTCTCAGCACTCCGGAGGCTGAGATAGAAGGATGGTAGGTTCCAATCCAGCTTCAGCAATTTAGTGTGGCTCTCAGCAACTTATCAAGACTTTGTGTTTTAAAAGAAAAAGTAATTATGGCTGGGGGTTTAGGCTGGATATAGAATATCCCTGGCTTCAATTCGCAGTACAAAAAAAAAAAAAGAATTAAGCAAAAGTGTATGATTCAAGATGAGAATATTTGGGACTAATTAACAACTCTGTATTATTTGGTAAGTATTATTAAAATAACTAACTTATATCAGACTTGATACACTGAAATCTATTTAAAAAAATCTCAAACAAGCACCAAAATAATAGTTTAAAAATAACTAATAAATTGGAGTTTTAATTTTTTGGTGCATTGTAATCATGCATTGTGAGGATGTTCAGAGTGATAGAAGGATTAAAAGCACAAAGCACTTGTTTAGCTAGCCCTCTCCCAATTTTCACCCCACTTCATCTCCCTCCCACATTTCTCCATATAACCCTATGATTGGCATTGATAAGTTTGTGTATCTATATCATGTCCATTGAAGTGCTTCCCTTTTCATTCTTCCTCCAATTTCCCACCCCCCTGTTAGATTCCTCTCCTTCACTCCACCAGGGTTTCTCCTCCTTTGTCAGGAGTCTCTCCTGTGTCTCAATTTCTTCCTAGCTTCCACATATGAAGGAGAACATCCACCCCTTCACTTTTTTGATTGACTAATCTCAACATTCAATATGACCCAGCTATACCACTCCTAGATATCTACCTAAATGAATTAAAACCAGACTACCAAATAATGCATGCATATCTATGTTATAGCTGTTCAATTCATAATTGCCAAACTATGGAACTAGCCAAGTTGTTCATCAGTAGATGAATGGACTCCAAAATTACAGAATATACACACAGTGTAATTCCGCTAATCCATAAAGAAATAAATTGTAAAAGATAGGATGAAATAAAACCCTAACCCAAGAGAGAGTGAAGAAAAGGCAGGAACAAAGGATGATAAATGTCAATAAAATAAGAAGTCAACAATAAGATGGAAGCCTTAATCCTAAGTGTAAAACTAAATACATTATACTGTATGTATGAGAATGAGTACCCAAATTCAAAGTCTCAACATCAAGTCAGGTATAGGGGCACACACTTACAATTCCAGTACTTGGGAGGAGGCTGAGACAGGAGGATGGTAGGTTCAAGAACAGCCTCAGAAAAAAATGAGACTCTCATTAGCCTAGAAACCTAGTTAGGCCCTGTTTCTAAATAAGAAATAAAACTGAGCTGGATTTTTTTTTTCTGGTGGTACTGGGGTTCCTGGAAGCCCTTCTACCTCTGGGCTATACTCCCAGACCTATTTTTATATTTTTATTTAGAAACAGGGTCTCCTAAGCCAGCGCGCGCGGCTGGCTTCGAACCTGCGCGATCCTCCTGTCTCCGCCTCCCAAGCGCGGGGATTACAAGCGTGCGCCACCACGCCCGGCAAAACTGAGCTGGATTTGTAGCTCTGGGTTTAATTCCCAGATGACCAGTAACACACACACACACACACACACACACACACACACACACACCCCACATACACAGTCTCAGTGTCTAGTGAGATTAAAAAATTAGAAGACTTAACTGACACTTAAGAGTCACACTTCAAATATAAGTATACAGAAAAATTGAAAGTAGCACACATACAAAACAAATTACACTATATCTTACTATAATTCTCTGATTTCAGCCTATTTTGGAAAGATACCCAGGAGTGATATAGCCGGATCATATGGTGGATCCATTACTATGCATACCCATGTTTATAGCAGCACAATTAGTAATAGCCAGAATATGGAACCAATCTAGGTCTCCATCAACAGATGAATGGATTGCAAAATTATGGGAAATATAGACAATGGAATTCTACTCCACAATAAAGAACAAAATCATATCATTTGCAAGAAGATGGAAAGACCTGGAGAACATTATATTAAGTGAGATCAGCCAAGCACAGAAAGAGAAGGGACAAATGTTTTCTCTAATATTTCCAAATTAGGGACTATTAGGAATACCAGAAGGACTCCAGATAATGGAGGAAACACCTCAGCAAAGCTAGAGAAGAAGGGTAGGAGACATGGCTGAGGTTGATTAATGGAGGAGCTACATCCAAATATGTATAAAAGTATGAATTAGCATTATTAGCCTGAACTCTCATTGTTGAGAGGGGGAAAGGGAAAGTGTAGGGGGGAGAGGGCACCAAGCATATTCTGAATGTATGCCAATTTTAATATGATCCACATAAAAACAAAATTAAAAAATAAAAATAAAAAATACACCATATCAGCACTACCACAAATAAATCAGCATCTATATTTATATTAGAAAAAGAAAACTCAAAGACAAAACTTTTGAAGTACAGAAAGATGTTAGGTAATCATAAATGGTTTATTTTACCAGAAAAAATACCACTAAAAAGCATACAAAGGTTAAAAAAAGAAATTGGAAATTTTAAACCATCTTAGTCCATGAAAGTAAATAAACTGGGTGTGATGGTACACACCTATATTCCCAGTACTTGGAAGGCTAAGACAGGAAGATAATGGGTTCTTTGCCAACTTCACCAATATAGTGAAGCCCTTTGCAACTCAGTAATACCCTGTTTCAAAATAACGAACAAAATATGGTTGGTGATGTAGCTCAGAGGCAAATGCCCCTGAGTTGGATCCTCAGTACCACAAAGAAAATAAAATTAGATAAAATAATTTCTAAGGATATATGTTTAAAAATATTACTAATAAACTTGGCCCAATAGACATACAGAGAATATTGTTTACTGTGACAGCAAAATACATGTTTACCACAAGAATCTAAGAAACATTTTTAAAATCTGACCATACTGTGGGTCATATTTAATGTACTTACAAATTTGACAGTTTAAATTATATATTCTTTGAATATAGTATATTTGAGGTAAACATTAATAACCACAACATAACTAATAAAACTTCACAGCCAGGCATGGTGGCCCAGGCCTGTAATACCAGTTCTTAGGATGTTGAGACAGGAGAATTGTAGGTTCACAGCCAACCTCAGCAACTTAGTAAGACTGTGTTTCAAAAAAAAAAAAAAAATAGGGCTAGAGATATAGCTTAGAGATAGACTGCCCCTGGGTTCAATTATCAGTACCACACATACAAAAACAAACCAAAACAACAAGCTTAGAATTAATAAATTTATTTCTATGTAATTTGTGAGCAAATGAAAACATAACAAATGTTTATAAATTATTTGACTGAATTATAAGAAAAATTTTATACATTAAGACTGTAAGATGCAATAAATCCAAGCTTCAAGAAAATTTTAACATATATGCATATATTGATAAAAAAGTCCTGAAGACCAATGACCTAATTTTTCATCTCAGAAGTTAGAAAATCAAAACTGATAAAATGTAGAAGATAGAAGACAATAGAAATAGGAGCAGATAGTGACATAGGAAACAACATAATAAAGTAAACTAGAAATCAATAATTGGGAAAATAGCTTAAACTCTAGTGATGGAAGAAAATGAGAAAAAAATCAGTACTAATGAAAAAGGTGATAGGCTAATAGGTTTGTACACATTAAAATGATAAAAATGTGATAAATAAATTAACAAATTTAGAAGTAAAAAATCCCAAGGAATACATACAACGTGCCAAATCTGAAATTTTAAGAAATAAAAGTTTTTGTATAATCTGGGCATTAAAAGAATTGAATCTATAAGTTAAAGCCTTATAATAAAATGGCTTCACTATTAGCATCACATTTATACAAACTTCCAGAGAACTGAAAAGGGAGACATAATTTCTAGCTGGTTTTAATCTGGTAAAAATAAAATACAAAACTTGAAAAAGTAATTTACAAAAAAAATCAAATGGCCAAAAATATATAAAAAAAATTTAATGACCAAGGAAATGTAAAGCAAAGCCACACTATAAAAATATGATCAATGCCAAATTCATTGAAGGTATGGAGAGTTTCCAGTTCTCCTAAAAAGCTTGTGAAAAGCACATTTTGGAAAACTTTTAGGCATTACAGATTGAGGTTAAACATTTACATAACCAGTTATCCATTAATTCTGTTTTGCATAGATAGCCACAGGCACACTTAGTATAAAAATGTTCATAGTTGCATTATTTATAATAACTCCAAATTAGAAGCCACATATTTATTAGCAGAAGAATAGAACACTATTGCAATTAAATAAATTATGGTCATATTATAATATGAAAAAATGCCACAACTTGAAGGAAAGTAGCTGGACATAAAATAATGTACACTGCATGATTTCATTATACAGTTTTCTAAAAAGAGTATTCAAGAGTGTTAGAAGACTGAAAAGTAGTTACTTCTAGAAAGTCAGAAAAGTTATGGTGAGTGGAATTCTGATAATCTTGTTTTTTTAATCTTTATATGGGTTGCATTTAATTGTTCTATCATTAACAATTCATTGTTATATACTTATGATTTGTGAACTTTCTCTCTGATGATAGGCTTCAGTAAACTCTAAAACATTAAACAGTAGCTGAGAACATTGATTACCAGATATTATAATAAACTTCTATATTATAGACTTAGATAAAATAAATTGATCTAATAAAGGAAACATAACAGAGACAATGAAGTGAGCAGAAGAAAATGTCAACAAAACTCATCTCTTGGGAGCTAAGATAGCATTGTGCACTCACAAAATCAAAAGATTATAAAAAGTAAACACTCAGGAATTGATCATTTATTTTACAATTTTAACATTTCTATAAAGTAATTTTCTAAACAAATAAATGTGGAAAATATGTAGGAGAAAATACTTAAACATTAGAATGAACAAGAAAAAGCTAAAGACAATAAGAAAGAAAAGACAATTTAATTTTTCCCTATGGTACCTAATGTGTAATTTGGAATCATTGTATTTTGAGGGGCTATGTTTTTTTTTTTTTCATTTCTATAAAACAGCAGAGGTAATATATAGAAAGCCTTATTAATTTTAATCAGCTCAATAGTCACTTTGGGAATTTGGGAACATTTTCACTAATCAGTACTCTCTCATGAACCCTATGGCTTATGCATACTTCAGAATTTCCAAACTTTTCCAAAATTAAGCATTCAATTTTAAACTTTACTCTGGTGTATTTTATGTTCAGAAATTTATAACTACCTTGAAATGTTATATCTACTTAATAATAGGTGGCAAAGCCTATTCTAATTCATATATAATTTTTAAAAAGCTGATTACTTATTTTTTTAAATACCTAAAGTAACGAGCTCTTATGCTAGGAATGAGAGCGTCCAAACCATATACAAATTATTTAATAAAGACCTTGTAAATCTAGGTTACTTTTTTATGAAATAAGGCATCCTGACTTACAACATCATTGAAAATATTAAATGATTTAGCACCATGCCTGTCAGCTGGCAAGTGTTAGCTACTGTTAATAATATTAGTCATTACTTCACAAAGAATTGAGCTGATATAATTCTATGCCAAAGCAGAAACATTTTAAAGGTTATCCCACATAGGCCTTTTCTTTGTGACTACTCAGTTTCCATTTCTTGTTGTGTCTTTTTTTCAATAATTAGATTCAGCCAGGTGTGATGGCACCCACTTGTAATCCTAGTACTTGGCCAGCTGAGACAGGAGGATCAGAGGTTTAAGAATAATCTCAACAAAGTAGTGAGATTCTCATCAACCTAGGGAGACTCGGTTTCAAAATAAAAGTAAGGGACTTTCAGGAAAATGGTGACCAAGGGAAGCAGCATATAACAGTCCTGCTTACATTCAATTTCCATTGCTGTGAAAACAATGTCTTGACAATAGAAAGAAACCAGGATTAAATTGAACAGAGCACTGAGAATTGAAAGGTGGCAAAAACAAGGATAGAAGGCAGAAGAGAGAGCAGAAAAGTACCCAGCCCACTTTCAATTACTGTAGCCATGGGCATCAAGGCAGTGACATCTTGTCTCACCACACAGGGACTGCTAGGGACACCCAACAAAAAGCCAGTGACTTGAAACAAGGTAAGTGGCTGCAGCTCATCAGAATTGTAAGCAGTCAGCACTTCCTGCTTAGACCAGACCTGCACCACTGGTGGTCAAGTTCATTGTTTTCTCCAGAGACCCAGAGCAGCACTCAAAAATAGCAGATTCAAGGATGGTGACTTTGAGTGTGACAGCAGGATTCTAGTATGTTGAGATCTATAACTCCACCACTAAAAAGACTGCTTCTCCATAAGAAAAGAAAAGCAGTAAAAAGTCAACAACAACATAAAAAATGAAAGTTGAAAAGTGGTAGAACCAGAACCAGAATAAAGAGCAGAGACCTAAAAAGTGCTCTGTGGATACACCTGGGAAGCAGAGATGGGAGACCAGTGGCAGCCCCACCTGGGACAAGCTGTACTGAAGAAGCTGGCAGCTGCCCCACTGCGGATTTCAGAGATATTCAGAAAGAAACTGGATTGCTGTAAAGGTGACAATGACAGACCATCAGCAAAAATAGTCGGCATTCTACCCTACATGGCAGGCAGGTATCCAACAGAATAGAAAATTCAGCCAGGCATCTCAGTGGCAGCTGAACTCATCTCTTACAGCAGTGATCTGGAGCAGTATCCATCAGTATAAGTTAGCAAATTGTTCCTGCAGATAAAGTTGGATGTGTGTGGGCACAGGGGCTTACAGTTGTGAGAGGCCTGAGACAATGGAGGATTACTATCAAACACAGCAGAAACTTGAATTAGTAAATTAGCCCATAGAGACAGGGGGAACTAAAGTTCATGCTCTGTAGATCCAAGGTAGGGACTATGGGAAATACTGTGATATGCTGACTAGTGGTGCCAGGGAGAAATAGTTCAAGCTATAGAGATGCAGGTTCCAAAAGCAGTGAACTTGAACCTGGTTGTGTCTGCAAGCAACATAAAACCAGCACCTGAGGCCAGCAAGGGTCTCTTGGAGGAGTCCACTAAATAAGGAGTCATGTCCCTGGAACCAAATACCTGAGCCACTGGCTTGGAACCAAGCACTCTTTCCCTGTCAGACCTTGGGCCTTGGGTGGAGTGTGACAAAGGCACCATATCATCCAGACTGCACCAAGAGGCCAGGGCACCACTTGATTACAGTCAAAATCTGTGAACTAAATACTCTAACCAGCAGCAGATTTTCTATTTGGCATGCACATAAGCTAGTGACTAAAAGTACCTCATGTGACCATAAGAAGCAGATCTAGAGTGATGTCCACAGTGCCATCAGAGCTCAGCAGACCAGATCAAAAATTTGGAACATAGCAATTGCTGGCTTTGCTGAGCTTAAGTCCACTGGCAACAGAGGCTGGAGGTCAGCACTCTGTGGTATCAGGGGACCATAATCAACAGAGCAGAAGTGGACTCTGGAGTGCATGAAGTCCAACCAGCAGGTTGCAGCCTGTACAAAGTATCATAGTCTCTGGCTCTGTGGAGTTTGGGCCAGAACAGCACAGTGATATACAGCTAATCAGAGACTATTGCTTACAAGCACTAAGAACTATATCTAGTTAAAGAGACTCTGGGAGGAAAACTCAAAAATTTGAGTATTTGAATCAAATTGGTAGGGGTAAATATTTACCCCAAGCATAGATCTTATTGTTAAGGATAGCAAATAAACACAAGACACACACACAAAGAGGAAGAAGATGACAAAACATCAGCAACACAAAGCTGAAAACTGAAAATATGAGAAAGAAAAACAATGAGGAAACAATACATTTCTACAACTCAACAACAAGGGAGATCACTAAAACTGATCTAAGAGAAATGCAAGAAGGAGAATTTTGAATCCTGATCTTCAATATGATAAAAGGCCTCACATTAAGTATACAGAAAATTAAAAAGAAATTGAGATCTTAAGAAAGAATCAGAAAGCCAGACATGGTGGTGCACCCTTGTAATCCCCGTCCTTGGGAGGCGGAGACAGGAGGATCATGCAGATTTGAAGCCAGCCTCGCCAGCTTAAGAGACCCTGTTTCCAAATAAAAATATTAAAAATAGGTGTCTGGGAGTGTAGCCCAGAGGTAGAAGAGTTTTCAGGAACCCCAGTACCACCATAAATAAATAAATAAATAAATAAATAAATAAATAAATAAAATCAGAAATCAGAAAGAGGCCTTGAAGGAAATGAAGGAGTCAACAAATGAACACAACAACAGCAAACTATTCTGGAAGTTTAGAAGAATCGTAAAGCAGAATATCACTTTTAGAAGATAGTTCATTCAAAAGCACAGTTAACCTTAAACAGAAGACATTACAAAAACAGAACCTATACATCCAACAATTATGGAACAATACAAATCTCCCTAACTTACAGATTAAATGTATTGAAGAAGGGATACCAAAGGTATTCATAATCTTTTTATAGAAATAATTTCAGAGAATTATCCAAACATGGAAAAAAACTTGGACATTCACATAAGGAGACATACTGAAAACTGTTTAGACAAGATCAAAGAAGGACCTCCCCACAACGTGGAAGAATAAAAATTACTAACATAAAGGCCAAGGAAAGAATCTTAAAGCAGTGAGAACAAAAGAATGGATGAAATTCATAGGCAAAACAATAAAAGTCACTCCAGACTTCACAACCCAAGTCATGTATGCCAAGAGGAACTCGTATGAAGTACTACAAATGCTTGCAGAAAACAACTTCTAAACAAGACTGATATATCCAGTAAAGATAGTATTTAAAATTGAATAATAAAAAAGTTCCAAGATAAACAGAATCTTAAATAATGTATGACCAGCAAGCCAGCAACTAGGGAAAATACTTAAATAAATCATAAAAAGGAAACAAATCCAGAACCATAGAAGAGGCAATCTATATCAGGTAGGCAACTAAAGAAAGAAGAAATAACAGTACATCAAACAAGATAGAGAACACAAAATGAGAGGAAGTAAAAATCATATTTCAATAATAACACTGAATGTCAAAGGCTTAACTCTCCAATTAAAAGATGCAGCCTGGCAATGTGGATTAAAAAATATAATCCAACTATATGTTGCTTGCAAGAAACTCACCTAATAGCCAAAGATATACCCAAGATAAAGGTGAAAGGATGGGAAAAGATATACCAATGGAGACAAAAAATAAGCGGGATAGCAACAGTGATATCTAATAAAACAGACTTTAAGCTAAAACATATCAGAAGAAAAAAGCAGGACACTTCTAATTAACAAAAGAGACAATCCATCAAGAAGATATAGTGATAGTAAACATGTATGCCCCAAATGAGGGTGCATTCATTTTTGTAAAACAAAGTCTTAGGGACATTGGGCTCAAATAGAACAAAATACATTAATATTGGAATACTTTAACACACCATTCACACCACTAGATTGATCTTTAAAAGTTGAATAAACACTCTTCAAACCTAAAGAACACTATAAACAAAATTGAACTAATAGACATACACAGAATATTTCAACCAGCAATATCTGAATACATATTCTTCTTATCTGTTCATGGAATCTTCTCCAAAATAGAAAACATTCTAAGCTACAAAGGAAGCACCAGCAAATTCAAAAGATGCAGTATAATTTCTTGCATCTTTTCAGATCACAACAGTATGAAAATAAAAATCAACAACAAGAGGACCAAAAGAAATTATATAATAAATACATGAAGATTGAATGATACACTCTTGCATGAGGAATGTATTAGAACAGAAGTAAGGGGAGAAATAAAAAATATCTAGAATTAAATGAAAATAGAGACATAGCATACCAAAATCTATGGGACACATTTATGGTCATTTTAAGAGGAAAAAATATAGCATTGAGCACTTATATAAGATAAAAAGAAAGTTGTTAACTAAATAACCTAATGGCACACTTCAAGAACCTTGAAAAACAGGAATAATCCAATTACAAAGCCAGCAGAAGGCAGGAAATAATTAAAATCAGAACAGAAATTGATGAAACAGAAAATATAAACAATACAAAGGGTCAACAAACAAAAACCTGGTTCTTTGGAAAGATTAATAAGATTGGCAAACTCCTCGACAACCTAACCAAAAGAAAGAGAGAGTCAACCCAAATCATTAAAATCAAAACTGCAAAAGGAGACATCGTTTCAGATAGTGAGAAAATTAAAGGGTCATCAGAAACTACTTTGAAAATATATATTCTAATAAACTGGAAAACATGGAAGAAATTAATAGATTTCTAACACATATAACGTACTTAAGTTGATCAAAGAGAATATAGAAAACACCAACTATCCAATAGCAAACAAAGAAATAAAAACAGCAATAAAAATTCTACCATCAAATAAAAGCCCAGATCTAGACAGGTTTCCAGCTGAACTTTACAGAACTTTTAGAAAAGAACTAAACCCAATACTTCACAAGTTATTCTGTGAAATAAGAAATGATGGAATTCTTCCAAACTTCTCTTATGAGGCTAGTATCATATTAATACCAAAACCAAATAAAGATGCCTCAAGAAAAAAAATTATAGACCAATATCACTGATGTAAATAGATGCAAAAATTCTAAACAAAATGCAAGCCATATGCATTCAAAATCACATCAAAATTGTTTCCTGCCTTCTGCTGGCTTTGTAATTGGACTATTCTTGTTTTTCAAGGTTCTTGAGGTGTGCCATTAGGTTATTAAGTTAACAACTTTCCTTTTTTCTTATGTGGACTATGACAAAGTTGGTTTCATCCCAGGAAAGCAAGGCTGGTTTAACAGACACAAATCAATACATTATTCACCACATAAATAAAACTAAGAACAAAAATCACTTGATCATATCAATAGATACTGAAAAGGCATTTGACAAAATTCAACACTCATTCATGTTTTGTTTTGTTTTGTTTTCCTGTTTTATTTGGTGTGTGTGTGTGTGTGTGTGTGTGTGTGTGTGTGTGTGTGTGGTACTGGGGTTCCTGGAAGCCCTTCTTCCTCTGGGATACACTCCCAGACCTATTTTATATTTTTTTTATTTTTGGAAACAGGGTCTCTTAAGCCAGCACAGCTGGCTTCGAACCTGCGCGATCCTCCTGTCTCCAACTACCCAAGCGCGGGGATTACAAGCATGCGCCACCACGCCCAACAACACTCATTCATGTTCAAAGCATTGCAGAAAATTGGAATTGAGGGAACATACCTCAACACTGTTAAGGGAGTATACAGTAAACCCAAAGCCAATATCATATTGAATGGGGAAAAACTTCAGGAAATTTTTCCAAAATCAGGAATAAAACAAAGATACCCACTATCACCACTCCTTTTTAATACAGTACTTGAGACACTTATGAGAGCAATAAGAGAAGAGAAGAATGTCAAAGGAATTCAAATAGGAAAAAAGTATTGAAATTATTTTTGTTTGCAGATGACATGATCCTATATTTAGAAGATCCAAAAATCTCAACCAAAAGACTACTAGAGCTCATTAACCAATACAGCAAAGTAGCAGTATACAAAATCAACTTAAGGAAATGAGCAGCTTTTCTATTTGCCAACCATGAATCCACAGAGAAAAAAATGCAGAAAATAATCCCATTGACAATAAACTCAAGACCAATAAAATACCTAGGAATAAATCTAACTAGGATGTAAAAGACCTCTACAATGAAAATTATAAAACATTAAAAACAAAATTGAAATAGACCTTGGAAGATGGAAAGATCTCCCTTGCACTTGAATAGGTAGAATCAATATCAAAATGGCCATTCATCCAAAAGTTATCTACAGAATCAATGCAATGCTTATCAAAATACCAATGTAATTTTTTATAGGACAAGAAAAATCAGTCATAAACTTCATATGGAAAAACAAAAGACCCAGAATAGCCTAAGCAATCCTCAGTAACAAGAACTATGCAGGAGGCATCAAAATTTCTGTCATTAAATTATACTACAGAGCTACAATAAGTAAAAGAGCATGGTATTGGCACAAAACCAGGCACACAGACCAATGGAACAAAATAAAGGATGCATAAACTAACCCATGCACTTATAGTCAACTGATCTTTGACAAAGGGGGCAAATACATACACTGGAGAAAAGACAGCCCAGCCTTTTTCACCATTTATTAATGGTGCTAAAAAAAACTGTCTATTTGTAGAAAAATGGAACTGAATCCTTATCTCTCACCCAGCATAGAAATCAACTAGGGATAAATCAAAGACCTGGAAATTAGACCAGAGACTATAAATCTATTAGAGAAAAAAATAGGTTCAACACTCCAACATACAGGCACAGGTAGAAACTTCCTCAACAAGACCCTCAAAGCTCAAGAAATTAAAACAAGAATTAATAAGTGGGATGGTATCAAACTAAAAAGTTTCTGCTCACCAAAGGAAATAATCAAGAGTCAAAAGGGAAAGCCTACAGAATGGGAGATCTTTACCAACTATCACTCTGAAAGAGGTCTAATATACTAAGAATGTAAAAAACTTTACACTAGGAAAACAAATAACCCAATCAAGAAATGGGAAACTTAACTGAATAAACATTTCACAAAAGAGGAGATACAAATAAATGGCCAATAAATACATGAAAAAAATGTTTAAAGTCATTAGCAATCAAGGAGATACAAATCAAAACCACACTGAGATTTAATCTAACAGAAAGGAAATCATATAGAAGTAAAAACAAAGAAAACAATAACTGTGGCAAGGCTGTGGGTAAATAGGCACTCTTCTAGATTGTTGGTGAGATTGCAAACTAGCCCAGCCACTATGGAGATCAGAGTCCTTAGAAATTTTGGAATGGATCTACCATATGATCAGGCCATATCATTACTGGGTATCTTTCCAAAAAGGGTGAAATCAGAAAACTACAGTAATATATGCATACCCATGTTTATTGCAACACAATTCACAATAGCCAAGTTATGGAACCAACCCTGGTTTTCTCTAATATATTTAGTATAAGAAGTAATTAGGATACAAGATAGACTTTAGATGATAAGGAGAAACCTCAGAGGAGCCAGAGAGGAGATACAGGGTATAGGAAAAGAAGACTGATATTCATTAATAGAAATACTACCATAGACTATGTATATACATGTGAATATATGCCAGCATCAATCTGGGCACTCTGTATTGGGAGGGGAGCACCAAGAGCATGTGCATGTATTTCATTGTAAACATGATTTACATTATGATATGAGACTATAATTAACCAAGAAAAGCATAAAAGTAAATAAATAAAACAAAATAAAAGTAAAATAGAACTGGAGGTATAGCTTTGAGGTAGAATGTCCTGAGTTTAATCCACAGCAACACAGAAAGGAAGAAAGGAAGAAAGGAAGAAAGGAAGAGAGAAAGACATTTAGTGCCCCATGTTGCAACTTTTGTAAGTTACTACTAATTTATTTATTTAATTTTTGGTGATACCAGGGTTCCTAGAAACCCTTCTACCTTTGGGTTATACTCCCAGGCCTATTTTTTTAATATATTTTTATTTGGAACAGGGTGTCCTAAACCAGCGAGGCTGGCTTCGAACCTGCATGATACTCCTGTCTCCACGTCTCAAGCAAGGGGATTACAAGCGTGCACCACCAAGCCCGGTAAGTTACTACTAATTTAAATAAACCAGCTCAAAAATCACTTGCTGGATTTAGTGAGTCTTTAAATCTGCTTTTATTATTTATTTATTTATTTATTTATTTATTTATTTATTTATTTATTTATTATTTTGTGGGTCTGGGGATGGAACTCAGGGACATTCGACCTCTGAGCTACAGCTCATGCCATCTTTTTTATTCTTTATTTTGAAACCAGGTCTCACTGAGTTGCAGAGGGCCTCACTAAGTAGCTGAAGCTGTCCATGAACCGCGATCCTCAGGTCTTAGCCTCCCAAATGCTGGGATTACAAGCGTGTGCCACCACACCCAGCTTTCTTTAAATCTGCTTTTAAATTCATAATTATGAGAGTTATACTAGTATAGCTTCTTTCTTTTTATTATTTCATTTAAACCAATTACAATGTACTTTTAAAGCTTAAATAAAACATACACAAATTTTGAATACTTGTAATATTATTTAGTTTGTGATTCAAATTATATGCAATTCACATAAATATCCAGAATCATTTTCTTACTCCAATAGCTAAATTATTTATACAAAATGTACATAAATTAATACCTCTGATATAAAATTAGGGTTCCAGATGTCCTACCAGAATCCTTGCAAATGATTTTTAAAAGTATTTTCGCAAACATTCCAGTTAACTGAAGAGAGTAGAAGGAAATTTTAATTGTATATAAAGAAACTTAATTATGAAGACAAATGCCTCAACAAGAGAATGACGACATAGAAATAGTGGTTTATGAGGATCTATCTTTTTCAGAAATTTTAAATAATGCCATTTCAGAGACTGGAGTTTTCTATAGATCAGTTTTTACTTTAATCTACCTTTTTGAGTCCTCCAAATATTAACTCAACTATGTACATACATTCTGGATGCCGCCGCCATTTTTTTTTCCAGGCATTTCATATTGAGGAATGGCTCAAAACTTTGGTTTATTTTACCATAATAGGGCCTTCTTATTGTTGTTGTTTATTAAATGTTTTTATTCAATAAGTGAGCAGATATTTCAATAATCTTGAAATATATTATTATTTTTATGATTGATGGTTTTGATTTTTTAAAATTTTTTATTGGTGCATTGCAGTCATACATCGTAATGGGGTACAAAATGGTGAGACATTCATGCACACTTGAGGGCCTTGAGAATACATTCTTGAAAGGGTTTAGTCAAGATCCAACAATTACTAGAGTGGTAGGGCCCCTCCCATCTAATCTTTCAAGCCAGAGAGAAAGCCCTCAGAAGCTGCTTCTATCCTCTGGGTTGGTGATTTTTTTCCCTTTTGCCATCTGGTGGTAGTTCATTGTAATTGCAACCATTAGACAAATTTACTAGTTGACAGAGATGCAGATAATTTTATTATAGGCAATAGAGAGGAGTCTAGTAATTTTGAAGAAAGAGGTGTAGATGTATATAATTCTCTTTCTGTTTTTTAATTTTGTAAATAACCATTTTAGAAGTAGTAATTTAAGGCTGGGCGTGGTGGCGCACGCTTGTAATCCCCATGCTTGGGAGGCAGAGACAGGAGGATTCTGCAGGTTCGAAGCCAGCCACACTGACTTAAGAGACCCTGTTTCCAAATAAAAAGTATAAAATAGGTCTTGGAGTGTGGCCCGGAGGTAGAAGGGCTTCCAGGAACCCAAGTACCACAAAAAAGAAGTGATTTAATTATTTTTATTGGTGCATTGTAATCATACATCTTGATGAGGTCTAGGGTGATGGAGGCATACATGCACACAGTACTTTTTGAGCCCTCCACCAATTCTCAGTTCACTCCTCCATCACCACAATTCTGTGCTCAACATGTTGACTAGCTTTGATAATTTTGTGTATATACATCATGACCGTTGTGGTTTTTCCCTCTTCAAGTCTCCCTCCCTCTACCACCCTCCTCAGGTTCCCTCCTTCACTCCACTAAGATTTTTCCTCCTTTGTTTGGAGTCCTTCCAGCATCTCAACTTCTTCCTAGCTTCCATACATGAGGGAGAACATCCATCCAACCCTTCACTTTTTATGACTAACTAATTTCACTTAGCATAATATTCTTCCTGTACTAACCTGCTATCCTGTATGAGACATTAAAAAACACCCCCAAAACTCCTGATATCAACAGCATATAATTATGTTCCCAAGGGTCCTAAAGGAATCTAAAAGACTGAAGCCAACAGATGTTGCCATACAAACAGATGTCATTAGACATTGCCATGTTATGCAGAGGTCTGTGTTCACTGATATTTCTGCATCAAGAAAACTGAGCCTGAGAAAGTATGCTCACTTACTCTAGGAGCAAATTATAAGGAAAAACATCAGGGATATCTTTTATGGATCCAAAAATGAATATGCATGCCAAAATCTCTAGTTACTGAAGCTATGACTCTGATAAACACAGTAAGACACAGTATTATCTCTCAACAGGGGCTCCCGAAAAGCTTAAAATGATGGTTAAAAAGGAGGCTTAGCTAACTTGGGCCTATACCTTAGAAATGCATGGATTAAATGATCTTTTGTTTCACCTTATTAACTGCAGTGCAAGATCATAAAGATAGGCTAGGCATTTTGACTTCAGTAAATTAGAAATCCCCCACCATCTCCGGGGGTCTTACAATTTTAAATTTCTGTTCATGGGGCCTAATGACCATCTACAGAATGAAAAATGCAGCTTTGAAGCCCAGAATTCCTCTGGGCTTCTTCAAAATAATTTCTTCTTTTAACCTATGAAGAATCCCTCATTAGTAAGTCCATCCTTCAATATTTGAAAGGGATTCATTATATACCACCTATGGTGCCAACCATTCTGGCATTTGCAATTTAAAACATCTAGTTTTCCAGGGAGGAGGCAATGTGTGTGTGTGTGTGTGTGTGTGTGTGTGTGTGTGTGTGTGGTGTGTATGTGTGTGACATTAAAGATAAATGCTCTCATTTGTTCAGGAACCTGCAAATGACTGCTCAGGATTGTGGAATGCCCCTGTGAGCATGAAATCGTATCATAGGTGGTGACCTCCTATGTGCATGCTGTGGCATTAGGATCTATGTAGGTTAGTATCAATTGTTATGTCTAAAAACCATTTTATGCCTGAATTGCATTCTCCTTGTTGATGTTTTGTTGAAAGAATTATGTGTTCTCATTTGTTTATGAGAAGAATTTCATAGAAACAACTGAGGAATGTGTCTGCTGGGTCATGCCCAAAGCGTTTTGTCTTTGACATTGCCCATGACCTGGAGAATCTTGAGACACCCTGAGCTAATGAGATCCTCCATCCTGCTAACTCCAGAAAGGCTTGTCTAGTTTTCCAGGCCACTGTTGGTAACCCGTGGGGACCAGTGCCACAGTGATTGAGTGTCACAGGTTTTTACCATACATTTCCACTCAGGAATTAATGATCTTTCCCCACTTGCCCTTTATCTTTCAACACTTGCTTGTATTCCAAGATCAATTTTTAAATTTTTTGTGCAATAAGGACTCGCAAAATTGTATCTACCACTTTCTGACTCCAACAGAGCACTGTGGGAAAATACTCCTTGTGTTTTAACCTCTACCTCCCATGCAGCAGCTTCAGTGGACAAAACGTCCACTACTGTGGCCTTTTAGCTTCCATATTAAGCTATAGTTGATGGTGCAACAACAAACACACAATACCAGTAGGACAGTCCTAGGTGATTCCTAAAATTTTGGAGCACAGGGACCTAGAGAGAATGGAAAGAAGTCCTCTCTGGAAATGGGTGGAAGCCACATCTAGGAACTGTGAATTGCCATATTCTCCAGCACATGAAGGGAGCTTATTTATCACAGGAGATCAGAAGCTAACCTGTCCAGACAAAGAGATTTGAAATTCTCAGTTTCAAAATCTCAACCCAGGATTTTAGTTGATTCTGAGCTAATAGACCACTGTGTGTGTGTGTGTGTGTGTGTGTGTGTGTGTGTGTGTGTGTAGGGACTGAAACCCAGCAAGTACTACCTCTGAACTATACTCATAGCCTTAATTTATATTTTTATTTTGAAACAGATTCTTGCTAAGTTGCTGAGGCTAGCCTCAAACTTGTGATCATCTTGTCTTAGCCTCACAAAGACTGGGATTACAGGTGTGCACCACCACACCCAGCTTCTAATTTATTTTTCTACTATATCCTTATATATATATTTTTGGGTTTTGAGTAAGTTCCTACAATTTGGGTTGATGTTGTGTGTCACAAATAGTTCCCAATAACACATGGAGATCTCACTAAACTGGTATATTCCTACATTCTGTTTTCTCACACACATACATTATAGAAAAGTCTGTAAATATTTAGCTTCTGATCGTGACTGTGTGGTGCCATGTTTCCTTCCCAGAAGGTTAAAGAGAATATTAAAAAGTCAGAGTAAGAATACAGAGAAAAGAGAAAATAAGTAGGTCCATGAAAGCAGTTTTGAGAAGATTAGGCAGGGCTAGTTTCTGCTTACTTTCTCAAAGCCTGGTTCTGCAGTGATAATCAATGCTAATGTCCCCAGGATTTCTTGTCTAAACCTCCTTGACAATGCAGTTTGTTTCTCAAAATGATTGAAAGGACTCATTACTTTTAATTATTAAAATAAATAATTAATAATTATTAATAATTTTCAATTATTACTTCTTTCTTTCTTTCTTTCTTTCTTTCTTTCTTTCTTTCTTTCTTTCTTTCTTTTTTTTTTTTTTGGTCATACTGGGGTTCCTGAAAGCCCTTCTACCTCTGGGCTACACTCCCAGACCTATTTTATTTTTGGAAACTGGGTCTCTTATGCCAGCGCAGCTGGCTTCGAACCTGCGTAATCCTCCTGTCTCTGCCTCCCAAGTATGGGGATTACAAGCGTGCGCCACCACGCCCAGCTCAATTATTACTTTTTATTAATGTCTATTTCTATTTACAAAGTAGGTTTAAACATAAGTCTTCTTAGGATTTGTCTTCTCATCTAAGAGAAATGTCACCCATCTCAGGGGAATTCAAACTGTTTCCTCTTCTTTGACATTAATGGAAGAATCCAGACATAATTCACGGTGAACATGTGCAAGCATTTTATTTGATTATATAAAAAGTAAATTGTACCAAATTAACTCATTTAAAATTTGTTATTAAATACTGTAACTTTCTTTGTTTTTATTAGTGATGACTTGATAAGTTCCTAGACAAAGATTACATTAACTGACAGAAATAGTTGACCTTCTCAATGTGAGAAATTCAACTGGTTACAAAGTATGTTCTCTAATTATGGAAAATGATGGAAAGGACTCCTAAGAATACCATGCAATGTGGAAATCAGCCACCTCTACAAATTTATAAGAAAGTTTTATTGTAGAAACCATTGTAGAGACAAATAGATCAGGTGAAGTAAATGCATTTGAAACATTTCTCTCCACTTTATTTATGGTGGCCAACTTCATGTTTTTTACTAGCTGTTATGGGCAGATATAGTATGTCCTCTGAAGAGCTCAGGGCTGATACAGTTAAGTCATGAGGGTTGTAATCTCATTAGTAGATTTATCTTGGCTACTATTGGTAACCTTGGCTGGTTGGGTGTGGCTTTAAGGATTATGCTTGTGTCTTTGAATCCCGCTTGCCCTCTGCTTCTGGTCTCTGTGATATGAGGGTCAGATACCATGTTCTTTCTTTTTGCATCTCAGCACCATGCCCTGAGATCCATAGATCCCAGCCTCACACAGACTGAACCCAGAATCTCTAAGAAATGTTGAGTAAATAAATATTCCTTCCTCTATGTTTGTGTGGTCAAGTCTTTTGCATTATAGCAGTGATGGTGTTGATGGAGCCATAAAACCCTTGAAAACTACAATGAGCCCCTGCAAGAAATGCTAGGCTCAGAAGAGACAGGTGCCTTAATGGCAAAAGACGCTCTTTGTACTCAAATTCCTCTCCCGGAGATTTTACTGGTTTGAAGATACTCTTTCCCCTACCTCCAACATCTCTTATTTCTATAATTCTTATGTCTTTCTCAGTATCATTTGGGTCAGCTTTACTGATCTTCAAGTTACTACTATAACATTCATCCTCTTATGTATCTAATCATGGATTTAAATAGAGCTCCAACAAGAAGGGACCATGAGTGTCTTAAGTCCGGTCTACCTAACCACTTGGTCAACAATGCCATCTTGAAGTCAGGAAGGATCTGTTTGATTCTGGAAAATATCTGCTACACCTGTGCTTTTAATCCAAATGTTGATAATTTAGGAAGTCAAAATGAGTACTGTGCATTTTTGCACTGCAATAATGGGTACAGATTAAAAATTCCTCAGGAAATCAGAACATTAGTTTTTCAAAATTCAGGGATTATGGACAGGGAGTGGTGATCAGTACTTAGCTCCCATTTCCTTATCTAAAAACTACTTCTATTGGAAATCCTTGTGCCATGACCCCTTCTATGTGTATGTATAAGGCAGAGTGAGGAGGGCTAAAGATCTCACTAAGTTGATGAGGACCTCACTAAGTTGCTAAGGCTGGCTTCAAACCTGTGATCCTCCTGTCTCAGCCTCCCAAGACCTAGGGTCACAGGTGTGCCCCAATGTGCTGGGCTTTAATTATGGATTTAAATAGAGCTTCAGCAGGAAGGTACCATGAGTCTCATATAAATCTACCTAATTGGTCTTTCAAAAGTACCATCTTGAAGTAAGAAAATAATTATTTGGCCTTGGAAAATTTCTTCTGCTATCTGTATTTTTCTTCCAAATGTTAATAATTTGGAGAGTAAAAGTGAGTACTATTTATTTTTACCGTGACAATAGGTGCAGATTAGGAATTTCCTAGGAAATCAGAACACTAGATTTTCCAGATTCAGAGATTATAACTTTATTCACACTTTACTAGATAAGTTCCTAGAATGGTTATAGAAACCATTGAATAGATAGGAAGATGTGAAGATAGACACCTCATGGGCTGCCCACCTTTCTCATGTTTACTTCTCTGAAAATGATTCCTGTTCTTGAAAAACCATGTGACATGGTCCTACCATGTGTGTGATGTGTGTATGTGTGCTGGGGTGAGAGATAAAAGAGTAAAAGTTCAACATTTTCTGGGATGTACTAGAACCTAAGGTAAACTAAATTGAAGTCAGACTGAGCCAGCAACTCAAAGTTGTAGTCTTGAGATCCTGCTTTGTTGGTATCTTAAGCTGAATCATAATGTAAAACAAGTCAGTAATGATCATGTGAATCTGGAAACAGAAAATTTGCTTTATGAGAGAAAAAAGGAATGAAAGAGACATGAAGAATGAGGTAAACTGATCATCTATTTCCCTCCACATAAAGAATGAGTCAGACTGATCATTCTATCTGCTTTAGAAAAAGTAGAGAGGGACATTGTCTGGGTTTCTGACTCCTTTGGTTCTGGGTTTTATGATGTACCTGGGATCACGATGTACTTGAATAATCTTAGGATGAAATATTTTTTCTTAATATGGTTGAAGTTGTTTCTTTTCCTTTCAACCCCATATTTCCTAAAGAAGGTTTATACTGGCTTAAATATTCTCTTTTTTATATCCCTCATGAATTCCAACAAGGTTGGTAAGCCTTGGTTTCTGCAATTATTTTAAATTTAATTTTAGTATATAAAAATTAAAATTACTTACTAAAAGTAAATGCGCTTTAATTTCCTTATGGAATTTCAGCACCAATTAAAATTTGCCTTGTTATTGAATTGGCATATAATTAGCTTTAATGAAAGAAACAGTACCAGAAATCTAATTTTCTGCTTGTTCCACCTTGCTTCCAAGTTTATCTGATATTTTCTTTCAACAGATAAAAAATACTCATGAGTTAGGAAGGCAATTGTCACATTTTCCCAATTTCTACTTCTCTTGGCCCTTATCTGTTTAAGCCTAAATTACCTGTTTCAGTTTTATCAAACTCCTTTTAAGCTTGTGAACACTTGCTAACTTTCAAAACTCTGCAGGTGAAACACTCAATAGGGTAAGTTCTCAATATTTAAGTAATCTCAAAAGTCTACTTGTCAAATTATACAGGAAAGGTGAAAATGCTACACAAGAAGGAAAATACACTCGTTTACACAGACACAGATCAATAACTGTTTGATCTGGGATGATATGACACCAGAGGTGGGTCCATGAGTGATGCATAGATTTTTGTCAAAAGCAGGTCCCACGGGGACCAGATCTGTGACTGCTTACATCCTTTATTTTAAAAAGCACAATAGTGTAATGGTGATTTAGTGCTGATTTTCTTAAATCATAAAATGTAACTTTTATTTTTTGGCATCTGACTTACAATTAAAGAAATTGAAATGATTTTTGAACACTGAAAGTGATCCTACTTAAAAGATGGCTAGTTAGCCAGGCATGGTGCATGCTTGTAATCCCCATGCTTGGAAGGCAGAGACAGGAGGATCAAGCAGGTTCAAAGCCAGCTGCGCTGGATTAAGAGACCCTCTTTCCAAATAAAAATAATTATTAAAAAATAGGTGTGGGTGTGTAGCCTGGAGGTAGAAGAGTTTCCAGGAACCCCAGTACCACCAAAAAAAAAAAAAAAAAAAAAAAAAAGATGGCTATTATGCCAACGTCCAGAGCTCACCTGGATGTCCTTTCTTACTTTGTATGAACTGTACTCCACACTTTAACTATCCTACTTGTGCCACTAGAGAGCCCCAAATTATGTCATATGATATTAGATATTGGTGGTTCATTAAAATTGGATGGATATGACAACTCTCAAGTTAGAAGGTTAAGATATCATGCTGATACCCCCTGAAACTGTCATAATTTCTGCTAATAAAGTCTCATTAGTCCTCATAAAGTCAAATTTTTTGATAATTAGAAAAACATACTAGAATGCTATGTTTCATACACACATTCAACAGGTTGCAGTTAGTCATTTTGCTTTATATTTTTGTTTGTTTGCTTGTTTGTTTTAATACTGGGGATTGAACTCAGGGGCATTCTACCTCTGTGCTACAACACCATCCTCTTTAATTTTTATTTTGGAAAAGGGTCTCACTAAGTTCCTTAAGATCTTATTAAGTTATTGTGGCTGATTTTGAGCCTGCCATATTCCTGTCTCAGTCTCCCAAGTACTGGGATTACAGGCATGAACCACCAAACCTGGCTTTTAAATCCAATTTTAAATGTGAATTTTAAGAAGTATATTGTTAGGATTTAACCAGAAGAGTAAAATCAGTAGGAGGTACGTATTTAGAGAATTATTGAAGCCAGGCATGATGGCGCACGCTTGTAATCCCAGCATTCCGGGGGCTGAGACCTGAGGATTGCGGTTCGCGGACAGCCTCAGCTACTTAGTGAGGCCCTTTGCAACTCAGTGAGAGACCCGGTTTCAAAATAAAGAATAAAAAATAAGGCAGGGGGTATAGCTCAGATGTCGAATGCCCCTGGGTTTTATCCCCAGACCCGCAAAAAAAAAAAAAAAAAAAAAATTATTGAAAAGATTTGTCCAGGAAAGTTTGAAATCTGTTGGTTTAAGATATCAAGAATAGGCTAGAATATGGGGGCATGAAAAAATCTGCTATCTACAGGCAGAATTTTTATGCCTTCAGGAAAGACTTAGTTGGGCTTTAAGGCCATTCAACTGATGAGATCAGGCCTCTTACTTAATGTCAATTGATTATAAACTTTAAGCACATGTACATAATACTTTCATAGTAACATCTATATTAATGCTGGATTGAATGACTAGGGAGTGCAGCCTAGTTAATTTAACATTCATATAAAAAACATACAAGTTTCTAGACAGCAAACAAACCCACAAAGTGAATTTTAAGCATAATCTCATGCTCTTTAATGGTCAACAAATTTGGTAAACTTTTTCTAGAATCAAATGTGACAAGATCAAGTGAAAGCACTACCTTTTTTTAAATTTAGCTATCCATAGAATTTATGAAAATATGTAAAGTGTGGGTGGCGGAAAGAATATTCTCAAAGATGCTTAATCTGAACTTTGAAAATAAACACCTCTGCTTTGCCTTGTTTGCGTTGAAAGAAATTCTCTTTTTTATCTCAGCATTAATCTAACAGCAGGTGACCATTATCCTGAACAAATGTACTATTTCACTGACATTATCTCTAAATAATGATCCAGGAGTAGACCTGAGAATGAGTTATCAGCTGCCACTTTTCTCTGTGTTTTGGAAAATTTGGAAATTTTATAGATGGATATCAGCAGGGATCAATGAAAACATTTTCTGTTATTTCACATTTAAACGCAGATATGTGGAGAGAGTAAACTAATTCATGATAAATGGCATGGGAGAAAGCTTTAGCCTGAATTTAAAATGGGGGTTTTCAATAAATTTATCATGGGTTAGTGTTTTATAGGTCAAGAAGGGATATTATACTTTATGTACAAAACAATGGCATTTTTCCCTTGTGAAAATCAATTCTATTTGTTTAAGACATTAATGTAACAAAGTAACATGGACTTTGTTTTTAGTAAGTTGTCTGTAGATAAAGATGACATCAAGTAAGTAGATGCTTGTTGCTATTTTCTGGAATTCAAATGACATACTTAAGTCTGTTAGTTTGGTAACTCTGTAGTTTTTTGGCTACTTCATTTATTTATTTATTTTTCCAGTGACTGAAAGCATAAAATAACATATCATATGCTATATTTTCATATTTATATTAATGTATTTATAAATCTGTACCCTGTATTCCTTTCCTTCTCAATTAAGAATAAACATTTTCATTATATGTTCTAAATGTTACTGCAGCTACATGGCTTGAAATGGCAAGTTTCTTTTCTCTTTCCTTTTTTTTACATTTACTTTATTAGGTATTTATTTAAAAGTTTGATTTAAAATATTTGCTGTTTTGTTGAAGTCTGTTCAGCTTCTGCCATTAAGAACTTTCAGTTGACTCCTTTGTCCCTTTGACTTCATTCATCAATGTAGGATTTGAGTTTCCTTTTTATTTATTTTTTTATTGATGCTCTATAGTTTTATATCATGATGTGAATCATGTTGAAAACAGCATATATTCATACAAGACTTGGTACCCACCCATGCTTCCCTATTTTCCTTCCTCCCAATACTGAGTGTCCAGGTTAAAAATTGTTATATTTACATGTATACACATAGTTGCATGTAGCTTTTCCATTAATGAACCTCAGTCTTCTTCTTCCACTACCCTTCCTTTCTAGCTTTGCTAATGCTTCTCCTCCATTATCTAGAGTCCCTCTGGTATCCTTAATACTCCCTGGCTTGATCATATTAGTGAAAACATATGTTCCTTGTCTTTCTGTGCTTTACTAATATCAGTTAACATAATGTTCTCCAGGTCTTTTCATCTTCTTATGACTGACATAATTTTGTTCTTTTTTTATTGCTGAGAAGAATTCCATTGTGTGTATTTCCCCAAATTTTGTAATCCATCATCTGTTGATGGGGACCTAGGCTGATTACATATTTTGGCTATTGCTAATTGTACTGCTATGACCATGGGTATGCATATATTACTGTAGTTCTCTGATTTCAACCCATTGGAAAGATACCTAGTAGTGTTATAGTCATATCATATGGTGGATCCATTCTGTTTTCTAAGGAATCTCTACATTGATCTCTATAGAAGCTGAACTAGTTTGCACTCCCACCAGCAATGTAGAATAGTTCCTAATTCCCTACATCCTTACAAATATTTGTTGTTATTTGACAGTGAAAAAAACAATATTACAAATTTACACATAAATGGCCCATCTGACCTTTGCAAAGATAATTTTAGCTTTTTAATGTCTGTTCACTCTAGTAGGTTCTGGCACATATTCTAATATCTCTCATTTTCTCAGTAACCTATTGTCAGCTTTTGGACCCACTTTTTGAGTGTCAGCACCCCTCTCTTGCCTCTCACCATTTTCTGCTCAGGTCTCAAGGCAGAGGGTGTCACTGTCAATGGGTTCCATGTAAATGCAGGGTTCTGCGCTTTCCAGCCCTGGGCCTGCACCCCCCTACCCTCACTGGCGAAGGGTGTCAAATGTAATCTTGGAGTGTTCTCTTGTGATCCTGTGAGGGTACTGCACCCTGGGTACTATGAGCCTTTCCTGTATCTCTGTAGGTTATAGCCCGACCACCTCAGGAATGGCCACCAAATCTTAGCCCACCAGGGTCCCTAGGGATGCTCTGGGTGGTCATCCACTGAAAATTTCAATTACCTTACTGCCTTGTAGGCCCAGGTCTCTGGAGGGCACAGTGCTGCTGCAGATGCAGGATTCTGGTAAGCACACAGGCTTTTTTTTTTTTTTTTTTGATATTTTTATTTTTATTTTTCTTCTTCCCTGAAGTGCAATGCCAGTTGCTTAAGATGTAAAAGTTTTGCAGCCGTTACTTGACCTCAAGTCCTTGGTTTTCTTGCCAGGGATTTCTTGGGGCTGCAGAGCTAGCAGACATAACTGGGGGTGGGGCATGGCCTGAGATGGTGAGGGGGTCCACACCAGTTCAGTAACACACTCAGGCTCTTTGCTATCTCAAATTCTGACTACTGGATTTTATTCCGCCATGGTTTCCTTTTTTGTGTTTTTGTTTGTATGTATGCTCACTGTTTCATTTTTCTTGTCAAGGAGCTGTTTTCTGGGTAGTCGATTTTCATTTGTTACAGCTACTGAGAAGTACTGCATCCTACAGTCACCATTTTCTCCAAATTCTAAGATTTGAGTTTCTATTATTTTTTTTCTTTTTCAAGATCATAAAACTATTTTAATATTTTATTCTAAAGTGCTTTATTGTTTACTGATTACTTTTTATTTTTTGCACTTTTATTGGTGCATTATAGTCTCACATAATAATGTAAATCATGTTGACAATGACACACATGCACACGCTCTTGGTGCCCTCCTCTCCATTTCCCTTCCTCCCAATACAGAGTACCCAGATTGACATTGGTATATATTCACATGTGTACACATAGTCCGTGGTAGTATTTCTATGAATGAGCATATGTCTTCCTCTACTCCTACCCTTATATCTCTTCCCTGGCTCTCCTGAGGTATCTCCTCATAATCTGGAGTTTCTCTCATATCCCAGTTACTCTCTCTTTCCTTTTCTTTTCCTTCTTCTTCTCATTCTTTTCATTAAATCACAAACCCACTAATTTTAGAAGAGTACTAGCTACTATTTTTTGAGTACTTATCATTTGTCATTCACAATGCTCAGATATTTACAGTTAATCTTTTGTAATTCTTTACTAAATTCCCTTTGGAGTTTTTCCATATAATTTATACTTTTTCATATGGTACTGAGGATTGAACCCAGGGGCACTCTACCACTGAGCTATACCCATATCCCTTTTTATTTATTTTTTTTCTTTTTGATACAGGGTCTTACTAAGTTGCTAAGAGTCTTGCTAAGTTGCTGAGGCTGGTCTTGAACTTGAAATCTTCCTGCCCAGTCTCTCTAGTACTGGGATCACATGTGTGTACCACCATTCCTGGCTAGTATTTCCATTTTATAGATGAGGAAACTAAGCTGTAAGGGAATTAAATACCTGGCTTAAGACCAAACAGCTTCTTTGTATTTGGAGTGATATTTTAGCCCATATCTATATGTTTCTAAATACAATTTCTTCTCTTTCATCATATCTATCAGACTGACTTGTTATTGGACAATATAAAAGATGTATATTACAAAGCATAAAACAATTATTCTCAAAGTATAATAACTTCAAAAATCATCTGTATTGGGTAGATGTCTAATTCTAGAAACTGTACCCATGCAATTTATGGGAAAACATCAAGAGTCAAAGTCAACATGATCCTCTTTATCTCTGAAAGTGCATTTTGAGACTTGAAATATTGGGTATTGTTATAGATGATTTCATTTAAGTGAGATAAAATGCACTTTTGTACTACACATGCATTTAAAACCAAATGATGTATATGCAAATTAATTGCACAATTAAGATTGTAGGGCAAATGTTTAGCCTCTTTTGTAGGACTAGCTGATTTAAAGCACTTCAGAAGGGCCATTAACATACAAATAATTGCTGTGCTCCTTTGAAAGAGGTCTACTTATTATCCATTCATTAAGGCCAATGATCAAAGAATTCTACTTGATAATGATTTGTTAACCTTCTTCAATTTTCTATATTTACTTAAAAGTCATTAACCTGCAAATATTATATAACTACTTTGGTTTCATGCTAATCATAATTGTTCCATGCAAGTAGTCCTAATCAGCGAAGGTTTTTCTATGTATAGGATATTGTTAGGTTATGTGCCTTATGTTTCCTTTTTACACTCTCACAAACATATTGCTCAGATTCCTAGACAGCAACAAAGTGTTGGGCTGTACTCAGAAATGACCACTGATATTTTGATCAATTTTACCAAGGGATACCACCATATACGATTGGAATGGCCACTGGAGATATGAGATGACTTAAAAACATCACAATCTAACCCATAGCTATTATTGTGGGGTATCCTCATTAACCTCACAAAGACAAGAGCCATGAAAAAAGGCATGAATTTCAAAGTGTGGGAGCTCACAGCCATCTCAGAAGTCTGTATTAACATTGTTAAATATGTAACTAGTATGGTTCATCATGGTGGATCAGAGGAACCCACAGCACCATAGCAACTCCTCAAGAGTGAATTAAAACAACAGATCTTTAGCAGCAAACTGAGTTAGGAAAAAAGCTGGTGAAAAACTTTAGTGACCAAGCAATAACCAGTAGGACTGGTTCCTAAAATTGTAAGAGAATTAAAAACAAAAAAAACAAAAAACAGACAGCAGCAGTGCTTAGCAGCAGCCTTGAATTTGCTATGGTTCAGTGGAAGAGGAGTAGCTCTTCTTCCATAATCCAAAATATAATTATCAAGCAAGTTTATGGAAAACAGAGGGTGGACAACATACCTGGAATCTGAGCAGGGAAAAGGTTCAGAACACCTGTTTGAGCCAGACCAGAGAGAGAACTGGAGGCTGTAAAAAAGCCTTCAAGGGAGACTCAGCTCGAGATATGCAACATTCCCCAAACACAGGTGACTGTAGCCCTTCTGGGTTTACCTATAGTTGGAAACACTCTGTATTTCCCTCACCAGCAGAAAACTAGGGTCACCTGCAAGAGTTCTACATTTTTTTTTATTCAGAGAAGTTTCTCTATTTGTTTTCTTTTTCTTTGTCTTTTATTTTTCCTCCTCATTTTGCAACAAAGTGAGCACCTATGTAAAATGTACAATTGACTTTTGGAATAAGAATTGTGGCTAACTGGGCTGGGATCTGGATTGAGTGGTGGTAACAGGCTGAAAGCAAAAAAATTCCTATTTTCATTTACCTTAAGCCCAGAAAGAACATGAGGATAAACTGATGAATTACAGATACCTCCCCTCAGCACACTCCTGGGGTCTCCTGGAGAAAGGAGAGCAACTCAACTGAGATCAAACTATAGATTGATCAAGAAAAGAAGCCAGATACCAGTCTTGTCAGACATGTACCCTCAGATGCATGAATAAATGCATATTGAGAATGAAATTAGCTCCCAAATAGAAAACATCCCCTGCCTATCTCCTGATGCCAAGTGGATGTGGCCAGGAAGAAAGGTAGCTGATAGCATACTGACCTGCCAAAGAGTGACATTATGTGATAGGAGTGTCTTCACTCAAGGGAATGCCTCCATATCTTCAGAAAGAAGAATAATGACCATCCTATGAAAAGAACTCCATGAGCTAATTGACACTAATAAATTCCTAATACCTCCTCCTAATTTACCACTTATTGGAATACTATAGGACTCTATACTTTGTCAATTATTTTAGATCCTTCTAACTCCTCTTCTTTTTCTCTACCATATTAACGCTCACCCTCCATGTCTATATATTCCTATCTTTTAACTTGTTTTCCTTTCCTCCAGAACCCTCTTTATTTCTTCTCTCTCTTTTATCTCTTATTAATTTTTTTCTAGCACTAGGGATTGAACCTAGGGGCATTCTACTTCTGAGCTACACCTCCCCAGCCCTATTTTAGTTTTATTTTTGAAGCAGGGTCTGGCTATGTTGCTGAGGGCCTAAGTTGCTGAAGTTGGCCTTAAACCAACATACAGGTGTATAATAAATACCTTAGTACTTTGGGAAATATCTGCATACACATTCTGACTTGAGAAGGAAAACAAAGTTTAATTTTATTAGAGAAAACTAATACACAATTCTGTAGCTATTCCAGATTCTTCACTTATATGACATCAAGTTCTCTGGGTAAAATTTGTCTCTCCCTATTCTTCACATGATTTTCTGTGTTAGCTTTCTGCCAACTGTTATTAGGGAGTATTATTAGCCTTGCATTTCCCTAGCTATATTGTTGGGCTATTTTCTTGTCCTGTTGTATTAAAAATTTTTTTCATCTCAGAATACATAGAATCTATATTTTTAGTGTGTACTTGAGTACAATGAAAGTATAAAAATCTGTATTAGTCAGGGTTCACTAGAGTAACAGAACTCACAGGACATGTATATGGTAAAAGGGGATTTATCAAATCAATTTACAGTCCGGAGCAGTGTAATTCCAAGTCCTTTGCACTTGGAGAGCTGGAGGAACCAAGTGTTAGTCAAATGGCCCAAAAGATGGAATCTCAGAATCAGAGTCACAACTAATTCAGTCCTAGTCCAAGATGGAAATGCCAAAAACTCTTCTGAGAGATGATGGTGAAGGTCCAGTTTGGAGAACTGAAGGCCAACATCTCAATGTGTTTTCTTCTGGAAGAACCAGGCATGCATTCATGTGACTTTCTCTTTCTATTCAGGTCCTGTGCCTATCAGAACTATGCTGCCTACATTCAGGATAGATCTTCCTCTTCAATATGCTATTACACAAACCAATCATCTCATCAACACACCCAAAGTCACATAATCTTAGGTGTTTCATGATCCAGTCAAATTGACAATCCAGACTAACCACCACAAGGTGTTTTATGCCATTTGCAGGAAAATTGATGGGACTAGAAAATACTATATTAAATGAGATTCGCCAGTCTCAGAAAGAGAATGGTTTCATTTTTTTTCTCATATGTGAAAGCTAGAGATAAATTGTGTAACTAAAGGGATCTTGGATAAAGGAGGAGAGACTCCAGTGGAGCAATAGAGGGGACTTAGGAGAGAGAGGAAGAAGAGACTTAATGAAGAAAACAATTCAAATAATGCTATGTACATATACTAAATTATCTATTCTAATCTCAGTAACATTTATGGGGAAGAGGTAGGAGAAAGGTGGGATTTGGAGAAAAACACACAAACCACTCTGACCATGTATGTTTCTGTCACTTTGAACTTCATTGTGGTATATGATCATAATGCATCAATAAGAGTATATTTTAAAAAGCAAGCTGGGCATGGTGGTGCTTACTTGTAATCCCAGTGCTTAAAAGGCTAAAAGAGGAAGAATATTGGCTTACTTTAGCAATTTAGTAAGGCCCTCAGCAACATAGCCAGACCCTGGTTCAAAAATAAAACTAAAAAAGGGCTGAGGAGGTGTATCTCAGAAGTAGAATGCCCTTAGTTTCAATCCCTAGTGCTAGAAAAAAATTAAGAATAAAAGAGAAAAGTCCAAAGTCTCTTCTAGGACTCAAGGTGAACTAGCTGTGAGCTTCTATTCCGGTCAGCAAGCTCACAGCCATAATCTAAAGTATTGGTCATGAAACTTAGAGGAAGGAAGGTTTATTTGCTCATGGTTTAGTACATGTGAGGCTGGACATTGTGTATCTCAGGATATGGCAGCAGGAGATGGAAACAGAGTGTATGAGCTGTGATCCTCATATAATGAAAGCTGGAAGTAAGAGCTATATATAATCCTCAAGGCTGCACACCCAGAGATCCACCCCTCCATCCTCATCCTTCTGACCCAGGCTACCACCTAGATAAACCCATTAAAATTGATTTATACCATGCTGGGATTACAACCCTCATGACTCAATCACATAAATTTACATCTCCAAGCACCAATTTACAAGCTCTTTAAGGGGTCATTCTATATCTACCATAATATCCTACCCCTGGCCCCTGAAGATTTTATTCCCAGCTTAGAATGAAAAATGAATTTAGTTCCTCTCCAAGAGTTTCCAAAGTCCAAAGTCTCCTCTGAGACTCAGGTGAACTCTTTTGAGTCCCTGTGAAAAAATGAGGATAATTTTTTTAAAAAAGTTATGTGCATCCCATATACAATGGCAAAGAGTAAACATCTGAATTCCCAAAGGGAGGACTAGGACCATAGAAAGAAGAAATGGTTCCAAAACAATTACAATATCCAGCAGTGCAAGTATTTAATCCTACAGCTCCATTTCTGCCATTCAGGGCCCATCGCAGTGAGAAGTGGTCTCTAAAGGGCCTTGGCAGCCCTTCCTCTGTGGCCTGACTGAATGAGATGGGCAGTGTAGTTGCACCTATTGCCTGGCTTTATGGCTTAAAGCTAGAAGCCTTTCCTTATGGTTGTTCCATGTTTCTGGCATTTCTAAATCTCTGGGGTATTTCTTGCAACCTTGACTTCACTCTCACAGCTTGACATATTGCTCCATTTGGGCCTGCTTTCAGAGATTCTGTCATGACCACATGTTGCCTGGCTTTCCAGGCCTGCCTTTGAAATCTGAGGGGAAGCCTCTTCAGCCCCTTTTCTAGCAAAGCCAGCATTATGTAAGCTCCAAGAAGGTTGCCAATAGAAAAGGTAATCATGCCCTCCTTAATCACTGCCACTGGGCCCTTTTTATAATCAAACTCCCTAGGCCTGCTCCATTCAGGTGGCCACTGACCCCAAACTGATCTGGGCTGCTCCTGGCCCCAACTTAATCTGGGTCTCCCCTGGCCTCAACTCCATCTGAAATCTACATCATAGACATGTCTGGCTCTGCCTCCATCAGAGCAACTGCTGTATCCTTCTTTTCAGTCATCTTTCTTCCTTTTATGTCATCTCTTAGAGCAGCAGCCTTTTACGGGCCTTTCCAGACAAACTACACATCTATAAAGTTTCTTTCTTTTATTTATTTATTTATTTATTTATTTATTTATTTTATTTATTTATTTTTTTAATTAATTTATTTTTTAAATTGGTGCATTGTAGTCATATATCAATCACATTGGAGTACAAGACTTGAGAGGATATACAAGCACACATCATCCAATTAGCCCTCCTCCAGCCCCCATCTCATTCCCTCCCCCTCCCTCCATCCCACACTTCTTTGGTGATTTACTTTGATACATTTGTTTATGTACCTCCTGCGTTTTAAAGAGGCTCCGTCCTCCAGTATTACATACCCTCTGATTGGTCACATTAGTTGCTTCACTATAGGGCCCTTTCTATAGCTCAACCTCTTCCTGTTGCCCTTTTCCTCCTTCTTATTGCTGATTAAGAGAAGCGTCTGATTTATATTTTCTGCGATATTTCTCTGTGCATGCTGCGTTGCAAGTACCAATCCCACTCTTGATGGTCCCAGTAGTGGCCTGGCTACTCAGTGGACTGATCCAGACCTCGCTGGCTCAAGCAGTGGCCTTGCCTCATGGGAGGCCCCAGTTCTGGTCTCGCTGGCCCCTGAACCAGTCTAACCCCTAAGCTGGCTTTGGTCCCGACCTTGGAGGCTGCAGGAGTGAACTTGCCTCACGCCAGGCTCTGATGCTGGCCATTGGCTCCTGCACCAGTCTAACCCCTTGGCAGGATTCCAATCCCGGCCTCGGAGGCCCCAGCACCGGCCTAGCCTCATGGCAGGCTCCAATGCCGGCCTCGTTGACCCCAGCACCAGCCTAACCTCTCGGCAGGCTCCGATCCCGGCCTCGGAGGCCCCAGCACTGGTCATGCCTCAAGGCAGGCTCCGATGCCGGCCTCGCTGGCCCCAGCACCGGCCTAACCCCTCGGCAGGCTCTTATCCTGGCCTCAGAGGCCCCAGTACCAGCCTTGCCTCAAGGCAGGCTCCGATGCCGGCCTCGCTGGCCCCAGCACCGGCCTAACCCCTTGGCAGGCTCCGATCACGGATTTGGAGGCCCCAGTACCGGCCTTGCCTCAAGGCAGGCTCCGATGCCGGCCTCACTGGCCCCAGCACCAGCCTAACCCCTCGACAGGCTCCGATCCCGGCCTTGGAGGCCCCAACACTGGTAATGCCTCACGGCAGGCTCCGATGCCGGCCTCACTGGCCCCAGCACCGGCCTAACCCCTCGACAGGCTCCGATCCCGGCCTCAGAGGCCCCAGCACTGGTCATGCCTCAAGGCAGGCTCCGATGCCGGCCTCGCTGGCCCCAGCACCGGCCTAACCCCTCGGCAGGCTCTTATCCTGGCCTCGGAGGCCCCAGTACCGGCCTTGCCTCACGGCAGGCTCCGATGCCGGCCTATAAAGTTTCTCTGCTTTACTTTTCACTCCCAAAATTTGGTGTCTAGTTTGCTGAATACAGAAATCAATATCCAAAATGCAGTTTGGATATTTTGCTGCTTTGAGATTTTTCTCCACCAGTGTAGTAATCAGCCCATCATTAAATTCCATCTTACACAAAGTTCTAGGACATGATGGCCTCCACTTCATTTTAATACAGAGTGCTCTTTTCCCTCCAAAATTTCCTGAGCACAGTCTATCTGTTTTATAGCCACATTCTGGCCCTTCCAATTTTCTCTCACAAACCAGTTCCAAAGAGTCACAATCTACATGGTCAGACAGAGATACCACAGCAACTCCACTTCCCTGGCACAAAATTCTGTTATGTTCAGTATTCTTACAGCCATAATATAAAAGATTAGCCACATGACTTAAATAAAGGAATACTGATTTTCTCACAGTTTAGTCCATGTGAGTACAGGGACTGAGAACCTCGGCAAGGCAGCGGGAGGTGGAGAAAGGAAGAGCACATGGGTTGTGTTTTCACATCATGAAGTGTGGGAACGAGAGCTGGAGGAGGGGAAGAGGAACCCTATGTAATCCCTAATGCTGAAAGCCAGGGATCCAATCCTCTAGCCATACCTTCCCAACACAGGTCACCACCCAGATAAATCCACTTAAATGGATGTATCCTCTATCGAGATTACAACCCTCCTAACTCTATTACATCAATACCAAACACCAATTTATGAGTCTTTACAAAAGACTTTCTGGCCAAACTGCAAATCTATAAAGTCTCTCTGCTATGTGATTTGCTTTCAAATTTCACTGATCTACTGGCTGAATGTAGACACCAATATTCATAACACAGTTTGGACACTTTGCTGTTTTGAATTTTCCTCTACCAGTTTAGTCAATCTATCATCTTTAAAGTGGCTTCACACAATGTTTTGAGACATGGGCAAAGTGCTGATAAGTAACTGTCCAGAATGTAACATGTATGGCTTCTACTTCATTTTCCCATGGTTTCATCTTTACTCTCTGAAATCTCCTAGGCACAATCTCTACCATCTGCCTTTCTAGGTACATTATTGTCCTTCCAAGTTGGTTTCAAAGACAAACAATTTCCATCATCAGGGGTAGAGATACTAGTAACTTGATTCTTGGTATTAATTTTTGTCTCAATCAACATTCTCACTATTATAATCCAAAATAACCAAACACACAGATGGGAGGAAGGATTATTTATTGGTTCACAGATTTCTTAGTGATTTTGGGTTCAGTCCATGTAAGGCCAGAGTATAAAGGTCTCAGAGCGTGATGGTAGAAAGCAGAGAGAGGGGATAGCAAGGGCTTTGATCTTATTTCTTACACATTAGAAACAGAAAAGAGCAAGGAGAGGAGGGATTTATATGTAGTTCCCAAGGCCACACCTCCAGGACCACACCCTCAGAAAACAAGCTGTGCCTCCAACATGGCTGCCTCGCCTACAACATGTGTTCTGTAAATCCAACATGTGACTTTGTAAATCCAAACTACAACTCCCACTGCATCTTAGTCAGAATTTAGCAGCAAGGTCTTATTGTTAGATTAAGCCATGTTCTGAGATTATGGATAGATATGAGTTTTTGATGACATCATTTTTTGACACTTTTTAATCCCATAGAGAAATTTACTTCATCAACACTGGTTAGAAATAAGTGGAAAGAGCCCTACACTTTTAAAATATATTAATGCTCTTGGAAATTTTAAGTTTTTGAGATAAACATGTATTATCTTTTATGTATACTAATTCCATAATTAAATCACTTTTTAAATGACACAGTGAAAGTTCTTACAGGGAAGTAATATTTGGGTTCTTGAATTGCTAATTACATTGTTCAATTAAGAGTAATAACCTAAATTTAGTTACTGACAAAATCATATTTAGTAATAATTCCAGAATGGCTGGATGTAAATAGTTCACTGGGTTCAAATATGCCTAATTACTGCTATTCTGATGGAAACCCAACAAATTTCTGATTCCTTCCCAATCCCAGGGCACATGTGCTCAGAGTCACTGAGAAAGAAGTTTTACAACATTTCCTGGCCTGTGGGTACAGTGGGGAGACAGCCCAAAAAAAAGTTCAAGGAGAGGCATAACAACACAGTTTATGGTGATTTTAACAGAGCCCTCTGGTTTCCCCCTCTTCTTATTAACAATGGCTGAACTTTATCTCTCTCCACACCTTCCATATGACCTCATAGAGAAGTTCTGCTCAAGTGATTTGGCACATGGCCACCTAACAGAAGGTGGAGGGCCAGAGCACAGCAGTTCAAATCCCACAATGCAGTTTACTTGTGAATGGGCTAAGAGTGGGGCAGTCAAACTAAGAATGAGTCATCTATAATGGGGAAGATTGTTGAAGCAGCTTGGATTGCTTCCTTTTGTCTAAGTAAGAGATAAAGGATATATTTTTCTATATATAAGAACCACACAGGAGAATGAGAAGCAAAGGTAAATATTTCTGAATATAAAGTGGTATATTCACAATAACAATAATATGCCGATACTGTGGCATGGCATTTTTCAGCTTAGAAATTGTTTTGCATTTTTCAAGTGATTCTTGTCATAAACGAAAGAGGTTAGCTAGGGTTATAAGCTGCATTCTTTGGAGAATTGAGACAGGCTAAGTAACTTGGTAAAGTAGTGAATGAACCATTTGGTCTCATTTCTAGTATGTTCCATGTGCCTATGGCTACTATTACTGTTATTGCTAAAATTATAATTGTACATCTGCTACTTTATGTGTTGCCCTGCACAGCGGGCATCCTCAAGAAATATTTAAGTAAATACATAAATTGTCAATAACGTTCATAATACTTCCTTTAACAAAACAGTATTGTGAGGCCAGGAACTCAGATGAGATATTTATTCAAAGGCTTTATTCAAAGCATCAGGTAGATGGTGCTCAGGTTATGATCTGAGCAAATACTTTTTTTTTTCTTTTTGAAGTACTGGTGATTGAACCCAGGAGCATTCTACCTCTGAGCTATACCCACAGCCCTATTTTTTATTCTTTAATTTGAAACATGGTCTCACTGAGTTGCAAAGGGTCTCTCTATGTAGCCGAAGCTGGCTGTGAACCTGCAATACTCCTGTCTCAGCCTCCCAAGGACTGGGATTACAAGTATGCACCACCACGCCCGGCTAGAAAATACTTCTTAAATGAACAAATGAGTAACCATGCTTTCATTCATATTCTGAAGTTCTCATTAAGGCACATTTAAACACAGTCATGAAAATTGGCCAAATTTGAAAATACTTATACTTGTCTTTCCTAGTATGGAGTTGAGAAATCTTATGCTAAATATGTAACTCATCTTAGAGGTATCAGCTTACAAATAATTCCCTCTGCAAAGCCCAATTTTTTTAAGTATGGACACAAACCCAATAAATAGACATCTCATGAATTCAGGATAGCATGCATCTGAAATGATCAAGCACACCTCAACAAATAACATATAATAAATAAATACTTATTAAATTCTCCAGGGGATGCTAACATGTAAAACTACTTCTGGGATTTGGAAAGTATTCTAAAACAAAAAATTGGAAAGTACTGAGACTGCACTTCTACTGATACTATGTCAATATTGAAAAAAATTCATGAGCAGAGAGCATCAAAACACTTTTGTATTTTTCGTGAAACTATATGCTATTTTTGAGTGAGTATTTAGAAGTTCTTAGAACGCCAAGTCTATTAGTCAGTTTTGTATTCCTATAACAAAACACCAGAAGCAATTAACTTATAAAGAGAAAGACTTATTGTGGCCCAGTTTTGGAGGTTTCAGTCCAAGATTGGGGATCCTGATTACTTTAGGTCTCTGGTGAGCCTGGTTCATCATGGCAGGAGCATGGTGTGAAAACATGGGTATGAATATATTGCTATTTTATTTTTTATTTTCATTTATTTATTTATTGATTGATTGATTGATTGATTTGCAGGGCTGGGGATGGAGCCCAGGGGCCCTCGATCTCCAAGCTACACCCCCTGCCCTATTTTTTATTCTTGAAGGTCTCACTGAGTTGCAGAGAGCCTCATGAAGTAGCTGAGGCTGTCCGCGAAACACAATCCTCTGGTCTCAGCCTTTCGAATGCTGGAATTACAAGTGTGTGCCACCGCGTCTGGCTGAATATATTGCTATTTTATTCTGACTTAGAAAAATACAAAGGAGTAGTATAATTAAACGTTAGGAAATGGAATACTCACATAGACAATGTTGATTGTTTTCTACTCCAGAGCACTTTCTTTTGACAAAAATACTTTTCTCTAGAAAGATAATATTGTAGGGCACTTTATGTCTTCATCCACACTCCTTTCTCCTCCTCCCTCTACACCCCACCCCACTACAGCCATGTTGTCCTGGTTGCAGCTGTCAAGCATGAGACCTTCTCCCCACGCACAGGTATGGCCTCCTAGCTCAGAATGGGGCAGTCATTCCTCTATGCACTTGGTTTCAGAGCTTGGTCCAAGTAAGGGCAGATGGTCCAAGTAAGGGCAGATGGCCCAATGTAAGTAAGAGATCTTCCCAAGTGTTGTATTTCCTAGAGCTGGTGCAAGGCCACAGGAGTCCAATGTGACATGAGCTACAGGCATATTCCAGTCTTGAGGGCCCCTTTTAATACCAGTGTCTCTGATTTGAGTTTATGTTCTCTAATGCTGTTGATGTTTAATTATATGAACCAATTGGTTTTGCATCATTGATAGGGATTGGGTTTAATTTATTGAAACTGAAAAAAAGTCCATAAGAGTGTCAGAAACGTTAGAGTTCAAAAGAAATTTCTTTGGTCATTCCAGAAGGTTTGTCTAAAAGGGTTCAAGGTCACTTTCATTTTATTCTTCAACATTTGCAGATGAGGGCTTATTATTAATATTATTTCTTTAATTGACTGTGTGTGGTGGGGGAGTACTGGGAATTGAACTCAGGGGTACTCTACCTCTGAGCTATAACCCTATCCCTTTTTTATTCTTTTTAAATTTTTTAAATTTTTAATTTTTTGGGGGGGGTACTGGGGTTCCTGGAAACCCATCTACCTCCAGGCTACACTCCCAGACCTGTTTTTTAATTTTTGGAAACAGGGTCTCTTAAGCCAGTGTGGCTGACTTCGAACCTGCGCTATTACAAGCGTGCGCTACCACGCCCAGCTTTATTCTTTTTTTAAACAGGGTCTTATTAAGGTACTGAGTATCTCGCCAAATTGCTGAGGCTGGCCTTGAACCTGAGATCTTTCTGTCTCAGCCTTCTAAGTACTGGGATTACAAAAATGTTTCACCATTGCCTGGCCTTATCTTTCTATTTTGACTAAAATGATTTTTGCTTAATTTTCCACTAAAGTTGAATATTTGTCAGTAGCAAGAGAAAATCTAAACGGTATTTTAAAAGTGTGGAATGAATATTCTATACCATGAGAACTTCATAGATCTGTAACTCACAAGTAGCTGGCTAATAAGCTTAATTTTTATACTAAAAAACTAGTGTTCAGAGGCCCTATTTTTAATGGCTTAAACTCTGAAGTCCACCTGTGTTCAAAGTAATTATCCAAAATAGTATTCTAATTTACTTCTTCATATACCGTGTGTGTGTGTGTGTGTGTGTGTGTGTGTGTGTGTGTGTGTGTGTTACTGGGGACTGAATCTAGAGGCATTCTACCTTCAAACTATTTTGAGAGGCATTTTACCTCAACCCTTTTTGTTTTTTGTTTTGAAAGAATATCTCACTAGGTTGGTGAAAGTTTCACTAGCTTGTTGAAGCTGGTTTGGAACCTGTGATCCTCCTGTCTCAGCCTCCCAAATACTGGGATCACAGGCATGAAGTGCCATGTCCAGCTCTTCATATACTATGAATATTAAAATATATTTCTAAGTTAGAAAAGGAGAGAAATTATGTATCTGAGCATCTTGCATGTCGATGAATACATGTATGCATACTGTATATCCATAGTACAATCTTAGTGACAATTCTTTCATTGAATTAGTTATATAAAAAGAAATTTGTAAAGACTATTAACATCAGATATTTTTCTATATGAGATATCTTGAGATGAGTCCTAGAACACAGTTTCAGTTCTACATTGATTTCATAATAAGACTTGAGAAAAAAATATTGACAATTTGCTTTTCTCAATATGTAAACATTAATCCACCCAGTCTCTGGTATTCCTCTCTGGGTTCAAAAAAGCTGGAGAACAAGGAAGCGATTGAATGATTAGTCATTTCAAAAAGAGGAAACGATGAATAAAGGATAACATTAAGACACATTGTTATTTGTTTAGTAATGGTGAGGAACAGTACTATTGATTGATTTTCTCATGATTACAAATTTATGAGAAAAAATTACCCTGTTATACTTAACAATTGAATGCAATTATAGGTAAAGAAGCCGCTGAAATAAAATTGTCTCTTTTGGGGTTGTTATCTAAACATATAATTTTGGAGTCTAATACATCCTTTGAGATCTAAAGAGTCATTAAGAAACCATTTATCTACAAGAAATAATCAGCAAAAAAAAAAAAAAGCACAGAATCCAGATGGTTATAAAGTTTCATTTTAGGAAATATTCAGTGAAAAAGTATATCCAATTTTAAATGGGAGTTGCAAAGAGGCAGTAAAGCTATTTTATCTTAATCTAGTAAACATTTCTGTTTCAAAACTGGAACAAAACCTCCAAGATATGAATTTTCCAAAATGCTAACATTGTAATTTAATAGGAATCTAAAAACATTGCAAGAAATATAGAATTGTTTTAAAAATTTAAAGCAAGAGATTATGACAAAAAATAAGAATCTGTGGTTCTTTTTTTCCCTCTGCATTGGATAAGAGTATATATCAAACATAATAATACTTTATGTTTACTCTAAACAAAGATTCTAGAAAGAATACTAAGTGTCTTGTAGAATACTCTGTCTGAGTGAGTAGGTTTGGAGGGCAGCATATTAGCAGTTAATGTAAAAATAAAAATCTTTCAGCTATCTGAGATTTATATTTTTTCTATCAACTGACAATTTTTTTTCTTAACTTTTAGCTTTATCCTAGAGGAGTTATTATAGTTTAGATCTTAAATGTTCCTCAAAAGCTCATGTGTTAATGCTTGATGTCTAGCTGGTGGGACTACTGGGAGGTGGTGAAAATTTCAGAAGTTGTTGAAAGTAGTCAGAGGAAGTAGGTCACTGGGGGTGTGACTTTGAATGGGTATAATTTGTTTTTGATCCATCCATCTATTTTCCTTCCTTCCTTCCTTCCTTCCTTCCTTCCTTCCTTCCTTCCTTCTTATTTCCCTCTCCCCTCCCCTCCTCCTCCCCTTCTCTTTCCCCTTCTCTTTCTCTTTCCCCTTTTTCTTCTTCGCCTGTGATATGAAGACCTTCACATTGCTACACAGTCCACACTATGATATTCTGCCTCACCATAAATTCACAGCGATGGAGCCATGTGACTCTGGACCCAAGCCTCTGAAACCAAGAGCCAAAATAAACCTTCCTTCTTTTAATCTTCAGGCATTACGTCACAGTGACAGAAAGCCAACAGAGGGATTCCGTGTGTTTATGTTTTTTTTGTCACCCAGGATTCATTTTTCTTTCCTTCTGGTAATGAATCCACACTTCTTACCTTTTCTCCATTATCATTCCATGAGCTTCAAGAGAGCTGACACCACCCTGTGCTTCAGGTAAGGAGCAGGTGAGCAGGACCAACGAGAGAGAAAAATCCTGTGACTTGATTAAAGCACGTGGCTCAGAGAGAGAGCCATGATTCACATCCACCAAGCCAGGACCAAGAGGTGTCAGTTCTGGAACTACATGATTGTCAGGGAAACAGTTCTTCTTGGAGGCCTCAGGTGAACCCATGGGATAAATATGTGTCTAAATTTAGTCTTTTCGTATGTTCCAGTATCCAGGTCTACATGTTTTCTTTTAAAAATTTAATTTAGGCCGGGCGTGGTGGCGCATGCTTGTAATCCCCACGCTTGGAAGGTGGAGACAGGAGGATCACGCAGGTTCGAAGCCAGTCTCACTGGCTTAGGAGACCCTGTTTCCAAATAAAAATAGAAAAGTAGGTCTGGGAGTGTTGCCCGGAGGTAACAATTTGCAACAATTGTTGCAAAAACAATTAATTTAGGATTTTATGTTGGATTTTTTTTCTTTGTTTAGTACACAGGCAGAGCTCTTACTGACACTTGATGTTAGAATAGAAATCATCTGGGGAACGTGTTAAAATTACTGATTCTTAGAGCTTACCCCAGACCAATTGAACCAATTTCTCTAAAATACGGGCCTATAGTTTCATATTTTGACAAGAATTTTGGGTGTTTTTTATAAACACAAAAGATTAAAAATACTCACTTAGGAAATGTTATTTATTTATTTATTTATTTTTTTAAATGAGTAGATTGATATATTTAGCACATACAGTTTATCATTTTTTGATTGACAAGGCACAACACAAGCAAAAATTCCATTAATTACAAAGTGATAGACAAAGACAAAACGTATAAAATTTTATCATATGTTAATATATCTTGGGTGTTATCTTTAATTTATAAAGTCCTACAACTATTGAGAAAATAGATATGATAATAGAAAAGTAGTAGGAAGTATATGAAAAAAGTTCAATGTTCTTAGTATGCAATATGTTGTTTTTTGCTTTATCAGATTAACAATTTGTTATGATAACATCTATTTTGGTTTAGGAAAATAAAGGTTACTTTATTTTTTTTTTTTTTTACTTTTCTTTTTTTTTATATAACAATTTTTTTATTGAACATAAATAGTATACATTTACACTATATTTGGTGCCCTCCCCCCCCCGCCCACATTTCCCCCCCCCCCACACACCAATGGTTGTCCAGGTTAACCATGTCTTATTCATAATTTTACACATGTTCAAGTGTAGACCCTTATTAATCGAGACCGGCCTTCCTCCTCTCCTATCTTACCATCCAAACTTAGCTAGTATTTCCCCTTCAATATCTGGAGTCCCTCTGGTATTCTTTGTGTTTCCTAGTTTGGGCATATTAGAGGAAACATATGTATCTTCTTCTTCTGTGCTTGGCTGATCTCACTTAACATAATGTTCTCCAGGGCTTTCCATCTTCTTTCAAATGATATAATTTTGTTCTTCTTTATGGCTGAATAGAATTCCATTGTGTGTATTTCCCATAGTTTTGCTATCCATTCATCTGTTGATGGTGATCTGGGTTGGTTCCATATTTTGGCTATTACAAATTGTGCTGCTATGAACATAGGTATGCGTATGTTGCTG